>NC_136906.1:27859844-28239733 GCF_949606895.1 Notothenia rossii
CGTTCCAACTCCTGCCTCCAAACTCTGCTGCAGAAACTCTCCTCTCTACTCTCTCATCCTCTTTGTACTCTCTCTGTCCTCTCACATCTCTGCAGGCTCGTCAGTCCCCTCCTGCTCCCTGGCTAAATGACGCACTGCGTGCTAATAGAACCATCCTTCGGGCAGCAGAGCGGAAACGGTGGAAATCCAAACACCATGACGACCTCCTAACCTATCAGGCTCTCCTCTCCTCTTTCTCTTCTTCGATCTCTCAGGCAAAAAGCACTTTTTTTCAAGCCATCCATTCTTCTATTCTAACCCCCAAAAACTATTTTCCATCTTCTCCACCCTCTTGGACCCCCCCAAAGCCCCTTCCCCCTCCTCCCTTCTGTCAAGCGACTTTGTTAACTACTTTGAAAAAAAGGTTGATGATATTCGCTCTTCTTTTTCTGACTCACCTTTATTCACCACTGGGTCACCAGACCCTCCCTTCACCCACACACTGACTTCCTTCTCCCCTCTCTCTCCAAGTGAGGTTCTTACCCTCATTACCTCTGCCCGTCCTACCACCTGTCCTCTGGACCCTATCCCCTCAAACCTCCTTCAGACTATCGCTCCTGATATTCTACCGTTTCTCACCCATTTCATCAACACTTCTCTAACTTCTGGTCACTTTCCAAACAGTCTCAAGGAGGCAAGAGTAAACCCTCTCCTAAAGAAATCCACTCTCAACCTGTCTGATGTTATAAACTACAGGCCTGTCTCTCTCCACCCGTTCCTGTCTAAAACACTTGAACGCGCTGTCCTTAAACAACTCTCCTGTTATCTCCATCAGAACAACCTTCTGGATCCGCACCAGTCTGGTTTCAAGGCAGGTCACTCAACAGAAACTGCTCTCCTTGATGTCTCTGAGGAACTGCACACGGCCAAAGCAGCCTCTCTCTCCTCTGTCATCATCCTTCTGGACCTGTCTGTTACATTCGACACGGTGAATCATCAGATCCTCCTAAGCACTCTCCAAGAATTTGGAGTTTCAGGCTCTGCACTTTCCCTCTTCACCTCATACCTCAAAGACCGTACCTTTGTCAATTAACTACAGGGGTCCCTCAGGGCTCTGTTCTTGGTCCCCTCCTCTTCTCCTTGTACACAAACTTGCTCGGATCAGTCATTAGCCCGCATGGTTTTTCATACCACTGCTACGCTGACGACACCCAATTAATTCTGTCCTTTCCCCGCTCGGAGACCCAGGTCGTCTAGCTGACATCTCTCAGTGGATGTCTGCTCACCACCTCAAGCTCAACCTTGACAAGACTGAACTGCTTTTCCTTCCGGGAAAAGATTGTCCCACTCTTGACCTAACAATCAACATCGGCACCTCTACTGTTTCCCCGACTCAGACTGCAAGGAATCTGGGTGTGACCCTAGATAACAAACTGTCCTTCACTGCAAACATCGCTGCTACAACTCGCTGCTGCAGATACACACTTTACAACATCAGTAGGATACGTCCCCTCCTGACCCAGAAAGTGACGCAGGTTCTGGTCCAGGCTCTCGTCATCTCACGTCTAGACTACTGCAACTCCCTCCTGGCTGGTCTACCTGCATGTGCCATCCGAACTCTGCAGCTCATCCAGAATGCAGCGGCTCGTATGGTCTTCAACCTTCCAACATTTTCCCACACCACGCCGCTCCTCCGCTCACTTCACTGGTCACTTCAAGACACTGGTACTTGCGTATCATGCTGCGAATGGATCTGGTCCTTCCTACATCCAGGACATGGTTAAACTGTACACCCCAGCATGTGCACTCCACTCTGCATCAGCCAAACGGCTCGCTGCACCAGCACTGCGAGGGGGACCCAAGTTCCCATCTGCAAAAACACTTCAGTTTGCTATCCTGGCTCCAAAATGGTGGAATGAGCTCCCCATTGAAATCAGGACAGCAGATAGCTACACATCTTCTGGCGCAGACTGAAAACTCATCTCTTTCGACTCCACTTCGAGCGATAGAATTACTAACAAAGAATTTCTAACAAAGCATTTATACTAATAAAGGACTGGCTTATCTTAAAGCAGTTGAGTAGCACTTGACATTTTTTGGCTCTATGAAACCTGATGTACTTATATGATTCTGTTTTCTTCAAGTTTGTATCTTGTTGGTCGAATGCACTTATTGTAAGTCGCTTTGGATAAAGCGTCAGCTAAATACAATGTAATGTAATGTCAAATACATACAGTATGTAACAATTATTAAAATCCTGTGTTGGGATTGGGAAGAAGTGAGCTCCATGTAATTAAACAACTATTTAATTGTTTTAAATATACATTGAGTGGCATGTCTTTTTCGCATGCGTCATTTTGTCATATATTTGTATAAATGATCAATATGCTATATTTGTTTATAGTTGTAAATACTTGATTCCCAAAATTACATTTCTACCAATGGAAGTGTTGCTGTAATTCAAGTTATTCCAGTTTGACGCATTTATTAACTGCGATCTCTTTTATTTTGAAAGCCATAGCCGGAAGTGGTGCTCTTGCTTGTGTGACAGACAGGTAAGGTGTCTGTTGTCAGAGGAACGAGCGCGAGCCGTCATGTCGCTGCAGTTTAAAGATGAGGAGTTTCAGAGCGCGTGGAAGGAGTTGGATGAGCCGCAGCTGGAGGGAGGATGGGAACTCTTCACCGAGACCATGGGAGTCAAAATCTACCGGCTCCACGATAAGGTATTTATAAGAATTTAAAATACAACTGCTGCTTTTACAACAGGAAGAGGGCTGCTCGTGACTAAATGAATGACTCCGTATCGGCTTTCCTTGTGTATTATCGGTATCATCACCGACTTCCTGTCTATCCAAAATTGATAAGATTGTTATCTTTAGAGTGATACATTTGATGACAACATTGGTAAAAAAAAAAAACAGCTGCAGTGATTTCCTAGCGGCTAACATGAGAACTATCCGGAAATGGAATTGAGAGCTGTTGGACCAGTCTAACCAAACTCCATTTACAAATGTGGCAATTTAAAGTTGCCTCTTCTTTAGTTTGGACACGTATACACACATTGTCAAACCTGATTTAATGCATTATGTAAATTGTAAAGATCCACCCGTAAATTCGGCATGCATCTGGCCCATCAAGGCAATAGCTTTTTAAAAGATCAAGTCAAATTGAAATGTTAAACTGCAGCTACCCAAGTTATCGTCATTCACTCACTGTGTTTGAACTATACCTCCTTGACTCCAATAGGGCCTACACATACATTTCATTCTGAAAAACAAAAGTCATGTAAACTTGATATGTTTTTGTAGTTTCATTGGAGATAATCCAGATAATCTTTTGCAATTATTTGGATTTCTGTGAATGGTGTTTGGCTTGACTTTCCCTTCATGTTGACACACTTCCAGGCACAAAATATGTGCCTAGAAATGCAGTTTGTCGGGTTTAGTACAATTTTCCTTGTGAAAGGTGTGTCTTCAGAATGGTTTCCATGCTTTTGGATCAATCCAACACACTTTGGGTGAAAGGGTGTAATGCACACCGCTCTAATGAGAGTTGTTTGGTTATGGGATTAGTCACATACTGTGGTTGTGGCGTGTAGCAAACATTTGGAAGAGAGACATTTCATGTGCTGTTTTCAGGAAACTGGACTTTATGAGTACAAAGTATTTGGTGTGCTCAACAACTGCAATGCAGAGCTGTGTGCAGAGGTCTACATGGACTTGACGTATCGGAAAAATTGGGATACATATGTGAAAGGTAATAAAAAAATAAAAATAAAGTGAGGTTCTCACTGTCATTCTCCTTTCCATCCAAATCAACTTTCCCTCATAATAATTGGTTTTATTCCTCAGCACATTACTGACATTCACACATTATTGTTAGCCTGTAACACACGTTAGCTTCTGTTGTCAGTCTTTAACCATCTGTCTTCTTAGAGCAAGTGTTCTGTATATGGTTTATACAGTGAAATAACATGCTTAATCTGTTATCCTTGTCTCCATGCAACTCTACAGTAACCTGCAGGTAACATGTTGTTGTCCTTTTGTATCTCCCTAGTCTGTTAGAAACAGTAAGACATTTTTGTCCAACGTGATATTATAAGAAGTTAAAGTAGGTTATTCTTCTAAAGTGGCATTTTGGGGTATTTTGTTGTCTATGGTTGTAGCAGAGTCTTCTTGTATTTGCTATGGTGTCTCCCCCTCCTATAATAAAGTCGACCAGCAGTCCGTTGCACACAACTATGCCCAAATAACCATGTTTCAACAATGCACAAAATGACTATAAAGGGGAAACTGTGGCTCATATTTACATGTTTGCAAACAATATTGTGCAGGAGGTAATATGTATTTTTGTAATGTTAATTTCTGCAGTAAAATGTTCTTGTAACTTGTAATTCCTACATGAAATAGTCAAGAACTACTGTATAACGTGTGATGGCTTGGATCATTTGAAGTCTCAACATGGGGTTCTCCCCATTGTATTTATAATCTAGTAGGTGTACAAATGTACTGAACTGATCACATGTATCCTACTGCATGCTTTTAATTGTTTATTGTTCATTTCTATTTCCATAACTTGGTCATGGGCAGATTATCCCTAACCCAAAGAAAAACATCAAAATGTCCTTACCAATTCCTTTGCTTACCAAAAGAGATGAAAAACAACACATTACAGAGTAACCTCAGAGATTGAAACAGGACACACATATTTAATTCATCTTTAACAGCCATTTTGATTAATTGATCTTCTTGTTTTTGTATTCAGAGCTCTTTGAGAAGGACTTCGGTGGACAAAATGCAATCTATTGGGAAGTAAAATACCCATTTCCTATGTCAAACAGAGATGTATCCTTCTGGTCTAAACAAACAAACAAACAATGTGAACACTAAAGTTTTAACCTTTTAAGCATAAAGTATAGTTTATACAGTTGAAATCATACTGTAATGGAGAGCATATTTCCCCAAAAAGTCTTCCCTAACAGCTGAACCCTCAGTATGTGTACATGAGGGAGCGCAGAGACCTGGATGTGGATGGCAGGAAGATCTGGGTGATCCTGGCCAGAAGTGCTCCAGAGACGCCGTGTGCCGAAAAGAGTGGTGTGCTGCGGGTCAAAGACTACAAGCAGAGCGTGGCCTTGGAGAGCGACGGAGGCTGTGGAACCAAAGGTAACCAAGTAACAAGTAACCAGGAAGTGCGCAGGGCGTTGAAACAAACTTTGGTAGTGGCCAGACGATCGTACTACAACTTCCTTGTCTGTCTTTGACGTCATTGTGTCCATTGTGTAATTTGTCAGATCTGCAACTTAATGGATTTGAAAACAAAAGACAGATGTCGCAGCAACAGTGTTTTTAAATATGTGTTTTGTACAGTTAAAACGTGTATATTATTAGTTTGATGGACATTTCTTTACAAATCACTTGTTCAAGACATTTATGCAGCAAGAAGGTGTCTGGCATTTTCAGATTAGTTAATTATGAATTGTATATTTGTAGATAAGCTTGGACAATATGTCTGAAGTTCATATTGTGATATCAATGAAAACATGTTCGATATAAATCTAAATAATAATAATAGGGAAAATGTATGCAAAAACAACAACAAAAACCTAACCCTTTTAACTTTTAAAAAAAGTATCTAAGCATTTGGGAGGAAAAGCTCTTGTGAAATGTATTTTCTTTTCATAAAAAAAAAAAAAGTGATATTGTCAGATCTTTCAATGAAAAAAACAGTTGATTAATTAATGGTAGAAGTCATTAACTGTCAAAAATAAAAATAATTTTTTTTCTTCAGTTTTCATGAATTACTTTGACAACCCTGGTGGCATGATTCCCACCTGGCTGGTGAACTGGGCAGCTAAGGTCAGTGCACACATTTTTCTTTTAATTTATTTAATATTCCTGAAATGAATACAAACAATGCAAGAATAAAAAAAGGAGAAGCTGTAAACCTGTACAGTATGTAATAAGTAGCTTTAGGCGCTTTGGCCTCGCTGAACGGTTACAAATGGATTACCGGTACATGCAAATGATTTCCTCATTGGGATTAGTAAAGTGTAATTTTAGCATGACTGGTTAGAGCATTTCGGTCTGTAAGTTGTTTACATTTTCAAGTTTTGGAAGTAAATAAACAATTGAGCTTTAAGAAGATGTGAGTTTACTTTATGTACATTACATTTGTTTGGAGATATTTTTCTGCAAAGAAGCGGATTTGAATGGTTGCATATGGAGATACAGTATTGCTCCCTTAGATCTGTTAGCTGCACAAACATTTGGAAAAAATAAAACATCTCTAACTTTGTTTTATAATATGTTACATGTGATAATATCCACAACACTGGAAAAACAATTGTACCATCCTGTTCTCCATGGCCAACTTTACTCTTTAATTATTCAGCCAAACTTGCGACTCATCCGTTTTCATTTACATATATGTTTCCACTGCCAGACAACAAACCTAGCTGAAAAAAATTGAAATATATTTTTGATTTAAGCCATTTCTAGATTAATCCACTCTTGAGACCATTTTCGACACACCAGAAGGCCACAAAATAGTGAAATATTTATAAATGTTGATGTCTAATACCTCTTTTCCACCAAAATAAGAGTTTCTATGATCTAGCCAGATGTAAGTATTTTCTTTTCTAGCGTTTAACTGACCTTAGGGTGATTGTTTGCTTCTATGTGTGGAATTTCACATTTGTTCCAACCAAAGAAAAAATATCTCATCATAAAAATATACAGCATTTAATGCTGCTGCTGCTGCTGCTGCTGCTGTTGTTCAGAGTAAGAGGACAACATTGTTAACAATAAAAGCCATGACATGGAAAAGCCTAAAAGTGACAGGGAAACTTTATTTTAAGCATCGTAATTAAAGGAATACTTTCTCATGATATATGTAAGTTTGAAGAAACCATTTCATTAAAGCAATACGTCACTACTGTATGTTGAACACATTCGTCGTGGATCTACTTTAAAGAGGGTGTTTAAAGGGTTCTCTCCCAGGCCTCTGAGAGTTCCGTCCCTCGGCCTGCTTTATGGTTTTCCATCATTATTGTTAGCAGATGTGTTCCAAGATGATGTCAACAAACTCCTCTCTTTGTTGCCCCACCTGGGTGTGTCTTCTCTGCACATCTGTTCATAATACTCCCTGATAGATGCTCTTTTTCTGTTTGTCTTTAACAGACTGGGGTTCCAGGTTTCTTAACAGACATGCAGAAGGCCTGTAGAAACTACAGCAAATTCTGCACAAAGAAATGAATGCAACTGACGGCACAATGGCTCATGCACAAGGACTCCATTTTATATTTCTTGTGTCAGTCTTGGGAGGTATTCTGATGCTGTATGATCAAATGTGATGTTTCCGTATGGGGTGAATGTGGCATGACGTGGGCTACTACTTTGTTGTTGTAGCATGCTCTTGACTCAGGCATGATCGGCCACCCTCATTAGGCTGCTGGGAAATCAATTATGTGTCATTGTACTGTATTAATCAATACTGTATTATCTTTTCTGTGCAATCAAGCTCCAGTCACTCCAGAATTTTAGAGCTTTTAGGAATTTTAAATTGGAAAAGGACAACTAAACCCCCCCTGTGGTATTAAAATTGGTGCCTTGACTGGCCACTACTAGAAATAACTAGCACCAAGTTTTAGCAATTTATTCAGATCATCAGTGAAAAAGCAAGTAACATATGCAATTGTATTATTATATTGTCTTTTCCAATTATATTATTTCAATATATTGTCAATTTCCAATGATACTCAGCAACACTCTTTATCAAGAACAACCGTTACTTTTAATGTATATGCAAATGTTTGTATTGCTCCATGTGGTGACTTTTAGCAACTTTTTGAGCTAGTGCTAGCTACTTTTATTGGAAAAGAGTTGCCAACCCTGCACAGGACAAACTGAATCTTTGGTTGCAGCTTCTTGCATAGGACATTTTAACTTTATCATCTTTTTAGATTCTTAACTCTACATGTGCAATATAATGTGATTCTTTGTACTGTATGATTAAGTCACACTGCAATCTTGCCCCTGACAATTTCATTTGGCTGTAATTCATTCATCAGTTATAATGTAGTGAAAGTTACAAATCTTTCGAGGAATGCCACTCGATGGGCTTCTTGTGATTCATTTTCATGGATTTATTTGTTATGCAAAAATTATTTTATGATACTCTATGCTGATTTTGGGTGCAAATTATCGAAGGTACACTATCTGAGATAATACTCAGGCTGTACCTCAGTGCTACAGTTGAGGTGAATATGGTTTAATCTACACAATTAAGGCCTATTACTGTGTAATATTGATGTGTAAAATAAATAAACTTTCATTTTAAATGTAGTTAACTGTCTATTGTTTTTCTGCAGCATTCCATTATCTTAAATCCACTACCACACAATGATGCTTTACAAGTAAATGGTAACCTTAGCACATGATGTCCTCCTTAGCAACACTAATCACCACTATAGTGTTTGCCATTGACATTTTGAATACTGTTTATACACCCAGTTGCCAGTTTATTAGTTACTTACTGAAACTAATTCACTATAATAAAAATGTAGTAAGATGTGGTTTGTGGTGCTTTTGAGGTGTATTTGTTATACAGGCTGGTGTTTGTGTTTTGAGCCTTCATTGATATAAATGGGGTGGACATTATAATAACTGAGTATTATTATATTATATTATTATTTTTCTTAGCAAGTTAATGACTTTGGTTAAATTAAGTTCGAACAATATGTATAGTGTTCAATTAGAGCATTCAAAGATTTCCCTTTATATAATATGAACTGCAGAAACAAATCACGCCAACTGAGTATATGGACAGTTAGGCCTACATTTGACACTCGAGAACAAATGATACATGGATTATTTTCCTTCATTCTTCATACTGAACATAATTAATAACTTTCTATAACTTCTCCAAAGCTTTCTCACATTTAAGAGAAATACATAATATTTAAAACAAACGTTTTACATTACTGTAGTATTTACTTTTTTGCATTCGCGCGCAGGCACATTTAGAGACAGCCCCTTAGTGTGCGCAGCCTTTCACGGTACACATATCCTGACCAGGTGGAGGTGCTGCTGCTGGTAAGAACCAAATGTTGCCTGTATTATGTTAATTGACAATATGCTCATGGAATAATGCTTACAGTAAAAATATGGGTAAGTGGTTGTATACTCTTTTTATAATTAGTTTGTGATGAGAATTGTTTATTTTCTAGCTGTTTAACTTTAAACCTAAACGTTAGCCTGCTAGCTATACCTGCCCACTCTTAACTAGCTAACTGGCTAGTGGCTACTCTGTATTTTTGTTGCTGGTTGTGACAGAAAATAGTTCCAAAAAACCCTCTGCCTAGTCAAGTCAGGAGAAGGCTATACCTGAGGCAGAAAGGCAGCTGAGGTCAAGATGACAAATATTCAGAGCCTGCTAATGATAGGTAATATTATGTATTTTTCCAAAACCATGGTTCTCAATGAGCTGCTGCTGTAAGACTTGAAAACCCAAACTATGAAAATCAACCACTAGACCAAATGTGTGGAGAAAGCTTCCAAATACAATATACATTTGGCCAAATAATATATTCATTATTTTGTAATTGTTAAATCTTTCAAGCATTTTTTTTAGTTGTCTTTTGTTTAAAGATCTGAATACTTCCTCCACCATTTTGTTTTTGTCAATAAATCTGATGAGTTGTAAGTGTTTGGTCTTTTAAATGTCAGAATGATCACTTCCCCCAGGCCCAAGGTGACGTCTCTAACTGTAAAAAATCCAAAGAAATTCAATTTCCAGCCATATTAAATGGAGAAAAGCTGCAAATCCTCCCATTTGAACAGATATTTAGTGTTTTGGTTTGATAAAGCACTCCAGATTGAGAAAGACAACTTACATTGAAGTTCAGTGTTTCTATAAAGTAAAGTTTTGATCATATTATGTTATGACACTGCATCATATCTGTTAGTAGATTATTTGTTATACTAGGTATGATAGACACAGTATAGGTCCTGCACTTCTTGCTGCCTCACAGGAGTGCTCAGTGGAAACAATGAATTACAGGGTCATTTCCTTGTTGCCCCTATTATCCTCCTGATTACTCTCCACCACAGACTTAAAAGTCAAATCATGCGGTGACACGCCCTGTTTTTTTGCCTCTTTTGATCAGTTGTGGAACTGAAGTGTTGGCCCAGATGTTTCCTGAGGGAAGAAGATGCTCTTTGTTTCCTATGAGGTCATGTTGCCGGGATCGTTTTGAAGATTTTGGTGGACTGTTGTATTTTATTTCCCTCCATACTGTTTGTCTGGCATGATATAATGGAGATGGGTCTTTGCTTTGACTCTATTCATGTGGTTCTATCCAGATAAACATTTGTTGTGGTTTAAGAGAATCCTAGCACTATTAAAGGACATTTAAAAAGAGAGACAGCTCCTGGCCTTCATCGAAGTTAATGGTGTTAACTGTTGGGGAAATATTTTCCATGGCCCATAGCTTTGACCCAGTTTATCAGTTCATTCTATCCTGGCTGAGCACACGCAACTGTAACCTTGGCTGCTGTGCCCTCAGTGTTCTGTCTCCCTGTTCCTGCCTGTTGGCGTCAGCTGATAGAGGTGTTATCATTATATCTTGTTATGCACAATGTTGATTATTCTCTCTGAACTAGCTAAATAGATGGGTCTGGGGTAGAGTTCTTCAGAATTGACGCGGCAACTCTAGCGTTAAGTCAGAACCTCTGGCTCTTGGACTTGTTTTGTGAACTCTCCGGACGAAGCTCCAAATGAACCCATCAGTGTTTGACATCAGAGCTCCAGCTCTCCCCGTGTCTCCTTTGAGTTGGTGACTCCTCCTGCATTGCTACACAGACGTTTTTCCCACATTAACCATTGTTTTAGGATTCAAATAAGGTTGCAGGTAGAGTAGGTTGTGACTTTTGTTTTATTTGCAGCTAAAGTATGCTCAGCTTGTGGATCTTTTAAGATTCCGACATATTTGGCAACTATGATCCTTAAAATATAGAATTAATGATGAGAACGATGTGAAACAATTGGAAAGTTGTATTTGAAAGAATAGTTTATACCGGATAAAAGGTCAGCTTGTCAAAGGGAATATACATTTTGACATACATATCGAAATTATTTCTTATCTATTTTGAATAATCCAAGTTCGCTGCTCGACAACTTTTATCACATAATTTTAGTCTTTATTTAGACATTTTAATGCTGAAATGTTACAAATGTTGAAGGCTCTTTTAATGTAACTTTTGATATTCCTCTTAAAGTGCACCAGAATGCTGAATTGAACATGAAATAGGTTTCTAAGACTATCCAATGTCCTCCCACCAAACAAACACTGAGATGTTCAAACATTTGAAGTTCATTTACGGTTTTCTCTTTAGCTTGTTCAGTGAAATGACGTCATGGCCTTAAAGATGAATTTGATCAGGTCAGTGATGGAGAAACAAATGGTGATCGGAAGGTTGTGAGTTCAAATCCCGCCAGGAACGCCACTAGTGTGGTCCTTAGTTACTCCAGGGAGAATGTCCCTAATTGGTAATTGTAAGTCGCTTTGGATAAAAGCGTCAGCTAAATGAAATGTAATGTAATGTGATAATTAAGACTATGCCACATATGAAATTGAACATGTTACATTGGGAAAACATCCTTGACGATTTCTTCTTTTTTGTAATGTGCGGCCTCATAGTTTTAATTTTATGGTATAGTCAGCTGTAGAATTGTGCATGTGTTTTATAAAACTGCTTATACAACACGTGAGGTGAATCAGGTGTATAATGTTTAACAAACACCCTAGTAAAGTATATGATGAAAATACAATTTCGGACTAGAAAGAGATACATTTGTTTTTATTTTGTCAAATTGATTTTGCATTAAATATGTATCCGTCTTACACAAAGCAGACCAATTCAAGGATGCATCAGCGCCAAACTAACCAGCTGACAGCTCTGACAGATTTTTTATGTTTTTACGCCCTCTGCTGGTGGAAGTTGTACATTGACTGGTCAAAATCTTGCTTATTATTTACAAATACCATCACATTACACTTTATGAAGGAAAGACTATAACCCTAAACTCTCCGGTGAATCACTCAATGCCTTAATTTACATTAGTTTTTTCAGTAACGTGGCGTGCATACATTAAGTACAATACAAATAAATCTGAAGGCAATATAGTCATCAAAAAAAAAAAAGAATACATAATAAAGTTGGATACAGCCATAATCAAAGGGGAAACACTCTCTATCTTCAAATATATCTTCAAATATACTGTCCAAAATGAGAGCATTTACTTAAATAAAATAACTTCTCTATATTAGATGATATGAATAAAGACAGATTGGAAACAACAAGTATGGGAAGTCAAATAGAAAATGCTATTTTCCTTTCATATAAAGTAAAGGCCCTGACACACCAAGCAGTCACCAGAGGACTCGCCGACGCCGGCTGTTGCGTCGCCGTGTTCTCCTGCGTCTTGGCCATGTGTCGCACGGGAACACACCGCAAAGACTTCAGTGCGTGAGTGGCAATAACTCTCCTTACCAGCAGGCGATGGTAGTGTGTATTCGTCATTCAAAAGAGGCAACAACCGGAAGACAGAGAAGAAGAGCAGACTTCGTGATATAAACAAACAACAAATAGCGTGTGCGTTCCATTTTCACTCGTCCATCGAAAACATGTTTTGTGCGGCACTAGAGCTGGATTTGGGTTCTGCCCGCTCTGTATTAATGTCATGTGGATTTTCCTGTCATGTTGACAGGTTATCATCATGTAGGCGTTGATAAAAGCTCATTCTAATGTTGTGTGTATGAAGGTACGAAATACAGTTTTGCATTGCCTATCGTGCTATTTGTGTTTATTCTTTTAATAACACAGCGATAAGAAACAATAAAAATGTGCCTTCATAACTGTCAGTTGCAGCCCTAGCATTAGTATTGGTTATAGTAACAGCTACAACATTAAAATACTTCTCGGCAGATTGAGGAGGATAATGGGAAAATGAACAGAGGGGCAGAAACATCCATCAGAATAATAATAACTTTATTTGTATAGCACCTTTCATACATGGGATTGCAGTTCAAAGTGCTTTACATCAGTAAGAAATAAGATATAAAATCAGTGTAAAACAAGAAGCAAGAGCAAAGCATAAAGTTGGATAAAATAATATATTATATATATATATATATATATATATATATATATATATACAGGACTGTCTCAGAAAATTAGAATATTGTGATAAAGTTCTTTATTTTCTGTAATGCAATTAAAAAAACAAAAATGTCATACATTCTGGATTCATTACAAATCAACTGAAATATTGCAAGCCTTTTATTATTTTAATATTGCTGATTATGGCATACAGCTTAAGAAAACTCAAATATCCTATCTCTAAATATTAGAATATCATGAAAAAGTATACTAGTAGGGTGTTCAACGAATCACTTGAATCGTCTAATTAACTCGAAACACCTGCAAGGGTTTCCTGAGCCTTGAAAAACACTCAGCTTGGTTCAGTAAACTAAATCACAAGTATGGGGAAGACTGCTGATCTGACTGCTGTCCAGAGGACCGTCATTGACACCCTCCATCAGGAGGGTAAGACACAAAAAGAAATTTCTCAAAGAGCAAGCTGTTCACAGAGTGCAGTTTCAAAGCACATCCACAAAAAGTCTGTTGGAAGGGGGAAATGTGGCAGGAAACGCTGCACAACCAAGAGAGATGACCGCAGCCTTAACAGCATTGTGAAGAAGAGTCGCTTCCAGAATTTGGGGGAGCTTCAAAGACAGTGGACTGAAGCTGGAGTCCAGGTATCAAAAGTCACTGTTCACAGACGTGTCCGGGAAATGGGCTACAATAGCCGTATTCCCATGGTCAAGCCACTTCTGAACTCAAGACAACGGAAGAGGCGTCTGACTTGGGCTAAGGAAAAGAAGCACTGGACAGTTGCACAGTGGTCCAAAGTCCTCTTTTCAGACGAAAGCAAGTTTTGTATTTCATTTGGAAGTCAAGGCGCCAGAGTCTGGAGAAAGGCTGGAGAGGAGCAAAATCCAAGTTGCTTGAAATCCAGTGTGAAGTTCCCACAGTCAGCGATGGTTTGGAGAGCCATGTCAGCTGCTGGTGTTGGTCCACTGTGTTTCATCAAGCCCAGAGTTATGCAGCTGTGTACCAAGAGATTTTAGAGCACTACATGCTTCCGTCTGCTGAAAAGCTCTATGGAGATGAGGAATTCATTTTCCAGCATGATCTGGCACCTGCCCACAGTGCCAAAACCACCAGTAACTGGTGTACTGACCATGGCATTACTGTCCTCGATTGGCCTGCAAATTCCCCTGACCTGAACCCCATAGAGAATATGTGGGGTATTGTGAAGAAGAAGCTGAAAGACACCAGACCCAACAATGCTAATGAGCTAAAGGCCGCTATTGAAGCATCCTGGGCATCCATAACACCTCAGCAATGCCACAGGCTGATTGCCTCCATGCCACGCCGCATTGATGCAGTAATCCGTGCAAAAGGATTCCCAACCAAGTACTGAGTGCATTAATGGACATTTTCAAATGTTTGATTGTGTTTTGCTGTTATAAATCTTTTTTTTTTACTTGGTCTGAGGAACTATTCTAATTTTTTGAGATAGGATTTTTGAGTTTTCTTAAGCTGTATGCCATAATCAGCAATATTAAAATAATAAAAGGCTTGCAATATTTCAGTTGATTTGTAATGAATCCAGAATGTATGACATTTTTGTTTTTTTAATTGCATTACAGAAAATAAAGAACTTTATCACAATATTCTAATTTTCTGAGACAGTCCTGTATATAGTAATCCAAACAGGCCACCTTGTTTATGGTTTGATTCAGTTTTAGTAGAATATAAAATACATGAATGAATGATGAAATGAGCACTTAAAGTGCAGACATACTATAATTATATTGAGGTACTTGAGACTAATCCTGCAACTTTATAGTTCTGCTCCACAATAGTTTGAGAATGAAGAAACCATCACGTATGAAAGGCTACATGTGAATAGAGGGGCAGAAAACCGGCTTGTTCATTTACATTTCAATCTTGAACAATGAACAGCGGTAGACAGTATCTCATTTAGTATCATCATCCTGCGCTTCGCCGGAGGCCTTCGAGTGCTGAGTGTGCTTGGCCTCTCTCCGAGCGGTGCCGGTGTGGTGCAGATGGTGGATTCTGCCAGGGGAGTGCAGGTCTCAGCATCAAAGTGGAAGGACTCCTCGGTGGTACTGGTCGAGGTTTCACTGCTTGTGCCATTGGGGGTTGTTTCTATAGCCACCGGACGTTCCTTAATATTTTTTAAATAAATTCACAGTTAGTTGGATTTAATACCATGGCTTCTTAAAACTGTTTACTAAGCATTCATAACAAAACAATACCCTAAAATGTGTATGCCATTAGTCCGGGGTGTGGTCAAGTGTGAGGTACATGGAGACACATTGTGATGGGTCTATTCAGATGCTAAAGACATACTTCTAGAAGATTCAGAACACTACTACAGTACAGGGCGACTGTGGCTGCGAGGGAGTGTGTTCGTCTTTCAACCAGAAGGATGTGGGTTCGATCCCAGCCCGTGCAGTCAACATGTCGATGTATCCTTGGGCAAGATACTTAACCCTGAGTTGCTCCCGATGGCATGGCCAACGGTGTGTGAATGTGTGTGAATGTTAGGTCCCAGAGTAAGGTACACTGCTCTGTATGAATGGGTGTGAATGGGTGAATGACATGTAGTATGTAAAGCGCTTTGAGGGGTCTTAAAGACTGGATAAAGCGCTATATAAGTACAGTCCATTTACTACAAAATATAATCAAGACATATTTTATCATGTATTATTATAGGTTAAGATAAAAGCGTTATTGATCCCATGGTGAATTTCATAAGCTACCCAGCAGTATCATGTCATTTAAATTAGCTCCTCCTTTACCAGCTGCAACATTAAGGTGATGAGCACATCAATAATTATAATACAATAATATATATAGTATTCTGTTATTGTTATATTTACCACTGTAACCACCAAATGAATGCAAATAATGTTTTTGTAAATGAAAGAAGCCAGAAACACTTATTTGTATTCAACAAATAAAATAGTTACCGTGATGGTGAGGTTCGAAGTACTCTCCTTCCTTCTTGTGTAGGGCTCTAAAAACTGCAGCCTGGTCAGGATCCACTGCTGTCTGCCAGTCCTTTGTGCTCCACAACTACCTGAAGGGGCAAGTTTCCTGTACCGGGTGTAGGCTACTGGGTTTGCAGAGAATCCCACTTGTTCCTCAGCTCTTTCTCTGAAGCACACAAATAAACGATGTAAGCATTGTGGCTACTTAGCATATCCAATTCATATCTATATGCAGTGCCAAACTGCACAGCTAGCAACAGCTAGCAACAAGATAACAACAAAACACAAGGTTGAAATAACAAATTACATTTCACGTTAACGTCACTGTACGCTGGCAAACAATAAAAAGCCAACAGTATCTGCTAAAGAGCTCAATTGATGAAAAAGATAATCTTACCCGAGAAACCTAGTTGCGTTTCAATCTCTCGCCAGAGTCCGGTTTTCACTACTCGGTTCGAGTACCTTTTCTTTGTGATGTCGTACAGAGCTGGCCTCTCCTGGATCAAGGTGATGAGCAGGTCTTCGTTTCCGTCATTCCAGATCGCCATGATGAGATAAAAATGAATAGCAGTCTGTATGTGCCTTCTTAAATCGCTTGTTTACGTCCCTCACTTCCGCTTCGCTTCTCATGCACTGATTCGCTAGCTGAACAGCCAATCAGAGTGATTGCTTGGTCCGACTGCCTGACCCGATGCATGGCCGATTCAACATGTTGAATCGGCCATGCATCGGGTCAGGCAGTCCAAATAAGGCGTGTCACGGCCGACGGTGCGGGACACACCAAATTGAGTTTGGGCGACAGGACACGCTTCGTCTTCCGACTAACGAAAACGGCCGAAATCGGCCTGGTGTGTCAGGGCCTTAATATCATTAGTCTTATCATCATCATCATAAGACTGCTGTGACTCTTTCAGCATGTATCGACATATATCAACTCAAGTTAAAATCTGATGAAATACATTTGAACAATCAATTATTATCAGAGTTGGCTCCTTTTTTTCGTATTACTTCAAAATATGTAAAACTTTAATTTCAGAATAATGTAATGAATAATAATCAAATGTCACTGTCATCAGTCCTTATCTATCAGACTCCAGTGCCTTTGTCATAGCTTGAATCCAGTTTTGAACTAACTGATTCGATCTGAAATAATGAGATCAAGTTTCAACAAAGCTCTCATCCGTCTGTTTGGGAATAACAGTGGTAGCAGTGACAGGAATCAGAAGCTTGAATCCCGCTTGAATGCAACATTTTATCCCCTGGAATGTCTTGGGTGAATAATATTCAACCCTGGAGTTTTTCCACTGCCAGTCTTCCACAAATGGAAGACAAATATATTTCTTGGCTAGCCGTTGTGTTTCAGAGTGAGGTTCTTTTGATTGGTAATATACAGGGCTAATTAGCTTAAGAAAGTGATATCGTTTTTCTGCTGGACTGCTGCCCCCCCTAAACGTCAGCTCAGATTTCCCAGGTGCCTCTCTGTCTGCCAGAGGTAACAAAGTAATGGCCCCGCTTGGAAGTCTATTTTTCAACGTGGTTTTTCAAAGTGATTTTGAATAGATTACTATTAGAGATATTGGTGTACTCAAGGGAATCTTTGACCCTGAATGGGCTTTTATGTGTTTTCTTCTCCTTTTTCTTCCACACACTCTGTGCAAATGAGCTCTATTTTGGTGGTAGGCCCTCTGCTCCATTATGCATGAAGATTCACATGAAAGCTCAACGTGAGCCCATTTTATAGAGAAGGAAAATTGGAGGGAACCAATTTCAGTGCTTGAATTTATTTTCTTCTCTCCTCCATCAGAGAATGAAAGTTATTTCCTGTGATGGCTAATGGCCATTAATGGCTGACGTTTTTTTCTTCTTAACCACAAGTGTCATAGTACAAGTACGTTAGTTTACATAAGGCACATTTCTCATAAATTCACCTATTACATGAGAGATATTTGTATTGTCAATTCTTCCCATTAACCCTGTTGTCTTCGGGTCAAATCTGACCGATTTACTACTTTCATCAATTATAACTTTTTTGTTTTACATTTGATTGCATTAAGGCTTTATGAGATCCTTCACAGTAGATATTTGAACATGTAAAAATGCTGACCACCACTTCCATTGAATTTCGGATGATTTAGTCAACTTAGTAACACCCACGGTGTTCCCGGTCATAAAGAAAAGGAATTAGTAACCATCCGGATCAGATAAAACACACACACACACACACACACACACACACACACACACACACACACACACACACACACACACACACACACACACACACACACACACACACACACACACACACACACACACAGAACCATTTGATACATTTCCCGCTCTTATGTGCCCATCCCCCCACATGGATCACACCTGGCACACGCAATACATGTTCAGTGTCTATTCTTTGTATATTTACTGCAGTTTTTCAAGTCTACCAGTAGTCTGATACAATATTTACAGTTTGAAAGGGTGTTAAATGTAATGTGGTGATTATTAAAGGTGGGGTAGGCCTATGTAAGTTTGAGAAACCGGCTCGAGATACACTTTTTGTTATATTCCATGGAATGCTCTTAACATCCCGATAGCAATGAATATCTTCAGTGCTTTGACAACAAATCCATTAAAAAATGTCATCTGTGGAAGCCGTAGTACTGTAAGAAGCACGACCAATCCTTTTAGCCGGCCCGGCTAAAATAACTGGATGACCTACCTGCCTGTCTTCCTTCCATCTGTGCACAAACTTATCTCGTGCCCTCATTGGTCATGTGCATGTTCGTGTGTGGTGGAGGAGGGGCTCTGTAAGGAAGCCTGAAGGAAGTGGCAGATTTTTTTCGGCTGTGTATTTTCAAATTCTAGCGCACTCGAGCTGGTTTCTCCAAAATTACCTACCCCACCTTTAATGGTTTTTGTGTTTAATGTAATAGCAGTTAAAAAAGGACCGGTCAAATTTGACCGCGAACACCAAAGTAAGGGGGGGGGGGGGGGGGACGAAGACATTAGGAGGGTTAAGGCAGGGTTATACTGTAAATGTGTACCCATCTAAAGGTTTACATACTTGTTCACATAGGGGCACTGGTGGAATGACTTACTCAAGCTCTGTACCTCAGTAAAAATGTAGGTTATTGTACTTTACTTATTTTCATATTTCGCCACTTTTTACTTCACTACATTTATTTTTCAGATTTAGTTACTTGCTACTTTGCAGATTTAGATCGAACTTAAAACAACTATATTCTCATATATTATTATAGCTACTGCTATTAGTATATCAACTAGTTCAAACAACACCACTTTAACATCTGCAACATTGAACTGATGAACACATTAGTGCATAAATAATTATGAAAACATCATTTAAAAGATATGGTGCATAAATGGGCCATTCTGCATGTTGATGGTAATCATTTGGTACTTTTTCTTAAGAACAATTTTGAATGAAGGGTTTGAACTAGAGTTAACTTACACTAGTATTGCTACTTTTCCTCAAGTAAATAATCTGTGTACTTCTTTCACCTCTGCATAGGGGTAATGATGCAGCCTTTCAGAGTTTAGTGATGCCAATAAGGAAGGAAAGAGCTTGAGTGAGAAGTTAATATTATTTTTAGGTATGCGTCCACTAGCGTCTGCTTCAAATCAATGCTTGCACTAGACTCATAAGAAACCAATTATGCAAACTAATGCAAAATACTATGTTTAAAAAATACAATATGATGTAATGGACCGTCCTGCAGTTATGCAACCTAGAAAACAAAGCTTATATGTTTTTCTACATCATAACAGACTCACCCAAAATTGGGCTTTTAGAGCCAAATGTTCTATCCCACGGATTTCCCTGGCTGGCTACTCCTTATCCTCGTGCAAAGCCCTGAGCTGAGGGAGCTTACAACAAACATGTCAGCTGTTTGGAGGTATTTCACGCTTTCTACGCCAACAAGTTCTACGGCTGTTTGCAATATCTGCAAAGCCAATGTTGGGAGGGGGGCCAGGAGCACTGAAAAATATAACACAGCCAACGTACTGGCTGTAACTTACCTTAAAGTGTGACATTTGTGTAGCTTTTGCCCCCCTGCGCCAACATATACCACTGAGGGTGGAAGGTGTTTATCATTATGTTTATCTAAAGCTCAAGAGACCGTTCTGTGTGCATCTAATGGCACTTTCTACGACTTAGCAGTAGCTCTCAGAATGTTGTTGCTTTTTGCTTTCCATTCATCAATAGAAAACCACACACCATAGTGCTGTGTATTGATTTTGGTAGTTCTAGTATGAGTTTTTGTACTGATACAAAATCATTTTTGAACAAAACAGACATGCTAAATGCATTAATATTTATAGAAATTAAATAAAAATAGTCTTAAGTTTTTGTTCTGTTCTAAATATGATATAAGTTATGCATTCCTTGTCATGGATACATTTGTGTACTCTAACAGTAGTGGTTAGTGCCTCCCACTCTTCTTTAGTGTTTTTGACCATATAAAAACAACTGAACTGTATTGTAATAAGAAAACTTTAGTTTCATTGGGGACATTTTTTGGCTCAGTTCAGTGTTTCTTTTATTTTCACTATAAAACGTTCAACCTCCAGCCCTACCGCTGAATCCAGAAAAAGAAAAAGAACATTGATACAGTCAGCCGGTCTACTCGCATGTCATTTAATGAAAGTTATTTTAACCAAGAGAAAAAAAAGTTGATAATGTTCTTCTGTCTTCCTATCATTAATCTTCAGGCTACACACGTTGCGTAATGCAGTTCTCAATGCAGTCGACCAACTTCAGATACATGTCAGTATTAGTATCTGCAGCACAGCTGTATTTCTCTCCAGTAAATCAGTGGAGTAAATCAAACACAGAACATTAGGAGGTAATTCAACCTCAGTGAATAATAAATCATCAAACTGTACAAAGCTTTGGCGGTTACTCAGATGAGTGGTTTTCTATCAAAGAAGTCTTAGGTGAAGTAGTTTAGATATCATCTATTGAGTAATGCTGTTTATTTAACAACTTGCACTTCATTCTATTGTATTTCTCCTTTTTTAAATAATAACCAACATTCTGAATATCTAGCTGTCATTTACACCTCTGTAATGGCCATCTTAATGTTTTAAGATCTCAATAAAGGTTTCCAAGGTCAATTGGAAAACAAACATCTGGGATCTAAAGTGTATCTGTATCTTTTTTTTCACAGGGCCAGTGTTTTGTACCTGGTTAATGAAAGGCCTCTCTTATTAAGTATTGTTTCAGCCACTCACGGAATATGAATGGCAGACTAAAGATACTTATATTGCACAATTTTGGGTCACGTTGAATTTAGTACATGATTTGTTGGTCGTTTTTTTTACATGTTTTTAAAAAAAAATCTTTATCTCCTTTGAAACAACAGATTCACTCTTCGTCGTTCTCTTGTGGATGTTAAACAACACTGTGCATCAGCGCTAACTTGTGATAAGCAGTTTGACAGACTGCTGATTCTAATTCTCCGTGTTGTGTGATCGCCTTTACTGTGCATTTTACCCAGTCAAACTCCTGGTTTCATCATTATCATTAACCTTTGAATGCTGTGTACAAACACTAAAAGCAGGCCTTGGTGAAAGGCGAGATCTACTATTTCAGTATTGAGTGAAAAAGATAGCCCAGACAGTGCTTCCAATCTGAGGCCTTTTATGTAGGCTAATTGCATCTGAATGACATCAAATCATTTGGTGCGTTCGCGCAGTAGCTAATCAGTGGTGAGGATCTCAGCCTGCCGTCACTGACGTTGAACCAGAAAACCAAAACAGCATCCGTTAGCTGTTAGCACACAGAGCTCACAGCTCCTCATATCTGTTCAGAAACTGGAGAAAAGTTAAACATGAACAAACCACAGACTGTCTGTGTCATGGCGAATACTGTCGCTGTAACATGTTGTTGTGAGTGTGGACGGAGCAGCTACAACGTTAGCTTATCCTGATCGATCAGATCTCCATTCAGAGAGATTCAGAAGGTTTTTCACCTGCCGTCTTTTCTGCAGACTTGTCAACCCCCATTATTATTATGTTTTTTACTTTTCTTTCTTTTGTTACTTTTTTTAACGGTGCGCGATCTACCCGCACCACACGGTCGATCACGATCGACTGGTTAGTGACCACTGACTCAAATGGTTTGTAATATGCTCTTCTGGGGTTTCCCCTTTCCTATAGTGTGATATATAGGTTCTCTCGCCGATCTCACATCATACAATGAAAAACCTCCAGAGAAAAACCCACAGTTTAAAGGGGAAAATGGGAGAAAACCTCAGGGAGAGCAACAGAGGAGGGATCCCTCTCCCAGGACGGACAGACGTGCATTAGATGCCGTGTGTAAATCGAAGAGATAATACATTATACAGCGTAGGTAGACCAAATGTTTGGAAATGCATGTGTCTATAATAAGAAGATCAGGCATTTTAAAAGGTTTTTCGCCTGCCGTCTGTCTGCAGACTTATCAAAGCATTAATTCATGGTTTTTACTAACCGGTAGGCCTATCAGTATGTTGTTTCTTCGGCATCATTTTGAAACGTGTATTACAATTAAACCACGGTCAAATATTTTCATCTTGTCGTAGTTGTAGCCCCCTTGACAGCGATTCTCTCTCTAGTTTAGCAAACTCAGCCCGACTCAGCCCTGTTTGTTGGCCTTGATAGAACCACGATTTATTCGGGCCAGAAAAGGTGGAAAAGTAGCCCCGGGTCAAAACTAGGCCAAGTGGAAGCGCAACCAAAAACTGGCGCCGCACGGCTCTGCACGCTTAAAGCAAGCTCCGCGCTGCAGTGGAAACGCGCCATAAAAAAGCGAGGCAGAAGTTTAAGGTTATTTTTAGAAAGCTCAGTTCTTAGTGAAAATTACCGGATTAATGGGAATGTGAAAAAAACAAGATGTTTAATTGTAGCTGGTTAAGTACGGATGTATGGTGGACTAAGAGAACAAGAGAAAAACTGTAACAGTGGAGCTAAAAGCTGCGAAAGGCAATTTGGAGACATGAAGCACTCTTAAATGGTACCTATAATGACTTAGTCATCCACAAACATGTCTATCCTGCAAAGTTTGTAGTGCATCAGTGCAACAGTGCATAGTTTTCAAAATACAGTGGAAGGCAGATTAGGACAATTAGGAAATTCACCTTTTTACAGTTCATGTACAATGAATACATGACTTAATTTAAAAGGCTAAACTCTGCTGCTTGTCCGTGCTAGTATGGGTTTGATTGCATAACAGAAATGCTCATAGGCTGCTCAGACTGCACGGTTAATCGCTGCTATTTGTTTTCTTGGGTGTTTTTTTTGCGTTCATTAAAAATAATTGTGTTTTCTACTGAGCATACCACAGACTGGCACCTCCTCTGAGTCGCAGCTCTTCTCCGGGCCAACATAAGCCCTGCATACCAAGGAGGGACTAGTTGTGTTTACCTCTCCTTACCGGCACAGACTGAGGGTCCTCTCCTTTTTCTTCTGTGGTTTCTGGCAGCCAGCGCCAGATTCCTCCGTGTCTATCACTGTAATCAGCAGGCCAGACCTGCAGTCAGCCAAGCAGCTTGAAACAAAGCAGCATGAATGGCTGTGCGTAAAGGAGGTGAAGCGGGATACGCAGAGGAGGGATCTGTGCTTTCTCTCTCTGCTTTCTCAGTTTTCCGCTCTTTGTCATCAACGGACAGTTAAAAAGTGCGGCATGCACAGTTTCCAAGAAGTGGAACACGCAGCACAACGTGTCGTACAGTTTGTTTAAACACCCAGCACTGTCTTGAGAATATCAGGATGTTTTCTCCATGATCTCTTGCTACACTATTTGATTTAGTGTGATTGCTAATTGGCTCCTGGGTTGATTCTTCGCCAGGATCCCACACCTCAAATGATGCCATTATCTTTCAAACAAATTAGTTTTCTTTTCTTTTCTTTTGCTGAACCATGCTCATAAAACCAAAGTACGTGCTTATATTCTAAATGTCTTATTGAAATGGAATAAGGTGTGAAGCATCCAGAAAATAAGGGTGTTGGTTAGAAATGCATGTAATGCAGAGACATGTTTACCAAGGAATGATAAATAGCATGATTTGCGCTGGCACCACCTAAGTGCTTTTCTTGGAGCGCTGCTTTGCCTTCAGTGATTATTTGGATTAGACTAAATCACACTAATACCCCTCAAGAAACAGTAAAGAAATGTTAGACCTGCAGTAAAACAATGTGACGTTTTTGTCTTTGAAAAACGAAACACACTTTTGACCTGTGACTTGTGTCGTGTTGCAAAGAAGTCTCATGATAATCGCAAACCGATTTTCATGAGAGGTTTAGTAGGTGGTTTTAACTGTGGAGCACACTTCCTGTACTGAATCTGTCAAAGCATAAATATAACTTAACATTATTTTTGTTTGTGTTAAAATGAGAAAAAGCGGGGTTAAATCAGCTCTTTTCTTTTTTACCACTTGGGAAACCAAAGGAGGTCAGCGTCTACATAATGGCTTTAAACTGTAATCTGATAATCAAACTTCAGTTTATTTTCAGTTAAATATTCAGTCATCATTGGCAAATTAGCAGAAACTGGGTATGTTTGACCAAATCATCACTAGTGTCGATGTATTTGTCATTTTCAACATGGATCTGCTGCAGCTTTGGCTATAGTAGTAATTCACTTTGAATATGTCGATGTGTTGATTGAAGACACTTGTTGAGGAGTTGTTGTGTGTACATTGACTAAACAAACTGGATCTTCTCCAAGCTTCCCATCATTTCTGTGGCATTCCTTCCGTGATGATTTTTCCATTTCTCAAGGCCTTTTCTCACCAGGGGTGTGACCAATAAACGTCATTACAATGTTATATCTCTAGGTCTTTTTATTGTGAAAAATAGCAACAGAAGGAGTAGATCTGCTGTCTGTCTGAGTGCTGTCATATTTGGGACAAAATAGCCTCCTTGTTTGTTTTATCCCTCCTGTTTAATATGTCTATTCCGAATGACGTGATTGGTTGATGCCTTTTTTGGCAGTGTAAAAGCTAAAAAAATTTAAAAAAACTGAAAATGATTTGTCGCCCTTTCCCCACTAATATTCTAGGTTTAAAGAAAAAAAAGTCCCCCATGTGTAAAGGCATATAATCCCTCCAGAAAAGCCTGTGTCGATGAAGATAACACCGGACTCTTTGCTAGGCTATGTTAAAATGTTAATCCCTTATAAATGTTATTCTAAAACATTTTATTCTGGCATTCAGCATTTGTTCAATGGTCCCCAATAACCACCAGTGATCACATTAGAAATATTTTTTGACTGCAAATAGAAGCTCTAAATATTTATGACTAAATGTTTTGACATACTAATCATGTGTGGGTCATATCATTTTTGTACCTAATTTTCTTTAAATGCGTTGGTTTGATAATGATCAAATTAACTAAGAATGTAGAGACACCATGTAATGAAATATAGATATGAATCTGTGTGTCTTCGCTGCTATGCGGGTTTCAGTAACCCCACACTTTCTATTGAGCAGTAAAACAGTTTAAAGAGAAATGTTTGTTATTTCACACCGAGCGCACGGAGCCAGCAGTAAACCCGTCTGTGAACTTAAGTGCTCTTCTATAAACTTCTCAACAGTGTATTCCCTAGTAAAAAAAAAAGTGTTGGTCAGAGATGGATGGGGGGCATTTTGGGACCAATAAACCCAAAATACACAAATACCTCAAATGAGATGTCTCATTGTAGCCTGCAGACTGATTTACTGATTCCCAGAATCAAAGGCCAGTCACCCTTATACCGTCGCCTTTCACAAACAAAGTGGGAGTCGGGGGAGAACACACAATGGCTGTGACAATATTACAGTTATTATCATTCTTCTGTTGTTCATTCCACACTATCAAACCCATGGTAATGGATATAATTCATGGGCTGCTGCTAGAAACGTCCCTTTTTTATGGTTTGCCTCCTGAATGCGCACAATGCAGTACTTTATCCATAAAAAGCTAAAAGTCAACCTAAGGGTGAATCTTAGTTTTTTTTAACCTGTTGGAAGACCTAACCTGACCTGATCTCTTAACACAACGGGTGTTATGAAACGTCATGACTGCTCATCCTCTCCCTGCTTTCCAGTAATGCTCTGATTGACTCTTTGTCTGATCTGTATTTTTTCTTGACTTACGCTTGAAAAGGTATATAGAAAGCCAGTAAACTGCAGTAGTCCGGGCTGTAGTGGGAGCAAATCTTGCAGTCTCATTAATGTCTCTGCTCATTACGGCTTTGCCCTTGAATCCACACATACCGGCAGGAGTCTGAAGTGTTTGATGGCAGCAGCAGCCATGGCAACAGAAGCTCTTTCACTTTCTCCTGGAGAAAGAAAATAATCGGCTGCACTGCACACTTGGCGTTAGTGCCAAAGCAGCATCCCCGCATTTTGTTTTGATTGATTTCACTTTGGCTCTGAAATGTACCGCAACCTGCATCCACAAGGACAACCGAGTTAACATAATAACGCTCGTGTACATAAATTATTCAACCTACCTCCATTTAATCTGGTTATTTTTGTTTGCATGCTTTGGGAGGCAGAAGATAGGCCGGGATCCAAACTCTCAGGGTCTCCCGAGCTTGGCAGCTCTGCCGCCGCTAACTTTGTGTTTGTAATTAGTTTAATTCTACAGTTATTAAGCCGTCTCACAAATACTGAAAGGAATTCGAGCTGCAGACTGGATTCTCACAGAGCTCGCCATTCAGGCTTGTCTGGATGAGTCTGGTGCCACGGGTTCTTACGTGAGATGATTCCACATGTTGTAGTTTGTTTTAGCTCTGCGGCTCTAAACTGTCAGTGGCATACACACACATGCGCACGCACACACACACACACGCACGCACACACACACACACACGCGCACACACTGCACAATAAAGATGTGTACGCAATCACTAAAGCAGGCTAAACTGTGCAAATATTGTGAGAGGGAAACGCTTGACCTTGGAATGCCAATCTTCACAAGACATATGGGATGAGTTGATCTAAAATATCAGCTTGTTTAAAGAAAATTGAAATGGACTTGGGTGGAGACTTTCGTTGAGGCCCACTTTTTTTGAAAGAGTAATAACATCACCATGTCCACCGTTGCATGCTGTAGATCAAAACCAGCTTTTTATTAGTACCAGGAAGGCATTTGGAAATAAAATCAATGTTTTACTGAAATATAACCAGAAGAAAAAGTTTCCAAAAAATGTAAGGTAAAAATATGGAAATACTGTGAGGTGAAAACAAGTAAGTGATGTTGAATAAGTTATTTGTGCTTTAGTGGATTGCTTTTAATCAGGACTAGTTTGTGGGAGATCAGTCCCTCTTTGCAGTGACAGGATGTTGACCATCTCCTCAAAGAATATACGGCAGTGATTATACGTGTTAGTTTATAATCTGAACTCTTTACCTGCCGCCTACTCCGAGCGCTGCTCTGGATTCTGGGAGTATTGAGAGGAGTCCCTAGAGAGGCCTGGGGTGGACAGGGCTTTGTTTAGTCTAACCCCTGCGTGCTCCTTCTGCTCCTTAAGCCTTTGGAGACGCCAATCTCCCAGTGTCTGAATGACCGGCAGCACATCACTCACTGTCGGCTCCCCAAAGCCTTATCTATACTCTCTCCACCAGCGACAATGTCCTATAACCCGCAGCCATGGACAAACATTGCTCTTATAGCGGCATCATCTGGTTCAATTTTTCCTCACTCTATGTTGAAGACATTTCACTTTAAGAATGGTGTGATAATTTATAAAGAAGAAATCATCATTTCAAAACTTCTGGCTGATGACTTACCATCATGCTGAAATGGAGTTTAACAGTTTACATCTCTAAAATGTTGTGGTAAACAACTATGTACGTACATCAACAGTTTAAAAATGCATAATAAAACCAAATATAACGAATCATATATACCCAGGAAGAGGCAGATGGCATTGTAATGGCATACCCAAGATTACAAAACATAATTGTGTTGGCAAAATAAAAAAATGGGATATATTAAAAATAAGAATACAAAAATCAAAAAAAGACACAAAATGTGATTCTGTAAATTGTGCTTGTATTTGTAGGTTGGATATCTACGGAGCCCTGGAGGGTTCATTGAGAGAAAAATAAATAAAACGTGGCCACGTTTTACTTTGTCGTTCGCACAAGTTAATAAAGCGTACGCACGAGTTAATAAAGCGTGGCCTCGTTTTATTTAAATTGAGGGATTCCTGTGCGTGACTCACAGTATCTGCTGCCCACAGCTGTTTTATAGAAGGAAAACCTCGTTCACTTTATGAAATCTCTGCCGCACCAGTGGCCTGTACTACGAAGCAGGATTTGCTACTATTCATTCATGAAGTATGACGCTGCACTGTCAGCACGCGTCTCCATGTTTGTGATTGGTCAAATGTTGCTAACCCCGTCCCTTTCACGTGAACGCGCTCTCAGCCGGTCAGAGATACCCTGGTTGATTTACTGAGTTGATAACCAGCTTCGTAGGACCGCTTAGCAAGATCGTGTTTGTTAGGGTTAGTTAAGCCGGGTAACTCAAACATATCCAGGGTCTGTTGAACTGGCTTCGTCGTACAGGGCACTGGAGGCAGTATCTCAGAATCTGAGAAGAGCAGCACCAGCTGCAAAGAGCCGTGCTTTTTACTGTTTACTTCACTGTGTTTCCCTTCATCAGAACCGCTGAATAGAGATCGAGGCTGCTACGTTTAACCACACACACCTATACACACATCGAACTACCAGAGTATTCCCCCTCGTTTTGTGTGTGTGTGTGTGTGTGTGTGTGTGTGTGTGCGTGTGTGTGTGTGCACGCGCGCGCGCTCAGCTCCGCTCCGCATGTGGGTTTGGTGTGTTTGAGTGTGTGTCCGACACCACCGGTGTTTGTTTTCAAATGACCACGAACAGTAATTTACACAAACCTGGTTCTCCATAGTTATATGCAACCCAGTCTCATGGCATTTCGTGTTCACCAACACGATTTTTAATCTATTGATTCGTGTTCACCAACACGATTTCCCCATTTTTTTCGTGTTGCACAGCAGCAGGGGCGGATCTAGACAAATATTCATGGGGTGGCAACAGTGTGGCAGGAGAATTTGAGGGGGTGGCATCCCCTGGCAGAAGTATATTCTGATTTAATCGCAGTAATATCAATCAATGTTAACTTGGAAAGCCACAATATTGATATTTTAACTCAATAACGTTAGATGAGATTATTGTGGCACATCAGTAAAGCCTCAAATATCAATATATAAGGTGGCACACGTAATTTAATGAATTTTAACTGAATGAGTTGGTTTAACTCTTAGACCAGCAGGGGTACCAAATATGCAGACTGCTGCAATAAATACATTAATTAACTGTCTCATCGATGTGTGTCTGTATGAACATGATAATATTAACAATCATATTATTCCTATCAGCTGTCAATCACTGTTATGATTCACATCTTCAGTGTTATTATTAAATAAACTATATTTTTTGGAGGAGTTAATGATGAATGTTCCTCAAGATGCTTGCTCACCCTCCTTCAAATTTGAAAGACCAGTAATTACTATCATAATTCAAAAGAATCAAAGGAACAGTTCAGCGCCCCACAACTTCATTGCAAACAGTTACAAACTTGACTTTACATCAGAAAGAACAAACATTAAAGAAATTACTAACTGCATCAGTTAGGGTTAAAAAAAACGGTGTATTCAGCTAAAAACATACATCGCTGCAGTTATTATCCAGTGGAATGCCCGTACCTACTCGCCTAGTTAATTCAAAGTGTTTTGTTTTTTTTGGCTGGGCAGTGAAGTTTTACACACCGTCTTATTTGACTTTCTCTGGACTTCAAACTGTTTTTTGGGGTCAGACCCCCACAAAGAAGAAACATATATTTATGTAAGGTCATCATCTTAACAGTTTATTATTCTCATCGACTCATCCGTGAGCAGAGCATCAAGTTGGCATGCCTATAACAGCTGAATGTGGCGATTACCATCTTGATCAGCAAAACGCCACACAAACTTAATAAGATTTAAAGCTATGGTGCGTTTTGATTCAATGCTGAGTACAGCCAAACTTGACAGGCTCTTCTCTGTCATAGTAGACCGCCAGAGTATTTGTGTTGGGTAATCTATGGTAGGGCTAACCCATACAGTGGTGGGGCTCAAGTCAGTATTTACAATGTAATTACATACAGGCTCCCCGTGACAGTGAAACGCCACGCGTGAGGTTTATATTATTTCCCTGTCTCAATCCAAATTGAACTGTATGAAATAAAAAGGCACATTTGTCTTGTAGTAAATAAAAAGGGCGACCTGGAGCCAATCCTGCAATTTCCACACAGGTGAAAGAGTTGAAAACCCAACCCCTGCAGGGGGGTCTGGGGGGATTCTCCCCCAGGAGATTTTTGGAAATACTAACATCAAATACACATTCCGGTGCTCTCTTAAGAAGAAAAATAAATAAATATATATTACTACACAACGTATTTAAAAAAATGAATGTCAGTTTAGTTTTTTGTTACTTTGTTCTGAAAGCTGAACCTGCTGCTCCTCACAGAGAGGAGAGGGAAGAGGCTGTGTGAATTACTTTACATTGTGGATAAGGGTGGATAGCCCCTATTGTTCTGTGTGTCAAAATGAAAGACAGCCCACACACCTATCAATCATCAAACCGTGGGGTCTTATAGTTGTAACGATGTATATCGAGATGCATTACAGCAAAAGTATTCTCCGTCGGGACTTCCTGCAACAACACCACGCCGTTATCGTGATTCTGATTGGCCAGAAGACATTATCAAAGATGTTCTATTGAGAAGACGATCACTACGTGACAAAAGTTTTCAAAACCGTTTCTAGTCTTCGGTATTTCCAGACAAGTGGCTACTGAAATCAATCTTACTAACTGCTGTCTGTGCAATTTACTCCGCACGAGTTGGCAGACTTTATTTTGCTTACTTTAACATCATTTTTCATGATGGGGCTAAGCCATTTATTGGTATGGCTGTAGCCTACCCCAGCCATACCCTGACCGCAAATACCTAATTCCTTCTGTCTACTTGTATCCGAAATGCTTCTCGTTTTGCGCTGTCCTCCCGTTCAAATGAAATCGCCGCCAATCATATTTCCAAGCTCGCGCCAGGGGGGGGGGAGGGGTTACAAGGCTCGCGTCTTGTGCTGCATTCAATTGCACTCGGACATTAGAGATTTTCTCTCATAAATGTCCGATGAGCCACAACTTTTCTTTCAAAACAAAGCTGCCAAATGGGGTGGCAGCTGGGGTGGCAAGGCATTTTTCTGAGGTGGCAGCTGCCACCCCGTGCCACCCCGTAGAACCGCCACTGCACAGCAGGATTTTAAAAGCAATGTATTTCTACTGGTAATGTGTTTCGTGCCTGCAGCACGTCTTTTTCTCCGGTCGGGTCGTGGAAGACCGGAAGCTGTGTGGTTCATAAAAACATGTTCTTACTCAATATCAAGCTACAATTATTGCTTTTATTTTAAATCGTATAATTTCTGACTTTTGTTGCCGTCTGTGAGGAAAATAAATGGGGCTCAGAGCCTCAGAACACTGAAATCTGTATTTTTTAAATCTTTTTTTTCCTTCTAATTTGTTATTCTTTTCAAAATAACACACTGTTATTTACTCAGCAATAACACACAATTATCCTTGCTTTTATTTATTGGTTTAATTCCATAATCTCGGGCTTTGTTGGCGTCCTTCAGGAACTGAATTTCAAAATAAAAATAACCAGAAACAGACGTAGGCATTTCGAGCGATTACCCAAGATCCTCAGCTATGGTTTAAGCTCGCTGATTGGATGTTTTAGCCGCAATGCATGCTTGGATTTGGTGTTTATATGATATGAAATCCGGAAAACATTTGAAAAGAATCAAATAATACTTAATTCCGAGTGTTCTTGCTTTTCTCTTTGAAAGTCATCACATAACGGCATTGTAATACACGGTTCGGCTGCATTACATATTACAGATCTGCCGTAGTTCTTTATTTATAGAGCCCTGATGAGAAGACCTTTGGAAAAACTGGAAGAAATGCCGCCGAAACTGAATACTTAACGTGGATCATAAATATATCAACAATTAAACAACATCTTCAATTTCTCTTCACACAATACGTCTCCTTGCAGTATCAACCTTAATTCGGCTGACTTTTATATTTGATCTAATTCGTAGATAGGTTATATTTACACCATAACGGTGCACAGCTGATATAAAAGGACTTTGATTTTCTTTGAATATAAGAATGTAAATACTGAGTCTGAAATAGTATAGCAATATGCTATAAAATTATGTGAAAGCATGAATAAAACTACACATCTTCAGATGTTGTACATACATAAGTGTCCTACACTAATAATACAAAGTTATTATAGCTGTGTGCACCGCCTAGTGGTTAAAGCACGTTATTGAATTATTGTTTTTATGTGTTATATTTGATTAAAAAAATATTAAGAGTACATACTTTCATAGGGGGAAAGTAGAAGGTCTGTGATAGAAATATAGAATATAAAAAATCCAGAAGATACTGTAAGTGATCTCTACAATAAAACAGTTTAGTGCCAGATGTACAAAGATATTAATAGGAGGATGTGCAAAACAGAAAAACGAATTAACCTTTATTTAAACATTAAATAATACTTTAGATTAAGGTCCTCTTTTAAATAAGAAAAAAACGTTTGGGGGTATCTACAGATAAATATTAAGCCTGACAAAGTACTTAACATCTAATATATTGCTTTCCTGTAATGTTAACTATGTTGAAGCACTTATTTTAACTGATATTATACATATGAATTATACTCTTATGTATATAGATAGTATAAGAAATGTGCAGAATATGACAGTTTAATGCTGGAGGTACAAACCCATGTTGATAGATGTCTTGTAATGCGCTGTTGAGGAACCTGTGACCCAAGATTTTCATTCATTGCATACACCGTAGTTTTGTATATGATATGTCAATAACCTTTGAAAATCTTGAAATCTTGAAAGGGATGTGCAAAATAGCCATTATACAGTCTTTAATTAACTATAAGTAGCGAATAACGAGTAATGAATATACTTTATTACTCGTTTCCATTCATGTCAATTGCAGATAAATATTTAGTCTTCTCAAGCACCAACTATCAAATATCTCTCCTGATTGTTGGCACTTGGCAATCAAGTTAACCTCTGAATTATGGAGTAGAATTACAAAGTAACAATGAGCTGTCATGTGGGTATATATTAATGCTGCGCATTGTGGACACAAGCGATTTTCACCCATTTATTAATTATATGTTTTACATTTGATAACGCCAATGTGTTTAATACTGGCAACTTCTAATTGTGGGAAAAACGAAAACGTTCAGTAGAGACGTCCCATGGAAGATTTTGCAAAACACAATAGCCAGCATGTGTAGTTCTGGGGGGGGCGTTCGATTCCAGTTTTGGATATTTTGGCGTGGTTTTGTTCCATTTCAAACAGCTGTTTGACGCTCAGCGTAACCTTAGCGCACTGCCACTCCAACATCCAATCCCAGCGCTTGAAGATTAATCACGGGGACTGTAGTCCAAAACGATAGCTGGGGATTATGGGTAGTGTAGTGTCTTCGGCCATCCTAAACTCCTAGAGGCCTACGTCTGTTTCCGGTTATCTTTATTTTGAAATTCAGTTCCTGACGGACACCAAAAAGCCAGAGATTATGGAATTAAACCAATAAATAAAAGCAAGGATAATTGTGTGTTATTGCTGAGTAAATAACAGTGTGTTATTTTGAAAAGAATAACAAATTAGAAGGAAAAAAAGATTTAAAAATACAGATTTCAGTATTCTGAGGCTCTGAGCCCCATTTATTTTCCTCACAGACGGCAACAAAAGTCAGAAATTATACGATTTAAAAATAAAAGCAATAATTGTGGCTTGATATTGAGTAAGAACATGTTTTTATGAACCAAACAGCTTCCAGTTTTCCACGACCCGACCGGAGAAAAAGACGTGCTGCAGGCACGAAACACATTACCAGTAGAAATACATTGCTTTTAAAATCGTGCTGTGCAACACGAAAAAAAGGAGAAAATCGTGTTGGTGAACACGAATCAATAGATTAAAATCGTGTTGGTGAACACGAAATGCCATGACACTGGGTTGTTATATGTGTATTCCCAAGTGAAAGAAATTAGTTTAATTTTAATCTCGATGTGCTATAGTCCTGCCGGAGTGCACCGGAACGAATGATACTATCATAAACAAATGCTCACTCACTCACACACACACACAAAACGAGGCCACGCTTTATTAACTTGTGCGCACGCTTTATTAACCTCTTCGCACGCTTTAGTAACTCGTGCGCACGAGTTAATAAAGCGTTCGCACGAGAATGTATCTTGTGCGACCGAGAAAGTAAAACGTGGCCACGTTTTATTTATTTTTCTCTCTGTGAACCCTCCAGGGCTCCGTAGATATCAGTTTCACATCTCAGATATTAAAGTCATCATCAGACAGGAAGTGTTTATAGCAAATGATGCCATGTTGCAAGTTGCAGTGTGTAACGTTTTTAGATCCTTCATTCATGTTAGGGTTCCCACGGTACCTGGAAAACATGGAATTCATTTTTTTCATTTTCCAGGTATGGAAAAGTCATGGAAACTGAGCAAAAGTGAACACTTACATGGAAATAGAAACACTTGTTCTGGAAATTTGTATTGGATTAGGTGTAAAATAGTAATAAAACGAAACTATTGAGCACAGAATTAAGATGAGTTTATAAAAACCCTTTACATGTGAACAGCTTTTACTGTAGATAGAAATGGATGATCCCATGTTGTAGAACATGCTCTTGGCATCCTATATGGTATATTGGATGTTGGAATTTGATGAAGGAAACTTGGTGATATGGACTTTAAAAGTATAGTTTCGGATTGGTGGACTTCAGGAATAATAACGTTACTCGCGATCTCAATAGAAGGGTCAAATACATGCATTTCCCAGCCAACACGGGAGCCTTGACATCTACAGTGAAACTTCTTATGCAAGTTTATCCTCAAATGTAAGTAGCTGTGTTTTAACTGTGGTAAACTTGGGTTTATCAACGTTAGTTAGTAAGCAGTGCAATATTGCTAACTAGCTAGCAACTTGAGTTTGAGTTTTTTTTTTATTTGGATTTGTTAATGATGGTTAGCAAGCACATGGAGTGCAATCTTGCTAGCCAACATTCAGTTTGCTAACTAACTAGCTAGTGTTGGCTGGCTTGCATTGCTAGCTAACTACCAATGCATTTTCACATTAGGCTGTGACATTACTTCTATACTAGTTGACATGAATAGTCCTGATAAATGTTGTAACATTCATTCTTATGTCTACTTTTAGCTATTTTGTGATTTTTCGTTTTTTTCTTAAAAAAAATTATAGGGCCTACTACTAAATAGGAACATTTGGGGTGAGACATTTTTGAAAAATCATTGAACATGCCTAGACTGATTCTATACATCTATACTGTTAAGCTAAGCTTACTTAGTGGGGTTGCTGTACTGAGGTACCACAGGGGAACCAGCCTTATGTTTTCCCTTTTAGGTTCATTAGTTTGATTTACAAAATATTTTACAGAGTAAGAGTAGGCATACTACCCCTTCTACGTTTCATTGACTTTTCCTAAAACCGTGTTATTCACCACATTTAGGGGAGTTTGTTTTGAATTTGGATTCGTTAATGATGGTTAGCAAGCACATGCAGTGCAATCTTGCTAGCCAACATTCAGCTTGCTAACTAACTAGCTAGTGTTGGCTAGCTTGCATTGCTAGCTAACTACCAATACATTTTCACATTAGGCTGTGACATTACTTCTATACTAGTTGACATGAATAGTCTAGTCTTGATCAATTTTGTAACATTCATTCTTATATCTACTTTCAGCTATTTTGTGATTTTTAATTTTTTTCTCAAAAAAAAATGATACTACTAAATAGGAATATTTGAGGTGAGACATTTTTGCCTAGACTGATTCTATACATCTATACTGTTAAACTAAGCTTACTAGTGGGGTTGCTGTACTGAGGAACCACAGGGGAACCAGCCTTATGTTTTCCCTTTTAGGTTCATTAGTTTGATTTACAAAATCTTTTACAGAGTAAGAGTAGGCATACTACACCCTTCTACGTAAGACTCATAATCTCAAATGTGTGATGCATTACGGGAGTGAGTGACAATGACACGCGGCAGATTCAAGTCACATTGGAAAGATGACTCTCAATACAAGGATTGAATTGGAGAGGTACCAGGAGATGTCCACAAGGCTTATTGCAAGTTTTGCCGCAAGTCATTTGACATCAGCAATATGGGGGTCGCTTCCCTCAAGAGCCATTCAAAAGGACAAACCCACACCAAGTTAGCTGGACAGCTAAATAATGAAAGAAGAATGACAGATTTCTTGACTACAAAAACAGGAGATGGAAGAAGCGGCCCAACAAGCCAGGATATCGAAAGTGACAGTCAGGTGCCCAGTACCAGCAGTGAACAGCCTACGGAAAAAGGCTCTTGAGCTCAAGGGAAAACATTTTTTTCAAGCCAAGCTGTATTTGAAACAGAGATTCGCTGGGTCATGAAGATGGTCAGGTCACACTTCTCGTTCAACTCCAACTCTGACATTTCAAACACTTTTGCTCAGATGTTCCCAGACAGCGAAATTGCCAAACAATTTACATGTGGCGCAACAAAATCGGCTTACCTTATATGTTTTGGCTTGTATCCTCATTTTAAAGAGCAGCTGATCGAAGACGTAAGAAAAGCAAAGTGTCATGTAGTGTCTTTTGACGAATGCCTTAACAAAGTGACACAAACAGAACAGATGGATATCATTCTGCGCTACTGGAGTGAACGCGAAGGGAAAGTAGCTGTGCATTACTTCACTTCAGAGTTCCTAGGACACACTCAGGCAGAGAAGCTCTTGGAGAGTATCAACAGATCCCTGTCACCTCTGGACCCCAAGAAGCTCCTGCAAATATCGATGGACGGCCCTACAGTGAATTGGAAGTTCTTAAGAATATTCCAAGAGGATAAGAGCAAAGAGGACCCAGATGCACCAAAGCTCATCAACCTGGGAAGTTGTGGTCTGCATGTTGTGCATGGAAGTTTCCAGACCGGAGAGAGGGAAACAGGTTGGAAAATCGGAGATGCGCTGAGAGTGCTTTGGCAGGTGTTCCATGACTCGCCAGCAAGGCGAGAGGATTTCAGTGAGCTGACTAAAACGGCAAGATTTCCTCTGAAGTTCTGTGCCACTCGATTGGTTGAAGACTTGCAAGTTGCTGAGCGGGCAATCGAAGTGTGGCCAGCTGTGATGGCGTACATCCACAGCCACAAGAAACTTCCGAAGAGTAAAGGGCCAACATCTGCATCCTACTTGACAGTCAAGAAGGCAACCGAAGACCCTCTTTTCCTGGCTAAACTTGAGTATTTCGCTTTTGTTGCAAGACAGCTGAAGCCTTTTTTGATGCCGCAATGGTGCCATTCTTAGCAAAGGAGCTCCAAAGCACCCTGAAAGGCCTGCTGTCATGCTTTATCAAGAGAGAAGAGCTGGCAAAGATCAAGACACCTCTCCAGCTCACTAAACTGGACCCCCAAGAGAAGCAAATCCATGTCCCACTCAAACACCTGGACATAGGATTTTCAACCAAGCAGGCTTTGCAGAAGGCATCTGAGAAGCTCCAGGAAAATCCAGTGAAAATCGTGGAGTTCAAAAAAGAATGTGTCTCCTTACTCGCAATGACCTGCAAGAAAATTATGGAGAGAAGTCCTCTCATGTATCCAGCTGTGCGGCATATGAGGTCCCTTGACCCTGTGATGATTGTGACAGAAACCGAAAGTACAACAGCAATGTTTGAGAAACTCCTTCAGGTTCTCCTCAATGCTGGATGGTGCCCTGCCACAGAGTGTGACAAAGTCCTTTCTCAGTATAAAGTATTCTCACTCGATGTCAACACAAACCACAAAGCAGAGTTCCAAGAATTTGTTTACAGCTGCAGACTTGATGAATTCTTCGGAAGATATCTCAGTGGCAAAGAAGAGTATGCAGAACTGTGGAACTTCATGCAATGTCTCTTCACGCTGTCTCATGGACAAGCTGCAGTAGAAAGGGGGTACTCTGTTAACAAGGATATGCTTGTTGAAAACCTACAGGAGAAGACGCTAATAGCAATGCGCTTGGTCCACGATGCAATGGCTGGGCACACAGATGGATCTCTTCCAAAAGACCTCAAGCAACACTGCAGAGGAGCAAGGACAAGATATGAGATGTATCTGGAAGACCAGAAGAAGTTGAGAGAGCAAACCACTAAAGAGAAGAAAAGAAAGGAGCTCTCCCAGGAAATCCAGAAAGTGAAAACAAAGCGGCAAAAAGTAATGACTAGCGCTGAAACAATGGAGAAAGAAGCACATGAAATGGCAGTCATGGCAGAGAAGAAGCACGATTTTACACTGCTGTCAAAATCAAATGCCTATCGGAAAGGGGTTGCTGATAAAAAGGAAGAGGTGGCAGCTCTAGACAAAGCCCTGAAAGAGATGCAAGAGTCTGTCAATAAGTTAAAGCAATGAGGTATGCGCAATAGCCTTTATGGATGTATGAAAGATTGTAATATTTATTGGTCACCCTCCTAAAGACAAATATAACACCATTTTAGCTTATGGAGATGACCAATTTTAACTCAAAATAACATTCTGTTTTAGATCTTCAGACTGTAGAGAAGAGGAGTGGAGAGGGGGAGGAGACAGGAGGGCACAGAAGGAAAGAGGGAGGAGGAAGAGAAGAGGGGCGAAGATGAAAGAGGAGAAGAAGAGGAGGATAAGAGAGTAGAGGATGACAGAGGAAAATGGATAAGAGTCGAGAGGAGTTGAGAAGAGTAGGAAGAGAAGACAGGAGCGGACACAAGAGGGGAGGTGTGGAGAGAAGAGGACAGGATGAGATAGGAGAGGAGTGGAAGAGAGAACATATATCAATCCCAGTGCTCATGTGTTTCAAAGTTCCAGTTCAATAAATTGTTGTTCATCTACAGCTTGTTGCATTATTTCATGCATTGATATTATCAATAAGACATAATATCTAAGCATTTACAATGTAGACTTGACTGGCACATCTTTTAAATCAAGTAAGTAGTCAGGTGTCCTAGGGGGTTGTGTGTGTGAGGGGAGGGGGGGCGCGGATGGGGGCGGAAAGCTTCAGGGGCCTATAGATCATCACTTAATATGGTACCTGGAAAATCAGGAGGTAGCATGGAAATTTTTTTCAAGGCAAGCGTGGGAACCCTGATGTAAAGGTATGGAAAAAAAACTTCTGCCGCCAAAATGTAACTTGATTACGAGAACTGAAGCACTCAATGCTGTAACTTTCTGATAGTAAGATGAAATAGTGTTTAATGCTAACTTACTCTCATTTGATGTTAATTGGTGGGTTTTGCCTGTCATAATTAAGCTAAGAAACTATTATTCAGTACTACTTGAGCTACAAAAGTGAAGCATTAAAAAATGTACTATTTATAGAGTTCCATTACTGAGGCATTCGTGTGATAACTCACTTGTAACTATCTGTCAGATGAATTAGTAAAATACATAATATTATATAGTTCAAACCAAAAGCCAGATCCTCTTTCTCAACAAAATTAAACCAACACCAAAATGAGAATCTCCTCACAAGTTTTCTTTGAAATGTAAACTATCCAGGGTTGTTTTTATAATATGAGGGCGCTGATCTTGAATATAAGATATATCAATTCTCGCAAAAACATGATGCAGTATACAAGATGGCGCCGCAGACGTAAACAAAAACGCCACGTCGGAGCTCCTTAAAAACAAAGCCGTCTGACGGTCTATTTGACACGAGTTTCATGAGCTGGACCGTAAAGATATAAATGCATAGGTTGTAAACTAAATGTTTTCTCGGTGACCACCTCAGTGTTGCTTACATGGAACCAACCTTCAAAACGCCTTGAATGGATAAAGTCTAACGGCGTGTGCAGACTTTACCTCACCATGCAAGGGTAGAGAAGCACAGCGGAAGACGTATCAGTCCGTACAGAAGCCGGCTCCCTGCCAAGCAGAATCAGAGAGACACTAAAAACAACCCGACCACAGACTCCTCAGCTTTCACTGTCAACTGTTCCCTGTCCGACCTCACCCCATCAGCTGTTTGTTGCTGCAGAACATTCTTTGAAATGGTTTACAATATTAAATAAATTAGCTGGGTTGGAGAACAGGATGTCACGTTGCTGTCTGTCTTCAGCGTCGCCATTCTCCTGCACACTCAGCAAAGACCCAGTCCCATTGTTATTTAAAAAAACTCCTCACTATGCCTAAAATGTATTTAAAGAGAGCCAATCATCAGTGCTCCAAAAGCTGCTCAAATGATTGTTAAATCTTCTCAAAGCCCCTTATATTTGGATTTGATGCCACATTAGCTAGTTTGTTTTAGGGTTTTTCGAGCTGCATGCTTTTGACACAATATTATTTGCTATTATTCCAAAAATGGTTGACATTGGCTGCAGCAGTGCTCTCCGAGGGATCTGGGTGGTCTGAGCTGATCTTCTTCCTTTGTGGGAGCTTCTCGGTTGACTGCTTAGGTAATTTGAGTGACTCCTAATTAATTGTTACAGCATGGCAAATTGCGGTCCCCCCTCGTCTTTACTTGCAGACCTCGGTTGGCGTCAGACTGACATTTAAAGAAGAGGGGAAAGTAGAAAATTGTAACTGAGTCAGGGTCGGGTCTCAGAGCCACTATTTTCATTCTTCAGTGTCTGGGACGCTGAATTAGAGCAGTAAATGTTTCATAGACGCAGTTTAAAACGGGTCAGAGCAGCTGGACAGATCTGAATGTAAAAACAGATGCAGGCTGATGATGGTGGATTCATGTCGTATTTATCACAAAGACACATTGTCTTTCTTGTCAAATAAATGTACAGTTTCTCCATCAGCTTACAATGATTAACTAGGGGACATTAAAGGGGGCCTATTCAGTTCATTTTCAGGTTCATATTTGTAGTTTGTGTCTCCCCTGTGACATGTCTCCATGCTTTAATGTTCAAAAGCTCTGTATTTTTCTCATACTGCCTGTGCTGCAGCACCTCTTTTCACCCTCCGTCTGAAACCAGAGCCCAATCCGCTCTGATTGGTTAGCTGGCCGGCACTGGCTTTATTGGACAACTGCTTGAGATTTCCTGCCCCTTAGCCTCTCACGTACAATGTGTTTAGCCAATAGAAGGGCGAGTGTTACGTAGTGATGTCAATAGTAAACAAAGGAATCCATTGGGGGCGATTCACGTGGGCCAAGTGGGAGAGAAACTCCCCCATGCACCAAAACCTATACAACACACGACCCAAATGGGATAACCCCAAAGAGAGAATAGGGACCCTTTTTTCAAATGTCATCAACCTAGTGCAGGGGTCGGCAACCCGCGGCCCACGGGCCGCATGCGGCCCTTTAAGCCCCCTGCTCTGGCTCCCTTGAGCTTAGACAAAAATAAGAAGGAAATAAAATAAAAGTATTTGTAGGACTATTTATATTTTGTTGCATGGTTGAAAATGTTTCGTATTTTGAGGTGATACTGTCACACATAAATAAAAAACAAAACGGTTTTAATTAGGTCAACTAAAATATGCGTCACATCCTGCTACGGTCCCGCGCGAGCGCCTTTTCCTGCGGGTGAATAACCTTACCCCCGGCTCGATGAGCGAATGGATAAATCAAAGAACAGTGCTGGAGAAACACAGGATTTAATTCTGTGTTGACAGAGTTATATGCTTTCACAGCAAACGATGCTGGTTTACCGGTATGTTTGATATGTAGAGGGAAGTTGTCAAAGGTGCTGCACTGCAGCCTTTACGTATCGAGGAACAACGGGAACAACACGGAGAGGAAGACAGCTGACGATCTTCAGTCATAATCATAGGTCATAATTCAATGGGGTATGTAATTTATTTCAGAAAACACTTTTTGTTATATTCCATGGAATGCTCTTAACATCCCGATGGCAATGAATATATTAAATGCTTTGACAATAAATACATACAAAAATTAATCTCTGGAAGCCGTAGCGCTGTAAAAAGTACGACCAATCATCTGAGCCGGCCCGGCTAAAATAACTGGATGGCCTACCTGCCTGTCAGCCTGTCAGCCTTCCATCTGTGCACACATTTATCTCGTGGCCTCATTGGTCATGTGCGCGTTCGTGTGTGTTGGAGGAGGGACTCTGTGAGGAAGTCTGAAGGAAGAGGCATATTTTTTCCGGTTGTGTATTTTCAAATTCGAGCGCACTCGAGTTGGTTTCTCCATTCTTACCTACCCTACCTTTAACTATTTTTAGGGTGCAGCTATATGTTTTATTTATTTCAAAGTGGGCCCATTTTAATAAGATTTTTTTTCCTTCAAATGTGCATAGGACTCTCCAAGTGCTGTGTTTAATTTATTTTAAAGTAGGCCTGTGTATTATTTTTAATTCTCCTTGTAGGAGTTCTTTGTTTCTTATTAGAGGTTAACAGTTTTATATAATGTAATAAATAGCCTAATAAATGCAAAAAACCTGTAGTTTTTGTCTGATATAACAATAAATACAACTTTATTAGCTATCAAGCTATGAAATATGTTTTACGGCTCCAGACAAAAAAATGTTTGGGAAAAAGCAGCAAAATGGCTCTTTTGGTCAAAAAGGTTGCAGACCCCTGACCTAGTGAATAGAAGGAGGAATTAAGTCCAGAATGTTGTACCACCTAGACCAAAAGATAATTTTCCTAGTTTACTGTGCCTTTTATTGTTGGGTCATCATATTAGTTTTCCATATGACCCCAAATATATATTTAATCATATTTAGTTCATAACTTATACTTCTATTGTAACCCCAGGCATTTTCGTTTCCTCCACTGAGCCACTATTTTGTAATTTGAGTATATTATTTATTGCACTTTCTCAGTTATGACACCATAAAACAGTTGATATGCTTAGATGAAATATCACTATATATTTCAAACCCACAAATGATACATTTACCAGGACGTCACCACAAGCATTATATGGCGTCTTTACTCACTGTTCTACAACTTGTTCGTGCAGCACTTTAAACTAAAGAGCATTGAAACTGAATCAGTTGATCTCCGGAGGAATTTATTCATTTTCTACCAAAAAGATTATTTCTGTCTGACAGCTAAACGAGCATTTGAGCAGTCTTAATTATGGAGTTTTATCATATCAATTACAGTTACGACACCATAAACATAAGCAAGACAAGATGAAATATAACAACAAGATTTATAATTGCTAATACTATGATAAAGGATTACGGTAGTCTTTTTGCCAAGTCATATCCTAAAATCCATTATATTATTTGTTATATAACTCCACAAGATACACACTCACTGAAACCTTAACATGCTTTATTTTTACTTTGTAAGCACACTCTTTACCAGTCTGAAAAAATATCTTTTTTAGAGGTAGGACTTTTTTAGCAGAAGTTACATAATGTAACCCTTTCAAAGGCTCTAAGGAATGTTGCCTGGTAAAAGTTATTTTATAGTTTCGAAGACACTCAATTGAGTTTTTAGGGTAGAATAAAAAAGGTTTTACAAACGTATACTTGTATCCAACAATACGTTTTATTTTCTAGAATAAAACCACTTTTAAATGGAGACAATGCTCTCGTCTTTGCCTTCATATGGGCATTCAAGCACAGCTTGTGTTTTTCTTTAATAAAGCAGCAGCTTGAGTTGCAGAGTCGGCAGGATCGACCATCCCGGCTACTGAGACGACTTAAAGATCTTAAGCTGGGTGTCTGTGCTCTGCACCCAGTGGGCTTAAACATATATCACACTGGCAGCAGGCTGTTTGCTTTCAACCCCCCCCCCCTCCCTGGCAGGCCACTGATCCCCTCTTTGTCTCTATCTGGCAGTGAATCCCTTCTCGTCAGGGGCACAACGTTGAGTTTTCACAGTCAAACAGCACCCATGCTGGCCGAGAATCTCTTTGATCCCCAAAGAGCTCGTATCTGATGGAGCTACTGAACAACCTCCCTCTGCCAGGTTAATGACGTGCACTTAACTGAAAACTAACAAAAAGAAAAGGAAAAATCAATGGTTTTAAATAGCCAAGTATCTGTTAAGCTGCTACAATAGCACACAACTTTACCCCCTATCCTGAAGATATCCTGACAACGTGGAGAATTTAACAAAAACACTTTATTTGAAGTCCCCTAATTTAACATTTATAAGCAGCATATATACTTTTAAAACATGATCTTTATTAATATCAACTAAGGCTTCAAATAATGATTATTCCATTATTGAATAATCTGATGATTTTTTCCATCCATTGAATGTTCGGTTTTACATTTTTCCATTGAAAACTCCTTTTAACAATGAATTAAAATAACACGTTTGAAGCCAAACCACGATCCAAATCCTTAACCTAACCAAGTCGTTTTGTTGGGTTCATTGCTTTGTTATTAGGGTTAGGGTTAGGGTTAAAGCTGTTACAATTGTACAGCTTTAACCACGTGTTTAGTACCGTTATCGCTATAAACAAAGTTGTCAATGCGGTTTAGTTTTACGGAAATGTCATGAGACACGGTTTTCTGTTTTAAACAAGCCTCTACATATGAATCCCCACAGGAGGAGTTATTGACAAATACATTAATTAACACTTAATTTCTGTTATTACCCCATATATTAAATGTTTATATACAAGTTATGGACACTAAAAGAAAGCTTAAAGTGTTTCCAGAAATGGGTTGTCTGGCAGCCTAAAGTCAGATCTCCAGAGTTCACACGGCAGGGGATACGATGCAGAGGTCTGCAGTGATTCTGGTCTGGGTGTGAGACTGTGAACTGTCCTGCTGAACTCGGTGACCCCTTTGATCACTGGACCCCGGTGACAGTGCACCCTTCCATGCCAAATTGCAATGCCACAACATGGCAGACCATCTATCAATCTAGATTTTCCTCCTGAGAAACAACATTTATCTGCAGCACATTTAAAATGCCATTAGAAGACACGCAGCTCTGCGGCATGTGTGTTTTAGAAACGGTGCTTAAACCATTAGTCCAATCATTTATTAGTAAATACAGAGATTTGTTAACAGTTTTGATGACAAATAACTAATTAGGTCATTTGAAAAAAAGAATATCTTAACGTCTTAATCTTTTAACATAGCCAAGGAAAATATTTCATTATTACATTTCAGTTTAATGAGTCTTTTCTTTGATACACTGCCAACATCTCTTATTACAATTTCAGGTTAAATATCACATTGAACCATATTAGGGTTTATTGAGGGTCCAACGTGCTCACTGGGTTGCTAATTATCTTTCTTCTCCCGTTTATACTTAAATTAAAGAGGCCAGGCATAATAAGGCCCCCTGTACTGTGCTTTAGGTTTGTGTGTAAGACTCACGCTTCTATTGGCGAGTGCTCTAACACATTGTACATGATTTGCCAAGGGGCGGGACATCTCTAAGTGGTTGGCCAATTACAATAGAGTCTGCCAGCTAACCAATCAGAGCAGACTGGGCTCTGGTTTCAGACAGAGGGTGAAAAGAGGTGCTGCAGCACAGGCAGTATGAGAAGAATAAAGAGCTTTTTGAAAATTAAAGAATGGAGACATGTCACAGTAGAGCCACAGAATACAATCATGAAACCTGAAAATGAGCATTATATGTCCTCTTTCAAGTTATTTGTATATTTTCTCCTGTGAGCTTTAGTAAAACCTTTTATTTTTCATTAGAACAATTCTTAATGTTGATACAGAAACTAACATAGGTCCATGTCTTAAACAACATCTCGTGAGTCTTTGAATTTGAGGAAATTGGGACTTCTCAAAAACGTCCATGAATTTGATGTTTATAAAGGTTTGAGAGCCCTGGATTATTCATCACAATTTAGAACTGATAATATATAATGATGCAACCCTAAATGATACATACTGTGTGCTGCATTTTTTGATTGACATTCCTTTTACAAGTCATATTTTCTTCCTTTTTTTACTTCGTAGATACATTTGAGCAAAAAGGGTTGAAAATTGAAAATATTTTTTAATTAGTGACAAAATTCTGACGCAAACTTCCTCCTGAAAATGAATGAATGAGTTCAAGTAGGACATCAACAGTTCAATAATAAATTAACAACAACACACATAAACAAACAGCACATACTTGATCTTATCCAACGCTTAAATGTTTATCTATATGGGAGTCCTTGAAATGATAATTGGATGACTATTTTAGTTTTCACTTCATACAGCACTGTAAATTGCATGCAATTATGAGCTGTTTTGTTTTGTTTTAATGTTGTTGTATGTATGTTTATGTATGTTTTGAGTGTGTGAGGACCTCAGGAAGAATAGCCAATGCTCATGCTAGTGCTAATGGGGATCCTAATAAAGACATAAACCATGTGTGGATATCATGTCTCAGAAAAATGTAAAGACGAGCTACTCTCCTCTGTTTTTTTCACTTCTTATTATCTGCTCTGCTCCTGTTTGAGGTTTGGGGAAGCAATAACCGTTTTCACACCAAGTACTTTGCCGTACTTAGTGTCCAGCACTTAGTGCCCAGCACTTAGTTCCCCCATGGAACTAAGTACAGATCGCGTTCACACCGGAATAAGTTCCCTGAGGGAAGATTACACAAATGAAGCCGCTGACGTCACTTCTTCTTCTTCTGCTTTGGGTTTATTGGCAGGCCGCAAACAACTTCACGGCATACACTGCCGCCCAAAGTCCCCGGCCGGAAGTCCCCGGAGTTGGGGACTGCTGGGACTCCCAGCAGCTTCTACTGAAGCCTTCCGAGTAAATCGCCAGAACGCCGACACCTCCTCATCACTCCACCGCTTCGATGTTTCTTTTTGTGTTGCCATAAGTTATTCTCTCTCCGTTGATGCGCGGGGCTAATGCTAATAATGCTAATGCCAGCAAATACACTGGCGGCTTCACAAAACTTTTCAGAGTTTTACGGGGCGTGGTTTGCAATTCGCCCAGCCAATGGAAATTGGTACTTTTTTCTCCCCAGGATAGTCCCACCTCTCTAGCAGGCACTAAAAATGAGGGTAAAAGTTCTCGGAACTAAGTTCTCTTTTTGGTGTGAACGCAAAATTCCAGGCACTAACGGAACTAATCGGGGAAAAGTACGGGTAAAAGTACTCCGGTGTGAACGCGCCTATTGAGTCTACTGCTGAGCGTCGTAGGTGCCATGCTGGGTGTCTTTGGAAGTCTTTATATTTCATTCTGCGTGAGAAAAATGCTTCAGAAAACAAACAGCCCACAGCAGTGGGAAATGTCTTTCTGCCTGTGTTTATGTGACGGTCTAATTTAAACTAAAACAGATCGCATTGGTACAAATTGCCTGTTAATTTGCTTGTGTGCACAACAGATGTACGATATCATAGTCCAATAGATCTGCCCACAAGAATCCTGCGGGAAAAAATCAGGGTAACACTTAAACTAAAGTGCTGATATTGCTGATAGTGCAGTGTTTCTCAACAATAACAAGTTCTATGAAGACATTTTCAATATTTTTAACACTTTTAGGTGCCTATAAGAAGAGATTAAGTTGACAAACATCCATAAATAAATATCTGCTTATTTCTATATTATAATGTGTTTTTAGCATTTTATTAGATGTGTTTACACTGATTCTAATCGGTAAAAAGGGGCACTTAAAAAAAAGTTTTTCAAAAATGTGCTTGAATTCCACTTTAAAGATAGTTTATTGTGTCTTACATTTCTACAAGCTGTGCCTTCTTTCTTGTTCTTGCAGACTATCCGGGAATTGTGGGAATCTGCACGGCGATAAATCAAACTTAATCAGCTACCTGAGCAGGTATGAATTCTCACTAGTATTTTTACGTGTGACAAAAGACGGATAAAGTAGAACAAGCAACACATTTTTTAGTGTTTGACTGCAGGGCCCTTGGGAAGAATGTGTCTCCCACTAAAGCGTCACCTCTTAAAGAAAGCGTATTACGTTACAAACATGTCATTTGTGGGACACTGGGGTGGAAATGTCTCCCTGGGGAGCAATCAGACTGACTCCAGCTTTTTAAAAAGTCTCCTCTCTGTCACTCCTCATTTTTCAGACTCCTGGAATTAGGCGAAATCCAAGCTTGCAGCATTTCCCTTCCCCACACAGCTCAGTTACATTGATTAGAAATCAATTCACATTTTCCTGTTCTGAGAGTCGCTTTTGTAATTTAACCCCACTGCAGATAAATCAGAACTCGGATCATTTCTCCTCAGGAAAACTCTACAACACTTTTTTTTTGGTTTGCTCTAAAGTTTAATACAAATAACAACTAAAGCAAAAATTATATTCATCATCAAAGTAGTTCAGTACATATCTTTTATGTCCCAAAGGAGGTCATATTTTTGCATTAAACAATTAACTAATAGAGTGACAATTCTTACATATATGGATAAGCAGTCATTCGAATTAAGCAAATTGATAACACTTATTTCTTTATTGAAACACATATATATACAGAATTTGAACATGTTGCACCTATTTTTTTGAAAACATCTCCAAATTCTTTAATGGATGACGTTTTTATTTAAATTGTATTTGCATTTACACAAGACTGGTCTAATCCAGACAGTGAACACAAAAGGGAAAGGAGAGGTCAAGAAGCATCAGACTTATAAAGCTTATACCTTTCCCCATTTTAGGAAAAAAACAAACAAAAACAAAAAGTAAAATAAGTTGGTGTTATTTTATATTTCCTGTTTTCAACGAATCCCATAAAAAGAACAAAGCCAACCAAAGGAGTTCCTCTCTCAATCGGACTCCCAATTAATTTTTTACTGAAGAAAAATGTATTTAAAACTTGCTAACAAATAAATCTATTTAGAAAAAGGCACGGTTATCCCATCACAGTGGGGTGGGGCTAGGCGCTGTAGCGTTTGACTAAAAAACAACAGTAAAAAGACCATTTGCTAGGGGCTATTTTCAGCGGCAGATGAATCCACATTTGGTGCTCTAGTGAGTATTTATGGCAGCAGGACGATATGTGTGTGATTGATTCAAAATAAATAAATAGTAGTGTGTGTTCATGGTAATGAAGGAAGACGTCACTGAGTGCAAAAGTGTGACTCATTGATGTGTTCTTAATAGTTTTTGGACATCAATAGAGCTTTATGGCTCAATATGATTTGTTCTGTTTTGTTGACAAAATCATTGAATATCACCAGCTTTATCTTTTTGGATAATTAGGCAGATTGGCCCAGAAATATTGGCCCAGAAATACATCATAAAGACACTGAGAAAAAACATTCTTACTTTACAAGCAATCCACATTACGTCATCACAGACTCCAAATAGCAAGCAGCTAAGATGTAGTAAAAGTAGTAATCCTTTCCCAATGTGTTTGATATTAAGGAACATTGAAGCAAAACAAACTTAATCTGCTACCTCGGTCTGTCTTTGTTCCAGACAACGGATTTCCTCCTGATTTCTAATGTGCAAACAGTTTCAAATAGCCATCAACCACCATCCAGGCGGAACATTAACGTCTTTTTATCCCCATAAGTGAGTGAGATCATTCATACTCTGTAGTACTAAAACAAAAGTTAAAGTGAGTCACAATGAAACCATTAAGCTCAAAACATCATGAAGGCAGCGTAGTCACAACAACAAAGACATTCACTGAATTGGAAGCACCTCAAGAATTCAACGATAAATAATCAATACAAATACTAGGTATTACTTTTAAAGCTCTTTGGAGTTTTCCCTTTCCTTTAGTGTGTTCTGAAGGTTTGTGTGCATGTAAATGGTCTGCACAGGCTAAAATGTCAAAGTTCCCTCTAGAAGGAGGTTCTCTCTCCCCCCGCCTGACTCACCTTCATTAGCTGCTTTGTTTACTTCCATAGTAACATCATTGTGTAACACTTGCGCTTCTATTGGCAATAGTTCCAACACATTGTACGTGATATGCTAAGGGGTGGGGCATCTTTAAGTGGTCACCTCAGCTAATCAGAGCAGACTGGGCTCTGGTTTCAGACGGAGGGTGAAAAGAGGTGCTGCAGCACAGGCAGTATGAGATAAACAAAGAGCTTTTGGAACATTAAAGTATATAAACATTTTACATTAGGGGAACCAAATACAAATAAGCATAACAGGGCCCCTTTAAAAAAAAAAAAGAGTGAACATAAGTTTTATTTTATGTTTGTATGAATTGTATCTAAAGTCTAAGGAGTGAAACTATTACAAAGAGTAGGTTTAAAAGATGCCCCATCTCTTGGCTGTAAATATCACACACTGGTTAGCTGACCTGGGAGGCAGCCATTTTGGAAACATACTCAGGATCATCATGATGCACTCAAAGTCCCGGTCCAGCCTGTTAAGTGGAGACAGAAAGGGCATCTGCTCAGTGGGACCAGGGTGGCTGTATGAGGCTGCACTCTAACATTTACACACTTGGCACTGGCAACAAAGCAGCCATTCCTCTGGCAACCACCACTGGTCATTAAGCATAATTTGTCTGGTATCCCTGTGTTGAAAGTGCACAAAGGAGGGTGAGTAAAGCCAGCGTGAGGTTGTCTTCTGGCCCCTCATGTGGAGGGATGGTGGGGGCCCCATGCTGGGTGCTGGTGGTGGTGGTGGGGGGGGGGGGGCAGACAGCGACAGAGAGGCTGGCTGTGGGTGCTCCCTCAGGACAGCTTGGGGACAGCAGCAACCCGAGAGGGACGCACCCCCCCTTTCCCCTCCAAATCCCACCTACAACCTCTGCACCACCCCCTCTTGCATCTGACGGTTAAAACAACATCCCCTGTGGCCAGCCAGGCTCCATCGCCCCTACTGGATTTACGCTCGTTTCTCAGTTCCCACCACCCTCCACTAAGCCCCCCCCCCACAAACCTCCTCTCCTCTTGTTGCATTTCTTCTCTGCTTCTCGGGTTAACAGCTTCTGAAATGTTGGACCCGATCAGGAAAAAAATAGCAACTTATTTTTAAAAGTTTCAAAAATTCGCAATTGATTTCTATGAAGGAAAATTAGGACCACGTGTGACCACATGAGATCTTACCAAGAGTGAATATATATTTATTTTTTTTATTTTCTGAGATTAGAGTGAGAATTCTGAGAAAGAATAGTGGCCCTTATCGTTTACCGTAGATTCTAAATACTCCTTAAAAAAGTAGCTAGATATTTCTTCTCATGGTTTGGAATTCCAAACCTCAAGTCAAAAAATGTTGTGTGATTTGTTGAAAAATTAACTAAAGTATTTCTGAGAAATAAGAAGGGAGCTACCCTAAGACTACCTATTTAACTATGTAAAATAAAGCATTAAAGTGTTTCTATGACTTGAACTCTGTTGTTTTCACAGTCTAGACTTGCTCTGTCCTATTTGTATCTCTTCAGTCATCTGTGAAGCACTTTGACTAACCTTAATGAAAAATGCTCAACAGATAAAGATTGATAAAGTAACACCTAGGTGCTCATATTAGCCTTGATGTTTAATACATCAAAAAACATGTTTTATGTGTGAAATTGGCTTGTTTCACACTTGCAGTCCTCAATCAATAATTGACCAATGGCTTGTGTTCTGGACCTGAACCTTTCAGATTCTTTATTGTGTCCTTAAAGTTCCCCCTCTAGATGTTGTCTCATTTCGATCCAAGTTTCCAAATGCATCTACTCGGGTAAAGCGTACAGGAAAAGCTCAGTTTTAGAGATGGAAACGACAACTTGGTTGCTGGAAGTCTTACATTTTAATTTTCAAATGTAACTTTATTTCTGAGGCCAAAGCCTGGGATGCATGAACTGTTGGAAAAACCTGGAAGATAGTTATTTTGATATTGCGTTTGTTTTACTTATTAAGGATAGCATCCCTTTAGAGCAGGGGTTTTCAAAGTGTGGGAAGGTGAGCATCCCCTCATGCTCATGCAACATAAGAACAGCCGCGCCCCCCCTCCCAATTATTATTGCTATTATTATTATTATTATTATTATTATTATTGTTGTTGTTGTTGCTATAATGCAGGGGTATTCAATTGCATTTCAAAGAGGTCCAGTAAGAGAAAATTTCATTAAATGCTCTGTTTTCGCTGTCTACCTTTCGCCATTTGAAATGACTCCCACTGTTTCTGTCTTCTTGTCTCGTCTCCGTGTGTGTGTTTGAATCTACCGTGCTGACTCACTGATTGCGCCGATTTGATTGGCTGAGTAGCGTCACCTCCTTAAAACATCAACAACAACTTTTTAAAACCTTTTTATCTTTATGTTTTACATTATTATTTTTTCTCACATTTTTTACATTTTCAACATCGTGGATAAATCCTTATCTGCTCCCGGCAACAAACTGAAAGTCAACTTTGCCTGCTTATTACACTCAGTCACCCCCACTTTAATGGGAACAATGAGTCTGTGTCTTTGGTGCGCACAGGCGGATGATGCGGGGATGCAATGTAGACAGGAATAAACGCAGATCATACTCTGGCTGCAGCCTTTACCGGTACTTGCTTTTGATCAAAGTCAATGCGGAAAACCCGCACTCACACAGGTAGGAGGAGGTGAAGGGAATGAGCACTTTTACTGCCTTTTTGCGAGGTGGGGGAACTCGGTCTCCACAGACAGCCAAAAGCGTGCAAGTGACGTTTTCTGCCAAACGCTGTCTCCTCTCTCACTTTAGCTCACTTCACAGAAAATCGATCCATGTTGCTGCTTGCATAAAGTTAGCTGAAGTTAACTAGCTAGATTTTGCTGTTTCTCATTATTTGTTTCTCACACTGCGCCTCCCCTGAAGCTCTCTGGCGCCCCCCCCGGGGAGGCGTGCCTCACACTTTGAAAACCGCTGCTTTAGAGTCCATGGTTTGACTGATAGCTAATAAATGCAATACAATTGTCCAACACACAGAGCAGATTACTATAAATATGGAGTAGCAAATAAAATATGAAACTTAAAACGTGAAACGCATACATTAAGAATTACTCAAGTATTTTTTTTTGCCTGTTCTGTGGAGTTACGCATGTGGTTTATACTATGCACAGCACATGTCTTAACATGTTAACTATTGTACAAATAAGAAGTGAACATGCAGTCCATTGCACAAATCTCCACTAAGCAGGGGTCTGTGTTTGTGATGTCATTGCCTGCCTCTTGGCCATATCAAAGAATGTGGAAAGGACACAGTTTAAGGAACGATATTTATTATATTAACTCAACTAAAGAGCTACCACAATGGGATGTGTTAATCAGTAAGATCAGTAGTGTGGGTGTGGGTGTGGGTGTGTGAACATGGTGTGGTGCTCGTCCGCCTTTTTAAAATTTATTTTTGACAATGTTTTTGATGTAAAGCAGCAGAGCTGCTGTTGAATAACAGAGCACAGAAACCTCACTGCCGTCCTGTCACGTTTTATGATGAAAGGGAAAAAGGAGAGAAAAAACGATTCTGTCTGCCAGAACCGGTATGAAATCCCGTCTGTCTGCACGTCTGTTTGAATTCACAGCAACAACACTGTCACATGTTGAACCAACACAACACACAGAGTGACTGGAGGTGTGAAGTGGAGGAGGTGTGAGGCGCTTATAGAGCCAATAAAGTGATTATAGGTTCCTTCCTATCGAGCCCGCAGAGCCACTGACGCTTCAACTCAACAGCAGCTGATAGTTAAACAAACACACAGAGCTGGGGGGCCTTTTTAATTGATTTCCCTTTTAATGGTTTTATCTGACCTAATGGTGCTCTTATTTTAATAGTCACAATACAGAGTTGCTGAGATTTTTTGTCAGAGTAAAGCTTTTCTAGACATATTTATCAAATAAATTGATGAATAATTAGTATTTGTTGGAAAATGTTGCAAGATTCCCATCAAAATGTCCAAATTAATAAGTTGACCTCCTGATATTGATGAAAAAAAACTTGATGATATTAAAACTATATGTTTATGTAGGGATGAAAATACATACATTTTCAGAAAACATATTTTTTGGGGGGATTTTTGTATCGAAAAAGATTCAATTAACGTATTCTATCAAAGATAGATGACTCTTTCATGTACAGACAGATGTTTTTTTTATTCCACTTTCATTGTCCTAACCCTGTTTCTGGAGGAAACCCAACATGTATGTAAATGAACAGATTCAAGCGTTAAAGTTGAGTTTCAATCCATAAAGATCTGCTTATCACCACATAGCCTGTCTTTCAGAAACCTATTGTTCACGTCAAATCTTCATTTTGACATGCATTGTTCCCTCAGGTTCTTAACAAATAGATATGGCTCATTTAAAGTGCTTGGAATGTAATATGTTGTGCAGTAAAATTAAGAAATTGTGATCTATTTCTTAAACTATGCTTTGTTGGATCTCACATTTTTTGAAAATAGGGCTTAAAAGGTCCTTGAAAAGTACTTGAATTTGATGTATAATGAGCTGTGGGAACCTGGGACTGAGATAAAGTGAAGGATGAAGTCTGCCCAGTGCGGTGCTGCCGGCTGGTGAAAGTCCCTGCCCGTGTGTTTACCTGCCTGCTGCTTGTTTGGCACGCTGAAGCCACGTGGAGGCTGGCAGACGGCCTTTCCCCCCCGCTGACTGAACCCACCCCCCCTGCTCACGGCCTCACCCTTCTCCCCTCTCTGCTGCGGCTGCCGGAGCTGTGGAGGTGAGTGGGGAAGCGCCTGGGTGGCAGGGCAACACACGGGGCCTCCCTGGCTGGCGCCTGTAATTTTACCTTCCCATTCATCAGCCAGAGATATTAATAATAACAGCACATCTGGATTCACTTTACTGTCTCGTGTTAACCCTTTCCACTTCGGCGCTGGCTGCTGCAGTGGCCGGCCAGACCCAGACCCCTCACCCCCCCGTTTAGCCTAACTCTATTCCCATTCCTCTTGCTGTCAGTCTTCATTTCTCTGTCTCTTCTACTGCTGCACTGAGTCCTTTACAGAGAGCCAGCAGATCACCTGAACAAACTTGTACATAACCATAGCTATTTAAAATCTCTGAATCACTTTTTTTATTGGTTACCTTGAGGAAATCCATTATGGCTGCATTCAAGCTTTAGTCTGAGTTCTGTGTCAAATGTCCTCTATAGTTTTTCTCATCTTATCAACCTTATCCTGTTTTGTTTTAGTCAAGCTTTAGTTTACTCAAAGTCTTTGCTTTTTAGTCTTATCTAAAAAACAGCTAACTAGATTATGCAGAATATTTCAGTCTAGTGTAGTCAAAATATCTCCTGCTTTCTTTCCCCCGTGCACTTTTGTTGTGATTGTTAACATTAGTGAGTTTCTTTGAGTTCCCCTAACTGGGCTCATTTTGTGCTGCCGCTGTAGTCCTGATATGTAGGCTGCAAAGGAAACTAAAATCGTCTTCCATTTTGTTCAAGTTTTTTTTTACTACATTTAAGTCTTTTATTTCGCGTCAACAATATTGCATGTTGAGGAACTCACCGTAAGTGTTTAATGACATCTCGTCTTAGTCATGGAAAAAAGGTTGTTGACGAACATATTTAGTAATAGTTCATTTTACTTAACAAAATAAACACTTGCAGTCTTTTTAAAGACATTTACTCCTGCAGGACTTGAAATGGCCGCACTGTTTTGCAGCTTATTTTCATAAAGTACAACTCTGCTCAACTGTCTCCTCTCACTGAGATCCTGAGTGGTCTCTGACAGCCAACCTTTCAATTGTGTGACTCTCCATGACTCTAAGCGCTTTCTCATTGCGGCAGAGAGTAACAAAAAAGGCAAACATGCATGTTCTTGAAAAATAAATGATAGAGTTATAAAGTATCTCAATGACATTATAGTTGGCTGGTCCACCTTTTGCCTTTCTTAAAGAAGTACAGGTAAAACGTTTATCGCAAACCCCCCCTTCTTCACATAACTGCATCATCATTTTCAGTGTGAGCAACTGAGTACTACATCAAGATTGCCCTGAAGGAGTGATTGACCGAAAGTGTGTTATTATCTGGACAGAATAATTGCCAAGAAATCAGGGAGGTAGTGGGATGCAGTCATGACACAGATAAGAAGGGCTCTTTACTGCCATGGCCATTTGGTACAGTGCCATTGTAAATAAAATAAAAACAATTCTGAGATTAAAGTAGGACATTTAAGAGAAAAAACTTGGATATTATCTATGATTGAAGCGGTCCATTTAAGAGCCTGAAATATGTTTTTTTCTCTTAAAGATTTGTTATTATTATAATTATTGTTGTTGTTGTTGTTATTAATGATAATTATACAACTTTTTTTTTTCTTTTTTCGGCTGCCGGATAGCTCAGTGTTTTGGTCTGGCGGCCCACATGAGGAATCCACTGCCTTGTACTTGAGTTCGAGTCGGCTCTATTAACCTTCAGGCATTGTTGACCCCTATGTTTCCCCCCATTCAACACTGTATCTCCCAAATAAAAAACACGCCCAAATAATCTGTAAACATTTTATAAGAATGTTTTAGTTTGTTTAAAAAAAAAAAAAAGATTACAACTTTAGTCTCAGAAATTAAGCGAGCTATTTCTTATTTTTTAACCTACACTGCCCTTAATACATCGTCGTACCAGCAGACACACCGTCCAACGCTGTTTGTTTAAAGTGGACCTATCATGCTATATTTGAATAATATAGTGTAGGACCATACCTATATAAGGCATATTTATACTTTTTATTTTTCAAAATACCAAACAGATCATGCATTTTAGCCATTCCTCATTTCGCTCAATTTAACACTGTCTTTTCATGGGCTAATTCTGTGAGAACAGCACCATCCACAGGCCTGGCATATATACTACAGCGTTTCCAGCGCTTTCGAAAGGCAATGTCCGTGGCTGTCTCCTCCTGATTGGTGGAGTTGGCCCAATAGCTGTAGCGCTACTTTTGTGACGTGTTCAAATCTGGATCAGTCTGTATCAGATCCGTTGCAGCCCCTTTTTAAGAGATTTGGGAATGGTGGAAAATAGAGAGGGTCGTGTTTTCTGACGCTTGGTGAGTTCCCTGGAACACCGGGGACACATATTCATGTATAAAATACGTACAAAAGTGCCTTTTGCATGATAGGTCACCTTTAAAGTATACTGAACCCAACTGGCCGTTGTCGTCTTCTGAGCTGCCTACAGAGGTTTCTTATGCCCGCCTAATTCAGTGAAGAAAGAGCTAATTAGCTGGGCCATCCATTTAGTTTAGTCACCATGCCAAACAATCCTAAAGTAAACCGCACTTATTCATGTCAACATGACACGACGGCGCGTACAAACTCAGACATTGGCCTGGCTTGGTGCCCCTGCTACTATAACAGTGTATACATGAGTGTCCGTAGACACCTCTGCATGGAGAGAAAATCTCCCCGCTGAGCTGTCTATAGGTGGAGCCAGGGCCCTGCCACTGGCCGCCAGGCTTGGCTCCACGCCCGTCGCCCGAGCCTCCCGCTGGTGGCAACAGGTGACAGAGGTCTGCTGTGTGTAGAGCTGACAGCCCCTTTGCATAGGAACACTTGCTTCATTACCAACCCCCCCCCCCCCCCTCCAAGCCCCCGCAAGCTGCAAAAAGGGACAGGGGGACAGACAGCAGTAGAAAGAGACTTTACTGCTGTTTCTGTGGCACTAAACATCAGTTTGAGAGGAGGCAAAAAGCTCAGTGTGCATCACTCATCTGCTCATGAGTCAACACTCATGATGTCACACGCTGCCTTGCCAGCCTCACACACAACTATACTGTATTACCAATTTTCGTATAAAAGGCCTTATTTATTAAAAAAAGGGGAGAGACGGCTTTTTTTCCATGCAGTGGAGCGAGCCGTACCTCCCAGAGAGCCCTGACTGTTGGACCATCGTGCCACAAACAACCTGCTAAAAACACTTAGAGTATTTCTCCCAAGCAGAAATAAACACTGGCCAATTAGTGTTCTTATTTTTGGAACTATTTTAGCTGCCAGAGGAGTTGAAAATATAACCAACCAGACGTGGCCTGACACGGAGGACTGCGCTCTCAGTCCTGGACGTCTGCGTGTGGACATCCAGGAGCTGCTACCGCTATCAAGGGGGCGTACATCGGCCCCCGGGATAGTTTATGTCCCTGAAAATGAATCCTTGCCATGGAACAATAGCCCCACTATTATCCAGCACAGAGAGAGATGAATTCACATGAGGACAGGTCATCTTGATTTATGAAGTGTGAATTAGGAGCTGAGAGTTTGAGACCGAGGTGGGGTCGGTGGGGGTTGCGTGGCACAAACAGCCGTCTGTGTTGTAGGGGCTGGAGACACCGCGACCTCCCGTCATCCCCCCCTACCCCACCACCACCATCACCACCACCACTACGCCCTGACTCCTGGCCTGTTTGCTCATTCACAGGAGCCTCTGGCATGGCTACAGCTTTGGCTTGTGATGATCTGTAGAAATCCAGCCAGATTGCCATGTGGGGATCAACGCCTCAGCTTCGGCAGAGCGCTGAAATGCGCTAATTGCCTCGCTAGCTGCAGCAGACGCCCTGCTGTGTGTCTGTGCTGCTCGTCAGGCTTCATTTATATCTCACGGCAGGTTGATGGAGTGCTGAATCATCCATCAAGAGCACAAGTATTTACTTTGATTCCAGTAGAATAAAGGCTGATCTAGAACCGCTGACCTGGGCTTGCTCTGAAAGCCAACATGTTAAAGGTCCCATTTCATTGCCATTTCCATTGATCATAATTCCATTGTTGAGGTCTACTAGAATAGATTTATATTGTGCAATTTTCCAAAATCACTTTGGTTTCTCATACAGCATCTCTGTAAACTACGTGTATTCACTGAATTTCACTCTCTGCCTTTAACGGCTCGTTGTAGCTCCAATAGCTCCAGCCCCCACCCTCCCTGTGAGCACAGTGTGGTTGGTTCACGTTGTGAATCGCGCTGAGCTCCGTGGAGGTGTGGTTTCCTTGTTTAGCGATACACAGCGAAAAACAGCCAAACTCACCCTGAGCACACACAAAGTCACAGTCGAAGTAAAAACAATAAGTGTGGCTTGATATTGAGTAAGAAAAAGGTTGATAAACGCTGTGAGAATGGGTCTGCAGAGAGAGTTTCGCCGCGATCCCAACTGTCTGTTATCAGCCTGCAGCCAGGGAGCAGAAATCAGCAGAGCTGCCTGCACTGAGTGTGTGTGTGTGTGTGGATTGGTCAATTTGGACCAATCAGCGGGGGTTTAACGTAACGGCTCCCGGACGTAACGTAACAGCTCCACAGATTGGCCCATTTAGTTACGGGTACGTGCTTTCGTAAGCACGTGGATGATGACGTCATGATGACGTTTCACCAACGAGGCGTTTTGGGGAGGTATTTTTCTGTGTTAGAGTTTTACTCGCTACGGGTGTACTTTAAGGGTTTCGACTCTGCACACCGTTTTCATGCAGAAAAACCTTCATAACACACAAGGGGACGGGTAATAACCGGAAAAGCATGACATGGGAGCTTTAAAGCAACTGAAAGTACATGGAGGTAGTTTGAGCCTTCGTACTTGTGAGTATTCTAGGGTTTTGCCAGTACAAGCTGATAAGGATCCTGTTGAAGTATGGCTGACTCTTACCTCCACCATGTAGGTAACGTTTGTCTGGGAAAATGAAATATTTTCATGGGATCTGGAATCGTGTAGCACTGGTCAATGATTTTTGGACCAGATCAGATCCCGTCATGGATACAGAGATTGTTTTACTTACTCATTTACATTCTAAGATTGGCATCTGTACTCTGGTGTAGTTAAAGAGACAACAAGTCCTCCAACTAATACGACCAAATAGGTCGATTGTTTTCCTTGTTTTCCGACCCATTAATACGACCCAGAGCAGCGTTTTCAATCAACGGGTGCGTCAGCCTGTATACCTTTACGACCCACGGGCGCGTTTTAAATCAACGGGAGGCGGCGTAATGACGTACAACGTCCTCGACAACTTCTGTTAACAACCATCGTTTTTCAGACGCGTACACTCTTCAAAAATCACGGCTGTCTGTCGTAGAACAAAACGTGATCAGTCTCTTAAATTTGTGTCGACCACAGACCTTATTTCGAGCTATTTTCCCAAATCCTATGGAGAAATCTCATTGGTTCTGAGGCGAGGGAACCGGAAGTGGTAAAATACTAACTCATCGGGGTTTTGGACTCGTCACTGCATCACTGACAACATCCATTTATTTCCCAGACAAGCTAATAAACGTGAGTAGTCAGATATCAAAAGTATATTCATTTTGGGATATGTATTATGTTGTTTTATTTTGTCGTCTAGTACAGTGACTAAGATTACTATGTTTACCTAGGAATAATGATAGCAAAGCTAAATTAGCCAAAAGTAGAATCAGCTAACGTTAACGTGAGCATGGAAGTTATGTGATCCATCGGTTCATGCGGTTGATCCAAATGTTATCACACGTCACATTCTTTATAACTATATTAAATACTATTTATCTATTAAGTGAAGAGTGACCAGGGGTGTAATACTGCCGGAACACCGCTCCGGCACCTAAAACGGGGATGGTTGTTAGCATCTGGTGCTAGCTAGCTATGATAACGGATAGGCTAAGAGGCTAATGTACCTAATGTAATGTTTACACAGTTAACTTTAGTCTAAGTTATCTCAGTGGGTCTGAAACAGTTTGGTCACCATATATGGAAATACATATTTCCAAGGCACACTTTTATATTATTGTAATGTTCCACAATAGGAGTCGGAAATTTAAGTTCTTAGGTTCAATAGCTCCTTTGGTAGTATACAAATACAGGTTCAACGTCACACAGCACCCTAAAAAAAAATCGAATGAATCTAAAACATCGATGAAATCATTGCAATTCATACTATTGGACATACAACAAATGCATAAAAAAAAAAAAACAGTAAATAGTTAAATATGCACAAAGATACATTTAAAATAAGTATTATTCTTATCATTTTTTAAAATTATTTAAATGTATACAGTTAAGTTTCATATGGGTGTTGACAGATGTATCCATAGATTTAGTTAGTTTTGCCCTCAAAGTGCAACATATAAATGTGCAATTTGACAGCTATCTATGCAATGTAGGACAAAAGTATAATAGTAATCCTGTATTTCTGCTTGATTGTCTTCTGGTGGCAATAAACCATTGATAGTCACCAACACGGTCTGCTTTCCTGGGATGATGGTGAAATCTTGGCTTGGACCACAGAAGCAGATTTGGGATGGTGGAGGAATTGGAAGCAGACACACTGCAGCAAAGACAATTTCAGAGATTCATATGCATGTTAGGACATGTTAGGACATGTAGTCAATACAAATTGAGACATTTTAACAGTTAAAGCAAACTTCCAACATGGTGAAAATGATGCCGCTGTATATGTAGTGCACATTAGGAAACCATGGTAAGGGAATATGTAATACATTATTTGAACCCACCTTGTTCACAGAGTCCATATTGGCCACTTTCATCCACAACCACTTGGAATGTGGGAGGAATAGGTCTGTAAAACCCATCAAACATGGCTTCCCTGTCATGGAAGACATGTTTACCATGGATAATAGGGTCACATGCCGGACAAAGAAAGGGAGTTCCTGGTGGAACACAGTCCAAGCACCGGACCACAGCATCAGCAGTTTTGCATTGGAGACAGGAACGTGTAGTGACAATCTCTGCAGCCAATTTCAAATTAAGGAGCTCTGGCATTGCAGCTCTGAATTTTTGTTCTCGTTTCAACTGTCTTTGGGTCCATATTGATGCAGTGGGTGTTTCTTCTGATGATGCAGGGACAGTGAGAGAACCTAACATGTTTCTCAATGTCTGAAGATGTTGATCTAAAATAACAAAATATAAAACAAATCATGGAATTTAGTTTAATTAAAAAAAGATATTCCATACTTGGCTTTTCACTTTACAATGTATCATGAACAAAGCTATAACATACTACAAACAATTACCTACATTTCAAGTTGAAGGATAATTTAAGAATTCATTGTGCATACCAAGACTTGGGACCTGTAGAGGAATCTCATGTGTCTCCTCGACCTCTGGGGACTCCTGAGAGCTGGAAGGTTTAACTGCATAAAACAAAGTACGATGATATGGGAAACATTATTGAGGACCGACCAACGACATTAAAACTTAATGAAACACTAGAACTAAATTATATTTTACAGACCAGATCAATTCTTATTCCAATGTTGGGCTATAATGTTCCCATCCAGGTCCCTCTTCCTCCAGGAAACATTTGATCCTTGCGTTATTTTCTTTGGTATCTTCTGTATCTTCGGTTTCTTTGGTTTCTTTGGTATCTTAATATATAAAAGAGATTATATATTTCCCTTAATTGTTGCACACACATCTTTGTAATGTATGTGTCTTTTATCATTTGAGTAAATGTTATAATACATATTTTGATAATGTTGTACTTGCGTTATTTGCCAACTCATCTGCGAGGGCATTCCCTATCTCTAGCCATTCATTCAGTTGCTTGGATGCCATTTTTAAGTGAGGATAAAAAGGGCAACAACAAACAAAGGATGAACTGACATACAGGGAGGGAGAAAAACAAAACAAAAGACAAGAAAATGAGAGGGGTGAAAGAGAGTAGGAAGAGGAATATGGCTCTGAAAAGAACCGTTGATTTTTTTATGATAATAGGCTACTTCAAATAATTGAATTGATAGATGACCTGAAAAAAAAAAAACAGATGAACTCAGATTAGCTGTGCTACCATGTAATTTAATTGTTGCTTCATAAATAAGCATTTGCCAAAATAAAACTACAGGCACCAAAATCAATCAAGTCCCAGGTAAATCAGTAATTACAGGGAAATATATTTCTCTTTTTGACTAGATGTGATGCTTTCACAAAACTTAAGTTGAATTAGCGAATGTTTAAAGTAGTAAAACAACTATGACCTGATGATATTCAAGTGTTGAACTTACCCTAACTATCATTAATACAACATGTTAGGTGACATTTAGAAGAAAAAAAAAGTGTGTGCATTATGAAAAGCGCCATGTAAATGTCAACTATTATTATTATTATTATTATTAAAATGCCATTTCCTTTCGCATTGTTTACGGTCATATCATGTCCTGGTCTGGTTAGCTGAATATACATACTTTTGCCATTGTTATGTGTTATCTCACGTGCTACCAAGGGTTTTGTTTTTAGGCAAGATTTTAGCTCCTTTTGTGCGAAGGAGAAAACTCTCCCTCCAACTTGTTGTAGACGAACCTTCTTATATTGCAATACATATCCGTTAGCGCATATAAGCTAAGCGCTAAGCTAAGCGCTAACCTTTACAGCCATGCTATTGCTAACAACAAGCATTCGCCTATACTGCCTATGCCACGGGCCAGCCCTAAAACGTAAAACTGAAATATCGTGGTTAAACATGATTAGTAGAAAAACGACAGGATTAATTAAAAGCGTAAACAAATCAAATGAAATACAGAAATCAGATTTACCACTTGTAAAGCTCTGACGCTCTTTAACAATTCTTCTTTTTCTTCATCTTCTTCTTCATCTTCATCTTCTTGGCTCGTCGCACTTTTATTGATGCGCAAGGTTAAAGTTCACGGGATTACGATCGTGACAAAACGTGACAAAAGGTCTTAATAAACTGCTGCTAGAAATGAATAGGGGGAAAGCTACGTGGCTATGGGTCGTAATATCGTGATCAACACTGCTTAAACAATCGACCTATTTGGTCGTTTTTTGTAGGAGGACAGGCTGTAAAGAGAACATACTATGCTCATTTTCAGGTTATATTTGTATCTTGTGCCTCTACTGTGCAACCCGGTATCACGACAAGACGTGAACATGTGACAATTTACCATGCTGGGAGACGTGAAGATGTCACAATTTCGTCCCTTCAAACGGGACAGTTACACGGTATTGTTAACATGGCCCAACCAGTGGAGAAATACCCGGAAGTGCCAAGCAAATGCTCTATCACGACGGTCGGTTGTTATTGTCAATATTAATATAATAATAATAAAAAATGTAATAGTCACAACAGAGTTCCCGTCAGCCGGTAATTACCGGACTACGACCGGTAAAATATGCTGAAGACCGGCAAATCTAAATCTCTCCGGTCAAAGTGTCCGTTCAAAATAATTTCCGTTTAGTGCAATACCACATCAGTTTCGCAACTTGCGCCACTTATGTGACAAACAAGAAGAGTATGTGACAGACAAGAATAGTCAATTCTAATGTCTAAAACTTAATGTGGAGAAAGAGATGTCCTGTATGGGTTGATTGTGCGTTGATCTGTTGGTAATGCCTCAGGGTTCCGGTGGGCATGTAAACAAATGCATAATGCTGCGCTATACTTTGCGGCCTCACCCGGTTGCATAGCGACACTTATTGTTTAGGTGTCTTTTAATAAGCAGGTAGTCCTATCATTAGCTAGAACTAGCTAGATCTGATCGATATGGACATAAACGTGAGTGAAGTCTAATCTGACGGGAGAGAAAGATCAGCTGCCGCTGACGAGTCGACACGCAGCTCTGCTTAATCACATGCAGCGGTGAGCGGAACAAAACAGACACTTCAGGTTAGAATATCACACGTAGCTATTTTAATTACCTCTCAAACTACCGTAAATAGTGACAGATATGTTTAGTTTTACTGTCGGGTCACTCATTACTGATCCGCGAGCTGCATGATACTGGCGGGCTGTCAGGAGAGAGAGAGAGCGCTCCGTGTATTATTCCCGTGTTATTGTTCACTTTTGAATAATGTAGTTAATCTACTATAGTTAGTTTGTTTAATATCGAATCATATCAATTTGTTTTAAAGCACAATAAATAACAAAGAGGACCTTTGACCGGCACTTTTCTCATTTTGTCCGGAAGATTTAAACTTTAACGGACATGTTGACCGGCGGAAAAATATTCTAACGGGAACTCTGAGTCACACTCGATTTTGCCGATTTTCTTGTTGCCCCAGCTGGTCGACACCTCTTTTAGCAGAAACAAAGGCTACATTAATGTATTAAATCAATGTTAATCCATGTGTGTGGTTGTGGAATTAACGGACGTGACGCTGTGCGATTGCGTTGCCAGGCAACAGCTTGGGTTCATGTTAATTTACAAACTCTTCAACTAGAACCCTAGTTATAAAAACATTTTGGAAGGCCTCACGAAATACTTTAATGTAAATTTAAATTTAAATGTGAAGGAATGTGTGTATAACAAATCACATCTGTCATAAACAATACCGGAAACAGACGTAAGATCCTCAGCTCGGTGGTTGAATGTTTTAGCCGCAATGCATGTGGTGTTTTATGCGATGTGAAATCCGAAAACATTTAAAAAAAATTAAAATGATACTTTATTCCGAGTGTGCTTGCTTTTTTCTCTTTGAAAGTCATCACATAACGGCATTGTAATACACGGTTCGGCTGCATTAAATATTACATATCTGCCGTAGTTCTTTATTTATAGAGCCTTGATTAGATGACTTCTGGACAAACTGGAAGAACTGCCACCGAAACTGAATACGCGACGTGAATCATAAATATATCAGCAATTTAACAAAATCTTACATTTCTCTTCACACAATACGTCTCCTTGTAGTATCAATACTAATTCGGCTGACTTTTATATTTGATCCAAGGTATATAGGTTATATTTACACCATAACGTTTTTTTTTTAATGATCAAAAAGCTCTTTATTTTTCTCATACTGCCTGTGCTGCAGCACCTCTTTTCACCCTCTGTCTGAAACCAGAGCCCAGTCAGCTCTGATTGGTTAGCTGGCCAGCTCTGTTGTGATTGGTCAACCTCTTGGAGATTTGTCGGGAATGTACACTGGCTGGAGTGCTAGCCGCTCATTTGGGATTTGAGCCTTTGCAGAACATTTACACACACAAAAAACTGGGCCTGTTTTAAAAGAAGTGGATGGCTTGCATTTTTATAGCGCTTTTCCAGTTTTTAAGACTTACTTGGCTATTCCATTGAGAGGACTAGGGGTTAGATATCTTGCCCAAGGATACATCAACATGTTGACTGCATGGGCTGGGATCGACCCTAAATCATAGTTTAGGAATAAGTTGTCAAAATATACATTTGCCCCCAGTTGACCCAATTAAGCGCTTTACACTTAAGCCAAACTACTGGAAACTTAAATCTTATCAACTGTGTTATCTCTCCAGGACTTGAGTTTAATATGGTGACAGTTTGGAATTGTATTCAGCTTCCCCAACAGACAAAGAGGATGAGCACTGTCACGTTTGCTTGTTGTTGTTTTTTTTTTTCACGTGTGTTATACTGATAAAGTCGTCTGTCACTTGAATGCCTCAATACAGACTAAGTCTGCAGAGTAATCACTGAGTACTTTGTTCTGACTTTTGGTTTAATGACTTTTTTTGGATGCAGAGGTTGTGTCTGTGAAAATGTTTATAGAGGAGTGGATGGAACACACACCGGAGCATCAACTCTGTATACCTCTGGGAAAAAAGGAGCTAAATGTGCTAATTATAGAGCTTGTTAAGCCCCAAATAGTTAGGGGTAGATAATAGAGACTTCACATAAAATGTCCATTAGAGTAATCTATTATCTGGCTTTAATCGTTATAATGCACTACTTACTTTTTTTTTCTAAATGTGAATAAAATCCAAACTTTGCAGTGTATTTTAGTCGATTGTAGTCGCTATTAGAACATTGATTTAATGGCATTGAGAATAGGAAGGTAAAATAGTCCTTATGAGTAAAATAGTATGACTTCCAAGAATGCAAATTTGCCATTCGTCTCTTGGTCAGTGGTCAGAAGTAGCAATTAATTTTAATTAAGCTCCCAGCAGGAGTGATTATTGTGATTGTGTGCTCTTGGATTGCAGAGGAATGGAAAATAGTGCTAAACAAACTAGCAAATTGCACACCTCCCAAGTGCCAGAGCAAACAGAATAGCACCCACTCCATGTCTGTGTGTATTCAGCTTGGCAATGTGGCCTCAATTAGCACGAGGTGTGAAACAGCGTGCTGAGGGAGATAAAGCGCCTGAAAGGTGCTTTGTGTTTTCTGAATGACACTGTAACTGCTTTCTGTCATTGATAACCTTCCGCATAGAGGTGGGAAATCAAGCCTTGGATGATTTATTTTTCGTTAAATGACTAAAGCAGTCTTTCTAAACATCTCAGGCCTTTGTTGTGTGCTCTTGCATGGAGGAAAGCGATTACAATCCTTTCTGTTTCTCTGTGTTTCTACCTGAGCGTGCCTTCTCTTGGTACCAGCGCTGAAGTCGCCTGCCAAGAGAGAAGTCTGCTTTCTCTCACTAAATGAGAAATCAGCGGGGAGGGCTACAATGACCTGCGCACGGCTCAAACAAGGAAATTCATTTTGAGCGCATATCCTTAAGTGCAAGGTTTAAAGGTCTTCTCAAGAACCAGACACCGCTACAAAAAAAAGTTCATTACATCAACCGCTTTATTAGCCAAAGGGAACTGTGTTTGTTTGACTCAGGAATAAAGAAAAACACCTCAATTAAGCAGGCGTCTGTCTCAAGTAGCCTGTCTTTTTAAGTAAGGGATATTTCACTATCAAAATGTTCCTGTGGTAAAACAGTAGGAAGGGATTAGAAGAAACAAAAACAACTCAGCGTTAAATGAGCCTGGCAATCCTGATGACACTTAATGAGAACCATATTTGGACTTGCAGCCACATTAGAAAATGAAATATTCCACCCGTGTAATATTATTTAACAGGCCGGTTTTATTTTGAAAACCCTGAGAGTCATTTCGACTACCTGGCTTACATCTTTATGGGTGTTTTGGTTTTAAACTCTGCGATATCTTGCGTTCTGAATGCTCTTTACGAGGCTGACATTATGTTTAATCTGCGCGTTTACTCTGCACCATCCCACAACTTGAATGCACTGGATTGATCTGTCAAGCGTTTTTTTAGGGGAGCGATAGTTTATGATACGTGCTGGTCAGATGAAAAATATAAGGGTGACATTTTCCAGACTTTTCGCCATCATTTACCTTAAACTAAATGAGTCGCTCAAATGCTTGTGTGAATTAGCTCATTCAAAATGAAACAGAGATGCATTTATCTAAAGTGGATAGTTTATGGCTGATGTAGCTGCTGGCTAAGTTCTTCCATTAAATTATTTTTCAAAGAATGATTCTCTGAGCGTGAGTTTAGACAGGTTCGCAAATTGTGACTTTCCATGGCTGCTGCTTAGTGAGCGTTGTTTATTTGGGCGCTAATTTGGCCCGCTTTATTGAGAGGCTCGCTGTGGCACCGTTACAGAAATATTGTCCCTCATGAGCTGGACATAAGCAGTAAATACCCTGCACAAAGTGGAGTCAACAGGCCATTTTGTCTCATATTAAGGCGGTTAATTGCAAGTATTCTGCATAGTGTGCCGTGTTTGATTGTCTTGGGCCTTCTTTAAAAAATGTGAACATCGTGGAGCCCTCTACTTTTGGAAACATTTGACAATTTTCTTTATGATCCCTCCTAACTTCTGAGGCTTTAACAAAGTTATATAATCTTTACAGAATTATAATGTAGTTTTTGCCACTATAACACATAGATTATTTATCAGGATGTTTCAGCTCTTTGTAGAACGTATAGGACACGCTCAATACCAAGACTCATTTTTTTACATCCTGGAAAATCTATGTACACAATATTCTATCTGCCTCATTTTGTATCTTTATAGACTTTGAAATCTCTACTTTTTATAAGATTTTGTAGTTTTGAACAACATTTGGCTGCATGGCATTCATCCCAAAGACTGAAATCTTATTTAATGCTTAAATAATTATAAGACCTCTGGATGAATTAACTTATTGAGGATACATTTCTAACTTATTTAACAATAAATGTCTGAACAGGCATGGTCATTTTTGAGCTCTTCTAAAGTAAGTGTAATATACTGGAAGTGTATTTATTATAAAGTGATGTTTGACCATAGGAACATAGGTCACCATAATGTCCAAATTAATATGGTACTAATAGTTTACATATTCTTTTACACTTTATTGCAACCTGCATTGAAAGACACATTTATATCAGATAGGCATCAAGTGGTTTGGTTGACCCATGCTTTTGATTAGGTCTGTGTTCGTCAGGTACAATTTGAGTTTAAATACACCTGAAAGGTTCTCAGTTAAACCAGAAAAACTTGATATCATTGCGTCATTAATTCTGTGCTGAAGCAGAACCATTGAACAACAGATTTTGAAGTGGTCAGAGAAATATTTTGATCCTTTTATTAAAGTAAAAGTATGAACTAAATGCAGTGTAGCATTTTAATATATAAAGTAACATGAAATGGGATTTACAATTCCTCAAAGTTGTACCTAAGAACTTTATAAATTAATGTTCCTGGTTACGTCAAAAAAAGTTCAGAATGTTCTGGGAGGCTTCAGACTCTGCGCTGAGACCTTTGGGTGCTCTGCAGCTCCAGCAGAAGGATTCTCCAGATGAGAGACTTCAACAATCATTCCCACTGTGAGACTGATTTAAGGATGTCTGGAAAACCGACAGGGGGCGTCTCCTCTCCCTGCATACCCCCGCCCCCCATTCACCACCACCCCCCTCAGTGCGGTGGAAGAAGGAGGTATTGGGGATCTCCTCCTAGACAACAAACCCACATTCAAAGAGGGGGCACGCGAGTTACGTCACGCTCCGTGAGGAGGATATAACGGAGGTGCACTCAGTGCGTTTCTGTAGAGGAGACAAGTGGAGCATCATGCCGCGCGCACGGATCATGAGGCGAGAATTCTGTCACACACTTTGTCATAAAAAATAATTTTGGATGAACATTTCTGAAACGGACTTTCATCATGGGAAACTGTGTTTTTTAAGGGACACTCGAGGCGCAATTTTGGATACGGCTCACGCGTAATTGCGCACAAGAAAGTGTCCCATTAGCTTCTCCCAGTGCGCGTTGATCCCACCACTGGAGGTTTCTGCCATGGATCAGACTCAGCAGTGTGTAGCCATGTATCTTCTGGTGCTGTCCCTCGGACTGCTGATTGACAGGGGGACTTGTCAGCACTACTTACTTCTGCGTCCCATCCCGAGTGACAGTCTGCCGCTAGTGGAATTAAAAGAGGACCCGGACCCGGTGTTCGATCCCAGGGAGCGGGACCTTAACGAGACCGAGCTGAAGAGCGTGCTGGGGGACTTTGACAGCCGCTATTTGTCCGTTTTGCCGCCCGTGGACGACAAATACACCGGGAACGATGAGCTCGATGACTATGATTTCCAAAAGGCCGGTGGAGTACTGCCGAAAGAAATCAGAGCGCTGGATTTCGATGTGCAGTTTGGGAAGAAGCACAAGCCCAGTAAGAAACTGAAGCGGCGGCTGCAGCAGTGGCTGTGGGCGTACTCCTTCTGCCCGGTCCTGTACACGTGGACCGACCTGGGGAACAGGTTCTGGCCGCGGTTCGTGCGGGTGGGCAGCTGCCTCAGTAAAAGGTCGTGTTCGGTTCCGGAGGGCATGGTGTGTAAACCCGCGAACTCGACCCACCTGACGATACTGAGATGGAGATGCGTGCAGAGGAAAGGGGGGCTGAAATGCGCCTGGATACCGGTGCAGTACCCGATCATCACAGACTGCAAATGCTCCTGTTCCAGTTAATACACAAAGACTCTGAATTATAAATTATAAGCTCAATATTTTTGTGATTCCTTTTTCACGTGCACTACCGAGTGTAGGAATGTATTTTCTGTATATGCGGTGCCATGCAGTTATATATAGCTCCCTGTACAAAGTCAGTATTATTTGTAACCAGAGCCTACTTTATTTGTGGAGAATAATGGTTATATATTTTGTATTTATGGAGATATGGCGCATAGAGCCACGTGCTGTTTTTCCATATTTGGATGAAGCAGATCGACCTCAGAGTTTAACGTGGATTATTGATACAGCCGGGTATCGGTGACTTGTTTTATCCTGTAAATTAAGGAAATGTGTTATTTATTCTTTATATTCGTACAATAAAACGACACTGAAATGACTTTAAAACTATTTTATTCTGTCTCTTCTTTCTGTCAATTCCAACCATCCTGAATGAGTGGACACCTTTAAGTCACCTGCCACATTGTGCACAATGTAAAGTTCTCACACTAACACCATTTTACGCATTAACGACTTTTACAATCTTGCACTTATATTCTGACCCACGGTGTACTTTGTTTCAATGAATGTATGTGGCACCACCAGTAATAGAAAAAAGGTTTCTTGTATATTGGATTTATAATGCAATATGTTATTGCAATGTTTGATTTATTCACAACATGTGGTCACTAGTTCTCTCCTGGTTAACCAACACTATCTAATCACTATAAAAGCGTCAGTCATACATCAGAGCCATTACATGCTGATAAAGGCAGGGGCAGGGATTCAGTGATTGAAGGAATCAGCAGCTGCTAACAGCTCTCATTCTTTCATCTGCACAGCCCCCCCTCTCTATTTGCAGCCAGCAGGAGCCCAGCTGATACTCCAGCAAGGAGTGTTTTACTGAATATCTTCCACCATTACAGGTTATTTTCTTTCATATAAATCAATCATGGAGAAACGGTCTACAGCGCTATTCAAATACAGATTAACACCCCGGGGTCTTTCCTGTAGGAAAACTGCAGTTAAATGCACCTTGAGAAATTCAACGGTAATTGATTAAAGGATGGATCGATGGTAAATGAAAGTGACATTGAGAAACACATTAAAACAATGAGAAATTAGCAGCAAAAAAGTAAAATAAAATTGTGACAAAAAAGCAAAAACTCCATGAAACAGATTCAAAGTATGCTCATAAAATATGATAGAGGTGGAGCTTAGCTACTTTATATACTGCTTTAGATCCTGCAGTGCATCATGTTTTATTAAGTAGCATGTGTTATTAGGGTTCAAATAGAAGAAGTACAATTCAGTAACTATAGCTGTTAGATAGTAGGAAGTGCAGTATTTTCTGAAATAAAGAAGGTACAACGTTTTGCGTTGCGTATAAACCAGTAATTACGGACTACGACCGGTAAAATATGCTGAAGACCGGCAAATCTAAATCTCTCCGGTCAAAGTGTCCGTTCAAAATAATTTCCGTTTAGTGCAATACCACATCAGTTTCGCAACTTGCGCCACTTATGTGACAAACAAGAAGAGTATGTGACAGACAAGAATAGTCAATTCTAATGTCTAAAACTTAATGTGGAGAAAGAGATGTCCTGTATGGGTTGATTGTGCGTTGATCTGTTGGTAATGCCTCAGGGTTCCGGTGGGCATGTAAACAAATGCATAATGCTGCGCTATACTTTGCGGCCTCACCCGGTTGCATAGCGACACTTATTGTTTAGGTGTCTTTTAATAAGCAGGTAGTCCTATCATTAGCTAGAACTAGCTAGATCTGATCGATATGGACATAAACGTGAGTGAAGTCTAATCTGACGGGAGAGAAAGATCAGCTGCCGCTGACGAGTCGACACGCAGCTCTGCTTAATCACATGCAGCGGTGAGCGGAACAAAACAGACACTTCAGGTTAGAATATCACACGTAGCTATTTTAATTACCTCTCAAACTACCGTAAATAGTGACAGATATGTTTAGTTTTACTGTCGGGTCACTCATTACTGATCCGCGAGCTGCATGATACTGGCGGGCTGTCAGGAGAGAGAGAGAGCGCTCCGTGTATTATTCCCGTGTTATTGTTCACTTTTGAATAATGTAGTTAATCTACTATAGTTAGTTTGTTTAATATCGAATCATATCAATTTGTTTTAAAGCACAATAAATAACAAAGAGGACCTTTGACCGGCACTTTTCTCATTTTGTCCGGAAGATTTAAACTTTAACGGACATGTTGACCGGCGGAAAAATATTCTAACGGGAACTCTGAGTCACACTCGATTTTGCCGATTTTCTTGTTGCCCCAGCTGGTCGACACCTCTTTTAGCAGAAACAAAGGCTACATTAATGTATTAAATCAATGTTAATCCATGTGTGTGGTTGTGGAATTAACGGACGTGACGCTGTGCGATTGCGTTGCCAGGCAACAGCTTGGGTTCATGTTAATTTACAAACTCTTCAACTAGAACCCTAGTTATAAAAACATTTTGGAAGGCCTCACGAAATACTTTAATGTAAATTTAAATTTAAATGTGAAGGAATGTGTGTATAACAAATCACATCTGTCATAAACAATACCGGAAACAGACGTAAGATCCTCAGCTCGGTGGTTGAATGTTTTAGCCGCAATGCATGTGGTGTTTTATGCGATGTGAAATCCGAAAACATTTAAAAAAAATTAAAATGATACTTTATTCCGAGTGTGCTTGCTTTTTTCTCTTTGAAAGTCATCACATAACGGCATTGTAATACACGGTTCGGCTGCATTAAATATTACATATCTGCCGTAGTTCTTTATTTATAGAGCCTTGATTAGATGACTTCTGGACAAACTGGAAGAACTGCCACCGAAACTGAATACGCGACGTGAATCATAAATATATCAGCAATTTAACAAAATCTTACATTTCTCTTCACACAATACGTCTCCTTGTAGTATCAATACTAATTCGGCTGACTTTTATATTTGATCCAAGGTATATAGGTTATATTTACACCATAACGTTTTTTTTTTAATGATCAAAAAGCTCTTTATTTTTCTCATACTGCCTGTGCTGCAGCACCTCTTTTCACCCTCTGTCTGAAACCAGAGCCCAGTCAGCTCTGATTGGTTAGCTGGCCAGCTCTGTTGTGATTGGTCAACCTCTTGGAGATTTGTCGGGAATGTACACTGGCTGGAGTGCTAGCCGCTCATTTGGGATTTGAGCCTTTGCAGAACATTTACACACACAAAAAACTGGGCCTGTTTTAAAAGAAGTGGATGGCTTGCATTTTTATAGCGCTTTTCCAGTTTTTAAGACTTACTTGGCTATTCCATTGAGAGGACTAGGGGTTAGATATCTTGCCCAAGGATACATCAACATGTTGACTGCATGGGCTGGGATCGACCCTAAATCATAGTTTAGGAATAAGTTGTCAAAATATACATTTGCCCCCAGTTGACCCAATTAAGCGCTTTACACTTAAGCCAAACTACTGGAAACTTAAATCTTATCAACTGTGTTATCTCTCCAGGACTTGAGTTTAATATGGTGACAGTTTGGAATTGTATTCAGCTTCCCCAACAGACAAAGAGGATGAGCACTGTCACGTTTGCTTGTTGTTGTTTTTTTTTTTCACGTGTGTTATACTGATAAAGTCGTCTGTCACTTGAATGCCTCAATACAGACTAAGTCTGCAGAGTAATCACTGAGTACTTTGTTCTGACTTTTGGTTTAATGACTTTTTTTGGATGCAGAGGTTGTGTCTGTGAAAATGTTTATAGAGGAGTGGATGGAACACACACCGGAGCATCAACTCTGTATACCTCTGGGAAAAAAGGAGCTAAATGTGCTAATTATAGAGCTTGTTAAGCCCCAAATAGTTAGGGGTAGATAATAGAGACTTCACATAAAATGTCCATTAGAGTAATCTATTATCTGGCTTTAATCGTTATAATGCACTACTTACTTTTTTTTTCTAAATGTGAATAAAATCCAAACTTTGCAGTGTATTTTAGTCGATTGTAGTCGCTATTAGAACATTGATTTAATGGCATTGAGAATAGGAAGGTAAAATAGTCCTTATGAGTAAAATAGTATGACTTCCAAGAATGCAAATTTGCCATTCGTCTCTTGGTCAGTGGTCAGAAGTAGCAATTAATTTTAATTAAGCTCCCAGCAGGAGTGATTATTGTGATTGTGTGCTCTTGGATTGCAGAGGAATGGAAAATAGTGCTAAACAAACTAGCAAATTGCACACCTCCCAAGTGCCAGAGCAAACAGAATAGCACCCACTCCATGTCTGTGTGTATTCAGCTTGGCAATGTGGCCTCAATTAGCACGAGGTGTGAAACAGCGTGCTGAGGGAGATAAAGCGCCTGAAAGGTGCTTTGTGTTTTCTGAATGACACTGTAACTGCTTTCTGTCATTGATAACCTTCCGCATAGAGGTGGGAAATCAAGCCTTGGATGATTTATTTTTCGTTAAATGACTAAAGCAGTCTTTCTAAACATCTCAGGCCTTTGTTGTGTGCTCTTGCATGGAGGAAAGCGATTACAATCCTTTCTGTTTCTCTGTGTTTCTACCTGAGCGTGCCTTCTCTTGGTACCAGCGCTGAAGTCGCCTGCCAAGAGAGAAGTCTGCTTTCTCTCACTAAATGAGAAATCAGCGGGGAGGGCTACAATGACCTGCGCACGGCTCAAACAAGGAAATTCATTTTGAGCGCATATCCTTAAGTGCAAGGTTTAAAGGTCTTCTCAAGAACCAGACACCGCTACAAAAAAAAGTTCATTACATCAACCGCTTTATTAGCCAAAGGGAACTGTGTTTGTTTGACTCAGGAATAAAGAAAAACACCTCAATTAAGCAGGCGTCTGTCTCAAGTAGCCTGTCTTTTTAAGTAAGGGATATTTCACTATCAAAATGTTCCTGTGGTAAAACAGTAGGAAGGGATTAGAAGAAACAAAAACAACTCAGCGTTAAATGAGCCTGGCAATCCTGATGACACTTAATGAGAACCATATTTGGACTTGCAGCCACATTAGAAAATGAAATATTCCACCCGTGTAATATTATTTAACAGGCCGGTTTTATTTTGAAAACCCTGAGAGTCATTTCGACTACCTGGCTTACATCTTTATGGGTGTTTTGGTTTTAAACTCTGCGATATCTTGCGTTCTGAATGCTCTTTACGAGGCTGACATTATGTTTAATCTGCGCGTTTACTCTGCACCATCCCACAACTTGAATGCACTGGATTGATCTGTCAAGCGTTTTTTTAGGGGAGCGATAGTTTATGATACGTGCTGGTCAGATGAAAAATATAAGGGTGACATTTTCCAGACTTTTCGCCATCATTTACCTTAAACTAAATGAGTCGCTCAAATGCTTGTGTGAATTAGCTCATTCAAAATGAAACAGAGATGCATTTATCTAAAGTGGATAGTTTATGGCTGATGTAGCTGCTGGCTAAGTTCTTCCATTAAATTATTTTTCAAAGAATGATTCTCTGAGCGTGAGTTTAGACAGGTTCGCAAATTGTGACTTTCCATGGCTGCTGCTTAGTGAGCGTTGTTTATTTGGGCGCTAATTTGGCCCGCTTTATTGAGAGGCTCGCTGTGGCACCGTTACAGAAATATTGTCCCTCATGAGCTGGACATAAGCAGTAAATACCCTGCACAAAGTGGAGTCAACAGGCCATTTTGTCTCATATTAAGGCGGTTAATTGCAAGTATTCTGCATAGTGTGCCGTGTTTGATTGTCTTGGGCCTTCTTTAAAAAATGTGAACATCGTGGAGCCCTCTACTTTTGGAAACATTTGACAATTTTCTTTATGATCCCTCCTAACTTCTGAGGCTTTAACAAAGTTATATAATCTTTACAGAATTATAATGTAGTTTTTGCCACTATAACACATAGATTATTTATCAGGATGTTTCAGCTCTTTGTAGAACGTATAGGACACGCTCAATACCAAGACTCATTTTTTTACATCCTGGAAAATCTATGTACACAATATTCTATCTGCCTCATTTTGTATCTTTATAGACTTTGAAATCTCTACTTTTTATAAGATTTTGTAGTTTTGAACAACATTTGGCTGCATGGCATTCATCCCAAAGACTGAAATCTTATTTAATGCTTAAATAATTATAAGACCTCTGGATGAATTAACTTATTGAGGATACATTTCTAACTTATTTAACAATAAATGTCTGAACAGGCATGGTCATTTTTGAGCTCTTCTAAAGTAAGTGTAATATACTGGAAGTGTATTTATTATAAAGTGATGTTTGACCATAGGAACATAGGTCACCATAATGTCCAAATTAATATGGTACTAATAGTTTACATATTCTTTTACACTTTATTGCAACCTGCATTGAAAGACACATTTATATCAGATAGGCATCAAGTGGTTTGGTTGACCCATGCTTTTGATTAGGTCTGTGTTCGTCAGGTACAATTTGAGTTTAAATACACCTGAAAGGTTCTCAGTTAAACCAGAAAAACTTGATATCATTGCGTCATTAATTCTGTGCTGAAGCAGAACCATTGAACAACAGATTTTGAAGTGGTCAGAGAAATATTTTGATCCTTTTATTAAAGTAAAAGTATGAACTAAATGCAGTGTAGCATTTTAATATATAAAGTAACATGAAATGGGATTTACAATTCCTCAAAGTTGTACCTAAGAACTTTATAAATTAATGTTCCTGGTTACGTCAAAAAAAGTTCAGAATGTTCTGGGAGGCTTCAGACTCTGCGCTGAGACCTTTGGGTGCTCTGCAGCTCCAGCAGAAGGATTCTCCAGATGAGAGACTTCAACAATCATTCCCACTGTGAGACTGATTTAAGGATGTCTGGAAAACCGACAGGGGGCGTCTCCTCTCCCTGCATACCCCCGCCCCCCATTCACCACCACCCCCCTCAGTGCGGTGGAAGAAGGAGGTATTGGGGATCTCCTCCTAGACAACAAACCCACATTCAAAGAGGGGGCACGCGAGTTACGTCACGCTCCGTGAGGAGGATATAACGGAGGTGCACTCAGTGCGTTTCTGTAGAGGAGACAAGTGGAGCATCATGCCGCGCGCACGGATCATGAGGCGAGAATTCTGTCACACACTTTGTCATAAAAAATAATTTTGGATGAACATTTCTGAAACGGACTTTCATCATGGGAAACTGTGTTTTTTAAGGGACACTCGAGGCGCAATTTTGGATACGGCTCACGCGTAATTGCGCACAAGAAAGTGTCCCATTAGCTTCTCCCAGTGCGCGTTGATCCCACCACTGGAGGTTTCTGCCATGGATCAGACTCAGCAGTGTGTAGCCATGTATCTTCTGGTGCTGTCCCTCGGACTGCTGATTGACAGGGGGACTTGTCAGCACTACTTACTTCTGCGTCCCATCCCGAGTGACAGTCTGCCGCTAGTGGAATTAAAAGAGGACCCGGACCCGGTGTTCGATCCCAGGGAGCGGGACCTTAACGAGACCGAGCTGAAGAGCGTGCTGGGGGACTTTGACAGCCGCTATTTGTCCGTTTTGCCGCCCGTGGACGACAAATACACCGGGAACGATGAGCTCGATGACTATGATTTCCAAAAGGCCGGTGGAGTACTGCCGAAAGAAATCAGAGCGCTGGATTTCGATGTGCAGTTTGGGAAGAAGCACAAGCCCAGTAAGAAACTGAAGCGGCGGCTGCAGCAGTGGCTGTGGGCGTACTCCTTCTGCCCGGTCCTGTACACGTGGACCGACCTGGGGAACAGGTTCTGGCCGCGGTTCGTGCGGGTGGGCAGCTGCCTCAGTAAAAGGTCGTGTTCGGTTCCGGAGGGCATGGTGTGTAAACCCGCGAACTCGACCCACCTGACGATACTGAGATGGAGATGCGTGCAGAGGAAAGGGGGGCTGAAATGCGCCTGGATACCGGTGCAGTACCCGATCATCACAGACTGCAAATGCTCCTGTTCCAGTTAATACACAAAGACTCTGAATTATAAATTATAAGCTCAATATTTTTGTGATTCCTTTTTCACGTGCACTACCGAGTGTAGGAATGTATTTTCTGTATATGCGGTGCCATGCAGTTATATATAGCTCCCTGTACAAAGTCAGTATTATTTGTAACCAGAGCCTACTTTATTTGTGGAGAATAATGGTTATATATTTTGTATTTATGGAGATATGGCGCATAGAGCCACGTGCTGTTTTTCCATATTTGGATGAAGCAGATCGACCTCAGAGTTTAACGTGGATTATTGATACAGCCGGGTATCGGTGACTTGTTTTATCCTGTAAATTAAGGAAATGTGTTATTTATTCTTTATATTCGTACAATAAAACGACACTGAAATGACTTTAAAACTATTTTATTCTGTCTCTTCTTTCTGTCAATTCCAACCATCCTGAATGAGTGGACACCTTTAAGTCACCTGCCACATTGTGCACAATGTAAAGTTCTCACACTAACACCATTTTACGCATTAACGACTTTTACAATCTTGCACTTATATTCTGACCCACGGTGTACTTTGTTTCAATGAATGTATGTGGCACCACCAGTAATAGAAAAAAGGTTTCTTGTATATTGGATTTATAATGCAATATGTTATTGCAATGTTTGATTTATTCACAACATGTGGTCACTAGTTCTCTCCTGGTTAACCAACACTATCTAATCACTATAAAAGCGTCAGTCATACATCAGAGCCATTACATGCTGATAAAGGCAGGGGCAGGGATTCAGTGATTGAAGGAATCAGCAGCTGCTAACAGCTCTCATTCTTTCATCTGCACAGCCCCCCCTCTCTATTTGCAGCCAGCAGGAGCCCAGCTGATACTCCAGCAAGGAGTGTTTTACTGAATATCTTCCACCATTACAGGTTATTTTCTTTCATATAAATCAATCATGGAGAAACGGTCTACAGCGCTATTCAAATACAGATTAACACCCCGGGGTCTTTCCTGTAGGAAAACTGCAGTTAAATGCACCTTGAGAAATTCAACGGTAATTGATTAAAGGATGGATCGATGGTAAATGAAAGTGACATTGAGAAACACATTAAAACAATGAGAAATTAGCAGCAAAAAAGTAAAATAAAATTGTGACAAAAAAGCAAAAACTCCATGAAACAGATTCAAAGTATGCTCATAAAATATGATAGAGGTGGAGCTTAGCTACTTTATATACTGCTTTAGATCCTGCAGTGCATCATGTTTTATTAAGTAGCATGTGTTATTAGGGTTCAAATAGAAGAAGTACAATTCAGTAACTATAGCTGTTAGATAGTAGGAAGTGCAGTATTTTCTGAAATAAAGAAGGTACAACGTTTTGCGTTGCGTATAAACCATTAATAATAGTTATTGTGTACTTTAACAGTGTGTCTCTGCTACTTTTGCTGAAGTCAGAGATCTAAATATTTCTTCCACCACTGTGTAATCTAGGATTGCTTCATATTTGGCAGGCGTGCACCTTCCCTCTCATTTTACTACCACCATAACTACTACTGACTACTGGATCTGATGATGCCAGTTAATCTCTTGCACTCTCGAACTCTACTTCTTTTTACATTTAGAAAAAAAAACATAATTAACAGCTTCACAGCCACAACAAAAGGAAATATTGCAAATGTTCCCATAATCTAAAGCCCTGTGTGTTTGAACCATGAGTTTATAAAGATGGAGCCACTGGTTGGTCATGTAGAATATGAGAAGTAAAAAGAATAGTTTTCAATAAATAAGTTGCGTTAAGCTTCTGATTGTTGCGTAGCAGCTTCTCCCTCACACTGCCTAAACACAGCCCCCCCTCCCTCTGTTCTGCCACTGCTCAGTGGGGTAGACTGTGGGGCACCAGAAAGCCTGTGTTTTGTTTCACTTGTGTTTAGCCCCGTAATGATGCTCCTTAGCCTCAGAGCCCTCTGCACGTACACATGCGGCAGACAAATCCCCTGTACTTGTCACCGGATAGCGGCGTAAGGGCGATGATCTCCACTATACAGCTTAAACTAACAATAATAAATAGCCTTTCATGTAAGAGTGTCTGTGTTGGATCCGCATTGTTTGACAGTGATCCTTTTGTCTTTTCTGTTTGTCCTGCTGCACAAGGCTCATGATGGTCAGGCTTTGCAGTTGACAAGCTGTGTGGATATCCACCTATTTCAGGTTTATTTGTCATAGTCAGGAGGGCGTTAAGGGATTAAAGGCTAGGCTGTTAACAGCTGCCCCTAAATACACACATCATATAAACTTTCCCACCACTTTCTATTATATTTCAACCTTATTCTGTCTGTTATGTTGGTCTTCTTCCTAATCTATTACCATTCCCCTGTCACCTCACTGATAATATTTCAATATTTATTATTTTTCCAAACACATGGTAAAGATGCAGCCTTTCTAAACTAAAGTTATTCCTCTTCAAATATTTTATCCTTCTCGCCATTAGTGCTGATACTGGTCAAACGATTGGGATGTTTATTCCATGAAAATGACGCATTTAAAATAGAACTGTTAAAAGTTGAGCAACTGAAAGGATAAGATGGAAATTAAGTTTTCCACTCTGTTATTGTATTATCAGATTACAAATACACACATGCATAGGACCTATGGAGATTAGGTCTGATTACAGATATGCACAAACACATGCATTCTTATAGAGAGGTGCCAGAGCGAAGAGGCTGCCAGGTTGTCCGGCACCAGGGAGCAGTTGGGGATTTAGTGCCTTGCTCAAGGACACCACCGATGTGGAGCTACTAGTCCACACTCCAAAATGTTGCTCTGATCAGGATTTGAACCAGCGACCTTTCAGTTCCCAAGCCAAGTCCCTACAGACTGAGCAACTGGCGCCCCAAAAAGGATGCTCTATAATGCTCTGAATTTATTCACTAATATATTTTGACAACAACCCTATAACAAAAAGGTACACAAAGTGAAGAAAGCTACAGAAAAATCTTTTGACATTAGACATGTTTTCTTGCTATCTATTATATTTCAACCTGTTTTGTCTTTAGTGTCCTGCTGAGTGTATTTCCATGTCCCTGTCATCTCACTGTACATTTTTCTTCTTTTTTTTTACAACCAAATAGTCATTTCTATCCATCTCTCCCTCAGGTATCCTGCTGTAAGCGCAGGCAAAGTGCTGACGCCGGTCAGATGATTTGTGTGCGTAGTAATACGTGTTGACAGAGCGCTTGGTGCCTGCTAATACCAGCTGCAGACTGCAGGATGCAGGGCTGCTAATGCCCTTCGTCACTCCTGAGCCGCTCTTAGCTCTCAGCGTCGCCCGCTCAGCGTGGCGCTCGGCGAGGCTCGGCTGTCCGCACATCCCCGTAGCTCAGATGCACAGCGATGTAATGCTTTTAGCCGCCAGTAATCCATTTACTTAATGATCTCTCTGGGAATAGGCTCATTTTATTGCTCCTCTACTCCCTCCCTCTGCAGCCTAATCAACTTTCTTTTTTTCTTTGGAGATATTCTGAAGCCAAAACCTTGTTGCTGATTAAATTCTCCTACAGGGCTCAGATATTTTCCTGATCAAAGCAAACTTCTCCTTGTGAGCTATGCCAACAATATCAAACATGAGTTGTTCATTTTTCATTACAGATGATACAATTAGTTTTAAAATAACTCAGTCTGGCTCGTTAATAGTCCAAAGGTAGCCTCTGTGGCACCTTCATCACGAATGCAAAAAGCACGCCAGCTAAGTTTGTAAAAGTCAGAGCTAAGGGGTTGTTTATTCCTCGAAAATGACAAATTTCAAATAATGCCGTTAAAAGCTGAGCACATGAAAGGATGTACTGTAACGATCAGGTCACCACTGTACCATAACTCTATAATAACATGATGAAAGCTAAAAACATACCTTTTGATCTTCACAACGCTGGCAGCCCAGAGAGAGATCTGACCGGAGAGAGAAACACATTTCACACAAGAGAAATCATTTGAACTTAAAAAGACATGACAAAATTCTACATTCAACACAAGAACTTCATTTTCAAAATGTATTTGTTTCAAGAACTTCATTTGGGATTACTGACAAATATTATATATATCCACAGCTTTAAGTGGTAAATACAGCCCATAATACCGGCTTTAAACTTATTTATCCTACTTTTTAAAATGTTTTATATCGTAATTTAATAGTCTTCTATATGCATGGTTACTTTGGTTCATTAAACTGTGGATCGTTTCCAAAATATTCTTGCCTCAAATGAAGCACACATTTGAAAAGTTTGTATTCCTGCCTTTATATTTTTGAGATAAATGAATAGAGATACTGACCAAGCCTGCACAAAAAGGAGAATGTGCCACCCTCGTGACTCCTGGTAATGAAACCTTTTTTATTCGGTTTTCATTTAGAGAACTAAGATCTGTCATAAACCTTTCTGAGTGATGGTAACTTGCATTTCATTATTATATGTCAGTGAAGACAAACCCTGCTTTAATGACCTGAGTGATTTGTCTGCGTACATCTGTCAATATGATCAAATATAAAGTAGCTGCTGTCCAGCTGTGGCTGCAGCAGAGGCCTCAGGGAAGCATCCCTGAATGAAGACAGGTGTTGTGGAACAGGGAACAGCTGTTATGTGGTTCACACACCTCAGATATAAACCTGACGCCTAATTTTTTCCTCCAATAATTTAGTTTATGATCAAATAGAAAGACCTTTATGTTAGTTTTCCTATACTTCCTATATGAACGTCCTATATATGAATTTCCTATATATGAACATTTTGTGTGTGCCACTGGCAGTTGGTTTCAGTTAGGTCTTCTGTTGCTAGTAGCAACAAGCACAATTTCAATGGTCGTTTCGGTTTAACTGATATTTTTTGTCAGATCTGTGACCAAGCACATGCTGACAAGTATCTTTTTTTCTCTTCAAATTCCTTTTTGACCATTACCTGAAGCTATTGTTTTTAGTATGCCGTTTTATGATTGTTGGAATTAGTTTTTTTTGCAATCCTTTTCCGCTGACTGAGCAAGCCATTCGCTAGCATGTTTGAGGCTGCCTTTGCATGGTTAGCGGTAAAGACGCTCAGTGCTGGCTTTGCCGTTGTTTTCGTATGGAGAGCGCGGAGCCATCCTACTAGGGGGAAGCTCTGCTTGAACTTTCCAAATAGCACAGTGTTTCAAATGATGTCAAATTGATTGCTGCTGACCTTTCATAGCCAACCAATGAGATAGATCGGCTGTATGAAAGGCTTCAAGGTCTTCAAAGCAAGGCACTGCACTTTGCCTTGTGGTGAGAAAATACAAAATCTTCCACAATGAGTTGCCAATACAGCAGCCTAAATAACTGTAAACTGAAACTTAAAGGGGCCCTATTATGCTTTTTGTGGTTTTCTCTTTCCTGTTGTGTGTTATGCTTTTGTGCATGTAATTGATATGCAAAGTAATTAAAGTAGCTAAAATCCCAAATTAGTCCCTTTTTAATATATGAATCACTGTGGCTTTGTAAAAATACAAGTGATTCTAGTAATCCTTTTAACATATTGTTTAAAACAGCTCCAGAGTGAACACACAAGACATACAAGTATGACTGTAATTTGTTAAATGAAGTTACATAAATCAGTGAGCACTGATTATGAGAAGCATTTATCACCGCCCCGCCTGAGCAGTTTGTTGGTGTGCAGTCCTCTGAACGGCAGACACGTCCTGTCAGAAGTTTTATTTGTTTGGTAAAGGATGCTGTTTGGCATGCGGCCCAGTTCATTGTGCTCTCCCACACATCAGATAATTGGAGGGCTTTCGAAATATCCTCTCTGCTGCTGCTGCTCCCCGTCCTGGTCACGATCTTCAAACTACGATGCGTGGCAAGGTTGATGTTGATATTTCCAGCATTTTTGGTCTGCTGTAAATTTCATGGAGTGGGGTTTGATGACTTGTGGGGAGGGATCCTGCTGTTTGATGTCCAGAGCTCGTTAATCCAAACCTCATCTGGTATGCAAGGTCAGACCCTACTTTGATGTGCACGGGCCAGCCCCGCCAAGTCTACAGAGTCGAGAGGGCACTGTTCGTTTACCAAAGATCAGGAACTGTAGCAACCCTGACACATTTTGGCTTTTGTCCACCAACTACTGTCTGGTTTGTTAAAGGGGCCTCTGAGCTCTCCAGCAGCAGAAAGCGCACACATGAACATTTTGCCGAGAAGCTATATCAAATACAAATCTTTTCCCAAACACACGGGGTAACCGGAGGAATGTGTTGAGCTTTCATGTTTTCCTCAGGGAGCCACCAATGCAGTTAATAAGAAGAAAGCACCGTGATAACACAGACAAAATAATCTGAATATTAGCAAGTATTAACCTACTGCCTCTATTTGTGCTCACCGTGGACTCACCATGATTGTCTTTGCGATAAATCTTCAAAAACAGCTTTTACTTCTCCAATCCCTAAACCACATAAAAACACAAGCAGCATTTACTAGTTTATTAATTTTGGATGAAGAGTTTTGTCTCTTAAGCTGATTTGTAAAATCTTAATCCCCGGTTGCATCTTTGGTTCATGTTCCTTGGAAACAGAGAGGAATGAGTAGAAACAGTGTGTTTGTTATGTAAAATAAAGCAACAACGGCCCCCACTTTGCACCCAGTGCAGGAATTCACTGCAATTAACTCTTGAGCGTCACATGTAAATATGAAGGTTTGGGGCTCTGCGGGCAGGGGATCCTGACTCTTTGTTCTCCCGGGGCTTTGGCTGGCCGCCACACTGCCTCAGTTGGCGGCACCTTGCTATCATTTTCTCACAATGGCTGGCGTGTGAGCCGTCCATCATTCCTCTCCTGTGTCTCCCTGTTTCTCCGAAGCACCCCCCCACTGGCACCTCGAGCAAATTCAGGTTCACCCTTTCCCAAGTGCTGTCATCATCCTGTCATCTTGCCCAACTGCACACGCCTCCTAAAGGATATTTATTTATACTCTCTTATCATATCGTTGTGGTTTGATCAGAAGAGATCATCTCTGTTTCTCAGATGTTCCTAAGGATTCCTGCAAATTGTTTCCAGGAACACCCCCTTTTTGATCGTTTACTAGCTGATATGATATTAATGGTCAGAATCATTTAGTCACTGAGGGTTAAAAGATGTTTTCCATAATCTTGTATCATGTGATATTAATGCAACAACAACTTGTATTAACTTGGCATTATTTTGGCTGACAGATATATATATATATATATATGCTCACTATATAACCAACACAAAAACAAACAAAGATATCAGGGAGAAAGAAACCTGAAAAGCAACATAAAAGCCTGGTAATATCGTATAATAAGCATGGTAATACCCCCCCCCCCCCCTTTTTCTGGATGTTGACATTGACACAGTCCTAATTTCAACAGAAAGAAAGAGTTGTATAATTATTATGCAGGAGATTGAGAAGCACGACTACATGTGAACTCTGCATCAAGATGAATGGTTTATGAAGGTCTGAAGCATTTAGTAAAGTTTTTCCTTTCCTAAACTTTAGCACAGAGTAGAAGCAGTGCCTGGTTGGGTCTCTTGCTAGCGTGTATATCACATTATGCCTAAGTGATCAGCTTTCTTGACAGAGCTAAGGTTTCTGGCACACTTCATGATGCTGAAAGACTGCTGTTGGCCAATGAAGGACACCAGGCCAAACTCAGTGCTTTTTGGCTGGAAGGGTAAGAGGCAATGCTGTAACAAAACACTTGAGGAGGGAAAGAGGAAAGTCAAATGAGAATGATCTTAAGTTGAGCAGAAACTTCCATTAAAAGAGAACGTGAAAATAAGCCAGAGTTTAGCTGAAATTACACTTTTGGCAGCCTTACTCAAATGCAGGGTTACCTAAAGTTAGTGTAACGTAAAGGTTATCAGGAGCAAAGCCATCCAGCACCAGCAACGGAGACTAAAACAACTTCATGTCTCCATCCTGATGATACAGCACCCTCATTAACACGCCTGTGCGTTGCTGATATAATTGCCTTCTGTCAAGGTGCTGCACAAACATGTCACATAAATGCTGTAGGGTTCATGGAAACACCTAATGCATAATCCCAGATCTCAGCAGTGATATGTCAGCGTGTTTGTCTCTCGCAAATATACTTATCTTCATCATACTTGTTGAAAAGGAAAACTGCCTAAAACAGTATATCACCTTTGACCTGCAGGGTTATATGCTTGCAGTACATGGCATTTTAATTGTTATCAATTGTCACAAAATAGTTCAAGCACGTAATTCCTCCTAAAACCACAAATGTTTAGGTTTCTGTTTTGGAGTTAAACCAACAAGCTACAACACGTTTTTAGTGAGCTTTAGTTGTTGGCAAGATGTGTTATTTAATTTGAAAAGAACCTGGCTAACTGTTTCACCATGTTTCCAGTCTCTATGCTAAAACCAGCTAATCCTCTACCGTCTCCAGCTCCGCATTCTTACTGCATTTTCCAATATGCTGTGACTCGTGCCAACAACATGGTTATCATAAAGAAATCAGTTCAGAATCCGATTTTATAATGGTCTGTATTAGGTCATGTAATTCATTTTGTAACCAAGTTAACATGTTTGCACATTCTCCCTGGAAACAAGTATAATATGTAACATCTCTGAACAAAAATATATAAAAACGTATGTTATATGTTTTGTTGAGTTATGTGATGATCCAAAAAGTTTCCCAAAAATATTTAGAGACTCAGAGAAATCTTTCATTTGAATCAAGGTTATATCCAATGGACATTGAGCATGCGTCAGCATTGTGGTTGTGGATCGCTTTCGGTAAAAACCTCCACAATGTTGAACACTGAAGTAATCTTAAACGGGGGAAACCAATTGTAACTCACATGACCCAACGCTACTTCACGACAGCAACACACTCCCTAAGTAGTGGTTAATAACATTTTTTCTAATAGATCAAAAACTGCTGTGCTTGCATCAATGAAGCTCATTAAAAAGTGTGAGACAGCACACAGTAATAACCCTAAGTAATTAGACGCCTCCTTCTCTTCCTGTCTCTACCTGTTCGTCATTATTCATAACATGCGGTGGATTTGCAGTCTAATTATATGAATTGTTATTTCTTTGATAGCAATTTGTGAAACCAAAAAACATACACAAACAGAGACATTGAATTGCTGCGTAAACTTCTGTCTGTCCACGAAATTGGATTTTCCCTCGTCGATTTTGATGAAATGGTATGATCACCAGAACTGTCAAATGACCTAGCTAACAGTAAACCTGTAAAACTTCACACTTAATTTATATTGGTTGATTTGTGTGAACCGGAACCGGATCCGTACCAAAACGTATCAAGTCAATTGTAAAACATTTTGCTTTTCAATTAGACTCATTTACAAATGTTAGGTACCTCTATTTTGGCCCGCCTCAATTGCAATGCAGATCTGAACCTTCAGCCTTTTTTGGGAGCAAAGCAACAAACTGGTGCCTGATCAGAGGGAGGAGAAGTATGCTTATAAAAGAGAGGAACAAGGGAAGCAGGCGACAGAGTTTGGAAGAGTATAGATTTATCACCCAGGCAGCCATGGAGTGGAAAGAAGTGCTGCTAGTCTGGAGAGTGGATTTCCACTTCAGTTTGATTCAGTGTGAAGTGTTTAAGACACAAATGTGGTTTCTGGAGATAAATGGGAAAGCCAGGCTTTTTCCGTGGAGACTGACACCTCTCTGTGTTCCGATCTATAATGAACTCTCTCCGTCGTAGTTGCCACAGTTAGTCGTTTACGGGGCTTTATTTGCTGCATGTGGAGTCTGTATTTGAAGCATCTCTTATTTTGGGTTTAATTAACTTACTTCCTCTTACCCGGAGCAAAGTCCTATATTTTTTTCTGACACAACAGGAAGCCATCAGATTTGTATTTTCATTGAAGGAATACAAATGACAGCTGCTGCCTCCTTGAAGTATTTCAGTGGATATGTGCCATCTAGTGGTACAGATGTGTGCAGATGCTTTCCATAGCTGCACTTAAAATGTTACTGCCAGTATCGGTGATGATAGATGCAGCATGCAAACTGCCATGATGGAAAAAAACTATTGTTCAGCATGTTAACTAGGGCTAGTATTAGCACAGGACATTAGCTAAGCTTTAATCTGATATAGTTAGATCCAACCAAAATGAATCATGGTATATCATGCCCTCAAAACAGTGGATCCTAAAAAAGTTGTTTGTATCTCAGACAGAAGTTGTTTTCAATCATGTTACATTTATATATTTGTTTGGTAACATTTGATATCAAGATACAGTACATATCAAGTTAATGGTAGAATGCAGTCTTTATGCTGGCATTATCAAGTGCTTTATAATTATTAACAGAAAGGCAAAATTATATGCATGCTTATGATCAACAAGTGATTGGTTAATAGTTGTACCTCAAACTAAAGTGTTACCATTTCTTTTTTATAAATACACTGCATGCCTGTGTGTTTAAAGACAATTCCTTCTGCACTAAATGGCATGAACTGATGAAAGCTGAATGGCTCTCACATTCTGAGGTCATGGGCCCTTCAATGGCTGCTTTATTACCATAGCATGTTAACCTGAAGCACCGCTTGCGGTCTCAGAAGAAGCCGAGGAGCTGCATGAAAATGATTACACCGCAATTATATCAGCCACTTTGTTGTGACTCCTCACTGCCCAGCTGTCTGCCGCCTGCTGCCAAGAAATTGATTAGTTTCACTGCTCCCCTAATAAGACTATTAGACCAACAGCGTGAGCTCAAATAAATAAATGAAAGCTGCAGATAGGGAGACAGAAATAGATTAATATTGTCAGACAACGGCTTGTGTCTTCGTGCAGTCATAGCTGGAAAACTGGCAGAATCAAGCAGAGATATCTCATTATCTGTGAGAAACAGTGAACAGCCAGAAGACTCTCACCGCGATCTAAACCTGTCAAACGTTCTCACACAGGACAGGCCAACGTCAAACAGAGAGCGTTTTGTATCCCCGGAGGGCTGAAGTACAACCCAGGCGGTAATAAAACTCAGGCAGACCATGTTGGTCCTGTAAACGTAATCTGCAAAGTGTTAATTACAACCTGGCGCCTCTGTGAAGCTGTGTGTGCTGGAAGTCAGCTGAGTCGTCAGCGGCGTCCTGATCTCCCCTCCCAAACAACACGGCCAAGCCATGGCGACAGCCTTGGAAACAAGAATTTCTCTCTGTTGATGACCCTGTTTGAATGGGCTGCTTTAAACAAATTAAGAGCCAGTCAGATGCCGTGTTTGTGTGAGCCCTTTCTCCTCAGGGGTGGAGGGTGGGGGGGCCCCAGCCACAGATCCTGTGTTGTTTACTGTCATTCATGTGAAGTGTCGAGGGTTTGTGTGTTTACCACACAAACCCTCTCACAGATGAAACTCAATGAAAACGCTCTTAAAGCTGCGTGATGTCCCACAAAGCAAGGAGAGGAGGCTGCTGAAGAGCTGCAATGATTAATCCATTAGTCTATGGGCTAAGAATTAATTGGCACCATTCTTTTGATGATCCTGTACATTTTTACCAAAAAAAAGCCAACCATTCTCTAGTTTCAGCGAGTTTTGGAATGCTTGTCGAATAAGGAATTTCCATTTAAAAGAGGGCAAATGACAAAACTGTTTAATGAATAGTCGAGAACATATTTGACAGACTGATCGATCATTAAATAATCTTTAGTTGCAGCATTAGCTGTTCTGTTTTTATAATTTTCCAGTTTCTTATTATTTTTATTCATCGTCTTTCAGCTCTGTTTGATCCTGCAGAACTGTTTATACGTTTTGAGGAAATTCAACTTAATTCCAATACCTTTTTCTCCTTGCCGGCTCTCTCTGTAGCCTCGGAGGACAGGGTTCATTCAATGAGCCCCTCACTCAGATTTTGTTATTTTGTTATTGTGTAATGGCCTCCAAAGGTTGAAGGATGGCTCCTCTACAGGTCTCCCTGAGGAGCAAACCCTCTATCTAGACATTAATCTACTGCTGTGAGACAGACACGCTTGTTTAGCTCGCACAAAGCCCAGTAAGCTGTTGTCTCTGAGAAAAAAGCTGGCCGTCTCCAGAGCCACTGGAGGCTGCGATGGCTGGAGCCAGAGTAATGACCTGTGAAATTCACGGATAGAGTTGTCCTGTTGCACACAGGTCCGCCGGCACCGGGCCTTGTTTGTGGCCCTGCTGCTGATTTATCAGCGTGCCTCTCATGGTGCCACTGGCTTTATGGAGTTGTATGTGTTTTGACCAAAGGACCCCAGTTTTGGTGGAAATGAATGGCGTATTCAGGAATGTCAAAGCTTGAAGTCCTGTGTAAATATCATTTTTTACCTTGTTTTCTATGTTCAAAAGGAACAACTAGACATTAAATGAACCTGTAACTTAAGTAATTTACATTGAAATAAATAGTTAAGTTGTTTCTAAAATATTTGGCTAAATAGTCAGTATTTGTGCCCCATTTCCACAAGTGTATCATAGCAGTGGTTTTAAATATTTACACTGCTTTGTCCTGTGAAATGGTCAATATTTTCTCTCCTCCTCAATCGGATTAGGATGTGAGGCTGAGAGTTAAGGAGAGGAGCCTTTGAAGGTGGTAAGGAGAGAAGCTGTGTCTTCCCCAGAGCAGATTATGCAAAGATCAGAGGGGCAAACTTCCCGCTGGCACCTTCTGTCTGCTAGATACAGTTTGACTTTGTTACCTTAGTTTCACAGCAGAGGGAGATTCCTCCTTGTTCATGCCCTGTGGGGGTTAAAAGAAACTGCTTGCTGGAAGAGAAATGGGTCTTCTTGTCCAAAAAAAATAATACAAAAACTCCTCAGACTCTTTGTGGTACTCCCTTCGGTTATATTTTACTTTCTCTTGTTCTTTCTACTATTTTGTAGTGTTATCAGGCAATACATAATTAAGTAAGACGTCGGAAGAGCCAGACCAGTTGAGCGTGTCACAAACTACAGCAGAGGCTGATGGGTATTGGTTTTGTTTTCATGAATTAGGTCATAAATCATCATGGCAGTCCATTTATTATTGGTCAATATTTCAGTGTTGTACTAACCAACATTAAGAGTCATGCCAATAGAGTGTGTAATGAAAATGCATGGTTCATACAATGAAGAACACAAAAGTCATGTCATGTAGTTGATGTAACTGAGTTCTGAATTAATCAATATTTCATATTAACATTGAGTCGATGACTATAGAAGGTTCATTCACAGTGATAAACCACTGGTTTCGATATATTCTCCTTTCTTATCTATATCGCACTTTAAAATCATGCTTTTTTTCCTATCAACAGGAAAACATTATTTGGGTGCTAAAAAGTCTACTTAGTGGTACTGTTTGATATTAAATGATACATGTCACTCCAAAGATCTACTAAATACATTCAATGAAAAATGGGTATTTAATATTTAACTGAAAATGTCTACGGTGTGCCTCAAGGCTCAGTTTTAGGTCCTCAAATGTGTTATCTTTAAACACTATGATGTCATCCGGATACACATCTGTTTTAATGTTTTGCAACAGCTTGTTGCCATTTACAAAACAATAGGCCCTGCTGCTACTTTTTCTAACAGTATGTTAGATAGACAGTAGTTATTGATGTCCAATAATATCTTACCACCCGACCAAGACTCACATTTTGTAAAATGTATGGGCTTCTCCGACTAGGCTACGGTTATTGATATATTTTACTTTAAAAAAGATAGTGTTATTATATTCATCAATTCATATTTTCCTGGTCAGTTCTTTCCCTTACACGCTTTTATTTATTTATATTATGCTTCATTCTTACTTCCCTAAAAAGCAACAAGTCAATTGTGGTTATCCCAAATTTGACTGACCATGAGTGGAGGAAATAAAACTGTCATTTCAAGTTGTGTTCTTTTAATATGTAAAATGTATAATTTCTCCAAAGTATCTAGGGTTGTCCTGCTCATTATTCGAAGAAGACTTAACTTAAACTTGTATTCACTTTTAAATAGCTCACCCTTTTAATAGCCTCTTCATGAACCTGACTAAAGCAGACACCATTGATAATATCAATCACCAACCTTTTTGCTTCAGTTCAAAATTATTATTATTAATTATTTAATTCTCATTTGTTGATTCTTTTCTGCTTTTGTAGGATCAAACATTAATATCACTCAATATATTGAATTGTAAAATGTTAACTATACCATTTGTTACATGAAAACTTTATTTGCAGAACCACCCAATTCATAAATGTCCTTATATTGTCATTCCTTACTCATGCAGTCATTCAGTTACATTATAATTACATTTTTTATGTTAATACTTTGAAATGGTATGTGTCTATTTAGAGGTGGCTCCAACATTGCTCTCTCACGTTTTACAGGTAGCTGGGTAGCAGTTGAAAAAGTGTTTATGGAGCCAGGATGACATCAGATACCATGACTAATCAATAGGTTTTCTCTCTGCCTGCTTGCCCTTCAGGTGTCCGTGAATTCAGAGGGAAGGAGGCGGTTCATCTGGTGTAATAAAAGTAAGCTTGGAGGAAAATGTGACAGATGTGGAGAGGCCTGTGCCAGCGAGAAAAGCGAGAGTGGGACTGTCAGACATGTCGACTCCGGCGAAGTGATGGATGGAGAGTGAGGTAAGACAGATGACATCGTCTGTCTGAAGCCGTGTTGTCATAGTGGAGGATTGCCGCTTGTCTTAACCTCTCAATATCAGAGAGCAAACTGAAGTTTGTTTACACTGCTCTAGTGGAGTGATTTAGAATGAGGGGCGAGGGAGACGTGGGTGTAGAAGGTATGCTCGCTGGAGGGTCGGATCAGGTTTCTAAACATTCCCTTTGAAATCGAATAGCAACCATCCCAGGCGTTTTTTAAACTCCACCAGCCCCGTTTGGTTACAATCCTCAAGGTAGAGAGGAGGCCAAACACAAACACAAACAGAGAAAATTAAATATCAATATCAGTTTTCGTCTTTAAATACCCATAATAGTCAACATCCAGCCTGGAGCCTGGAGAATAATAGCAGTGGAAAATAAAAAAGTGTGTTTGGTGTTGTTATGGAGCCTCAAAAAGCAATAAAGGACACAATATAACTGTTATTAGAAGCCCTACTGTGTACTTTTCTGAATAGAATACATTTTCTGACCATTTTCTATATTTTCTAGTATTATTCTTATCCTGCAAATCTTTTCTGCAAATGAAAAGGTAGGTGAAAAAATAAGTTCCCAACGTCCCTAATCACCCCTCTGGTTTCACCCTTCATATCAATTGCTTACTTTCAACACTGCCTCATGGAAAAAGCTTATTTTTGGCGTTTAAACAAAGGCCGGAGTTAAGCAAAGAGCTGATTGATTTACGACATCTTGTGTTGCTAAAACAATAAGACGTCAAGGGGAGAAAACAAAAACATCCCCAGAGATGAACTTGCTGAATGCTCTTCAAAACAACATGGTTTGGGGTGTGTGTTATTGCGATTGAAGATGGATTGGAGTCTGGCTTATTTTGCCAGGAGTCAGGTGTGGGTGTGGGGGGGGTGCCGGGGATCGGGGTTGGTGCATCGGCGCTGGGGGTGAGGAGGGGGTTTAGGCTCATTTCCAACCCCAGGCTGAAGTCAGTGCTGGGCTGGTGTGTGTGTGTGTGTGTGTGTGTGTGTGTGTGTGTGTGTGTGTGTGTGTGTGTGTGTGTGTGTGTGTGTGTGTGTGTGTGTGTGTGTGTGTGTGTGTGTGTGTGTGTGTGTGTGTGTGTGTGTGTGTGTGTGTGTGTGTGTGTGTGTGTGTGTGTGTGTGTGTGTGTGTGTGTGTGTGTGTGTGTGTGTGTGTGTGTGTGTGTGTGTGTGGTTGGGGGGGGGGATTACACTGTCACAATGTTCATACTGTTTATGCATACCAGGCCACTGTGAGTGCCTCTTTGTCGCGTAAGTGTTTACTTGAATTTATTTTGGGAGAATTCCACATGACTGGGACGGGGATCTCTATAAATTATGGAATCGAGCGCTTTGTGTAATGATAACTTTTGTCAGTTAGTCAGCCTGTGTGACAGTGTTTTTAAGCGTGTGTAAATACAGGGGTGGTGAAAGAGGGAGAGGGGTGTCTGCGTGTTGAAAGGTGCTGCAGACGTTCTTGTTAATTTAGTCTCTTCAACAGAACAATAACAATGCTGTAAAATGAGCTTCTTACACCACTACCATCACTGCTGAGAACCAGTGAGGAATGTCATGTTATTAATTATATCTACTCAAGTACAATACAATTTTGATATATTTGCACTTAAAGGGTTAGGGGTTGGAGTCAGGGTTGCAGTAAAGAAAACAATTATGTCCTGTCAAAAACAAATATATACTCTGCTGTTACTGAGAGATTATAAACTGAGATTTTACCTTGAATTTTTGGAAAAAACACAGTTTTTCTAGCATACCTCAATGGTGATGGGGAATCAAAAAAACGAGAAAAGTCTTGATGGATTGAAGTGATGGTGGCCAAGTATAATAACAGCAATAGTATATATCAAAACATGCGTTTACAAACTCTCACACAACTCTTGCTGCATTACCCATATCTCCTTTACTTGGTGCGTAAGTGTTTTAAAAGGTACGGTTTTAGGGAAAACCGGATTTGATAAATGAGACTTGTATAATACAGGGGTATAGTAGGATATAGTTTTCCTTCTGTTAAAGGCGTTCCCCCATTTACTTCAATTCATCAAGACTTTTCCCTGTTGCTTTGATTATGAAAAAAGAAAGTTTAACGTTAACACAAGTTGAGTAATTGATATACAAAATGATCATTGGGTGGCTAAAGAATTCCTTTAAGTTGAGTATCTCCATTTCATGCTGCTTTACACCACACTACATTTCCATATTGGGAAATATTGTACTTGCTATCCCAATGCATTTGTCTGACAGTTTAAGTTATTTTCCAGATTCAGTTGTTACATATGCAAAATCAGCTAGTAAAACACGATGCATTAGTCGATTAACTATTGGGTATATGAAATACCGTTTTGTAAATTCCAAGGCCGATCGTTTCATTTTCAATTATCATATTTTGTGTGAAGGGACAAACTCTGTAAATGGAATTATACAAAGTATAGAAAAGCTGCTTATTCACTAAAGCCAGAACCTAAACATTTTGGCCTTTTATTTGTACAGGTCAAAGTTAATTTGGGTTATAGTCTTGTAGATTCTCCATTCTTTTTCTGTATTTTAGCTTAACGAATAATCAGCCACTTGTGTCAGTAAAGCTCTTGCAATAAAAAATGCTAGTCATTCAAAACCATTGTTGAGTAAAGAAAACGTCTTTCTCTGAATAGGAAATACTAGTGTATTCTGCTGCACTATTATTATACTGAAGAGAGAATACTATTGTGGAACTGTATTGGGAGCTGGATACAAGAAATCAGAAAATGGACTGTTTTTTTGCTGTATATAATGAGATAATGAAACATAATGGCATAATTGATTTCATCTCGAGTGTTTAAACCAACAGATTATATAATTATGGTTAATTAGGAAACTGAAGTGCTCTTTGGTGTCTTTGCCGTTCAGTACAGCAGCACCATCTAGTGGCGGTTGCAGTTCATTTGTCCATGTGTTGCAGTGGAGGGAAGAGAAAGAAAGTCTTATTGACTGTTATCTTGTTTCTGCACTAATGGATTTGACTCATTTAGTAGCATTGGAAATTAAAAACCACACTGCTTCAGAGGGGATGAAAGATCAAATCCAACAGAATAATTAAGTCATACAAAAAGTCCATGGCATCTTCTGAAAAGACAAACATATTCTGACTCATCTCAGTCTATTGCTTAAAATGCTGGAAGTAGGCCTGCTATAACTGACAATATCAAACTCTTTACAAGATTTGCATGTTAACAAGCAAAGATTGAAATGCAAATAACAAATATGTCTAAGCAGTTGATTTGTGGAATTTCTTATTGGAGTAAATGTGAAATACCTCTAAATATTAAGAATGTAACAACTTTTTCTAATAATATGGTCAACAAATATACAACTGAGATATAAAATATGGTGTGTGTATATTAATACATTTGGGACCTTTTTAAATACACATAATATATTTGATTTCTTTCCTTCATTTTCAATTAGAAATTAATAGTCATTATTATACTTAGCATACTAATTTTTTTGTTTTTGAGTATCAAGGGCACCTCAAACTGTAACAAGCTTAACACAGCGTCCACACGGTGGCGTACGTTGAAGCTGGCCAGTGGTCGTGTCTGAAACTCCCAACAACCAATCACATGAATCTCCCGCCCCGGACACAAAAGCACGCGGTTTGATTGGCTAGATATTGTACTGGCATATGATTTGATTGGTTGACGCTTCCGTCGAAGCTTCAAAAGTTGAACATTGCTCAACTTTTGAAGCGAGCAACGCGAAGCGACCACAATGCAGTTCGGTGAAGCGTGACGTCACCCCATTCAAAGTGAATGGGCGGAAGCGTTGAAGCTTCAATGCATGCCGCCGTGTGGACGGGCCGTAACGGCCCCTACAGACGGCGGCGTGCGTTGTCGCTTGCCAGCGGGGGGTCTGAAACTCGATCCTCAACCAATCACATAAATCTCCCGCCCCAGACACACAAGCACGCAGTTTGATTGACTAGAGCTTGTACTGGCATATGATTCGATTGGCTTACTCCTCCGTCGAAGCTTCAAAAGTAGAACATTGCTCTACTTTTGCAGCGAGCAACGCTACGCTTTGCTCCCACAATGCAGTTCGGCGAAGCTTGACGTCACCCCATTCAAAGTGAATGGGCAGAAGCGCTGAAGCGGCAACGCACGCCGCCGTGTGGACGGGCCTTAACGGCTCCTACACACGGCGGTGTGCGTTGTCGCTTGCCGGCGGGGGTTCTGAAACTCGACCAACAACCAATCACATGAATCTCCCGCCCGCACGCGGTTTGATTGGCTAGAGCTTGCACTGGCATATGATTCGATTGGTTGACGCCTCCGCCGAGGCGGCAAAAGTAGAACAATGCTCTACTTTTGCAGCGAGCACCGCGAGAGAAGCTACACTTTGCTCCCACGATGCAGTTTGGCGAATCGTGACGTCACCCCATTCAAAGTGAATGGGCAGAAGCGTTGAAGCGGCAACGCACCCCGCCGTGTGTAGGGGCCGTAAGTGTTAGCCTAGCTGTGTCAATACTTCAAACATAACTTATTATTTTGTATTGTATTTTGCGTAATTTAGGTTGAACACCACCTAATTAAATTATTAGTTTATTAACCGATTAAGTCTGTAAAATGTTAGAAACTACCAATATCATGAGTCCAGTTTGTTAACAGTCATATAATGCAAAAAAAAAAACAGCAAATACTCACGTTTACGAAGAATGATTTAAGAATATGTTTGCATTATCAAAACACATATATCAGACATTAAGCTGAACCGTTTTATTAGTAACATTTGACAAGTGACACAATACAAGGATTGATGACACCGTCCTACCCTGAAAGGCTCTTGATTTGAAATAAATACATTGTAAGGAGAACAACGTCCCATTGAGATGGTTAGTAGATCTAAAATAAACATAAAATAAAAAGACAACAACTGGAAACATTATGCAGAATGTGTTCTTTTCATTATTTAAGAAAAGCAAGAATAAAAAAACATTTCATATAAACACCGTGCATTACCCCATAGCCTATTACATGGAAGTAATAAATAACTAAACTTAACCTACTGTCTGATGAAATTCTTTGACATTGAAAGAAATATATAACGGAGAACATTTGAAGACATTTTTTTTTTTTTCAACTGGTCCTGAATAGAATCTACTTTAATATCTTCATGTTTCAATAAGGCATCAAATGTGTCTGTTCTATATATTTTAGATATATCTTCCTTTTTTCTGTTTCAAAACTATACGGACATGAAAACCGTCCGCTCTCTGTTCTCTAGGGATACTCCTTTTACTGAACAACCTGAAATGTTAGCTATCTTTGGGGTAATGCCTTTGTGTTTAGTCTTGGAGAGAGAAAAAAAGGCACAGTCTGCAGAGCAGGATTACACAGAAGAGTTCAGTCGAAGTGCTTTGTTGCTGAACTCCTCTCTGGGGAGCAGAAAGTAGCGCACATTGTTGTGGTTTCTTTTCCGTTACATCAGATAGAGATCTTTTTTTTTTTTTTTTTTCTGGGAGGCCGGGCCTGCAGCTCCTGAACCCATGCAGGCGGGTGAAATGAGACATCTGCAGCTGCGAGGAAAAAGAAAGACAACCCAATGTTGTGTTTCAGTCCTCGACATGTTCAAAACACCAGTGGCATCAGACACTATGACACCTGGTGTTTTGTGGTCAGCGACAAACAAAGCTGAACGGTTTATTGTCCACACCCCTCTTTTCCCACAGTGGTTTTCAAAGCCTCATGGGAAGCCCTGACAGAGTGAGCGAAAGGCATTGTCAGGTGTACTGTCCATGATCAGCCTGCCATGTCGACACAAGCACTTATTCTCTGGGCTGTGTCCATATTCATTACAAGTCTGAGAAGATTAGAGTTGCCGGTGAATGAAGGACAGTACTGATGCAGAGACAGAAGAGCAAACCTCACAGTCTTATCTGAGACACCGGGGGGGGGACACACACACAGATAATGTATCTGACTCCCCACATGGTTCAGCTCGTTTGGAAAACTGTGCTGATAAACTGGCTGCACTGAGGAATAAAAGGCGCTCAGAGGCTGTTCTGATGGAGTTTTTCACAAAACAGAAAGGAAGCAGTTTTCTGCCGCTTGAACTGGCTGCTGCTAATAAACCAAGTTAAACACAGCATACGTGTCTGACACATTTAAACTATATAAACCAATTATATGGACACGATGATGGTATACCCTGCAGGGGAAGGACTTCCTATCCCATGAGAAATGAATATACATATGCAGCAAAACGTCAAAAATAAAGAGGTAGCTAACTTATGAAATGTTATACAAATAAACTATACTATACTAAGAATTAGAAACTGGTTTTACATTAGCTACTTATTTATATGGGTTTACACCATTGACACATTATGAACTAAATGTGTGCTAAGCATACAAGAGGATATGCTTTCTTTATTTCTTCATTTAGACATTCTTCTTAACACACAGTAGTTATTACCATGGATAAATGTATGAATGCTTATATTTCACATAGATTCAAAAACCTACACTGTGTTTCGGAGTTCCATATTGACACTTAAGACATTAACATTATTTTCTATCCAAAACCAAAGTAGTAGCCCAATTTTGGAATGAATGAAACCAAAAAACACTATTGTCAAGCGAGACCATAATGTCACTCTTTGCAACCTCTTTGGACCTTTTCCTGTCCTCTCTGTCTTTTCTTGAACAATTTTTAGACAAATAAATAATAACAATAGTTAACTCACATTCGGATCTCTCTTTTTTTCTAAACCTAAAAAACTGGTCTTTTACTAAAAGAAGATAAAGCGCAAATGAACTCCTGGTCCCTGATGCATTCTTCAGGAATTCGCAAAAGGTTTATTTAAATTCCTTCTGAACCCCAAAACCTCTGTTTGCTTTCAAAGCCCATCTGGTTTGAAGTGTCTGGAATACCGTTAGTAGTTGCTGAAGAAGCCCACACTGGTTGGCGACTCCTTGACTGTGACGGTAACTAGATTAGCAGTGACATCTGTTACAAACACGTGTTCTATCAGACTGCGGGTGGGCTTCCAGTCCTGGTTCTGGACCGTTACCGAGCCATCCTGTCCAACGTAAGAAGAATCCTGGTCCGTGTCCGAGCCGCTCTCCTCTTCACCCGTGCTCATCTCATTAATTTTGGCCTTTTTGCCGTCTTTGGGGGCCAATCTGTCTTGCTGAATCTGGACCTCCGTGGAGGATTTCTGCACACTGCCCTTCACCAGCCTGCCCTGGCCTCTGGGGGTCTGGATCTCAGTCGCCTCCTTGACCATGTCTACCCCAGACTGGCTCTTTCTGGCCTGAAGTCTTCCAGGGTTAGCAGGGCTTTTTGGAGGATTATAATCCTGCAAGGCAGTAATTTTCCGTGCTGGTAGTGTTGCATTTCTCAGGCCTGATACTGGAGCAGTACCATTTCCAGGAACAGCGTTGCTTTTCACAAGTTTATTCTGAAGATTGAGTGGCTGAGGACCAGAACCGCGATTGGACAAGGCATTTTTAGAAGGTAAGGCAGCCACAGCTTTAGAATTTGGTAACCGCTGCAGTGTTGACGCAGGGGCCTGGGCTTTCTTTTGTCCATTGGGGGAGCTTAGTGTATGCTGAGTGGTTCCTTGAATGAGGTGTTTGGATGTATTCAAATTCAATGCTGCCACCCCTTTTGATTTACTAGCAGCTGCTTTCAAATCCAGACTTGTCCTGCAGCTCACGCTGGAGATGGACAGTTTACCCTCAGTGACATTCCTGCTCTGGCTGGATTTGTTCAGGGAGAGGGAGGCGGTTTGGACTGACCTCCCTGATCCCACAGAGCTTTTTACAGCCCCGCCCTGATTCACAGAGCTCTTGTTCTGACTGCCTACTGTATCCCTTGGCAAGCCCCGATGAAAACCCATGAAGGTGAAGCTTGCTGGGTGAACAGGCTTCTTGATTGCTCCTGGAAGATCTGCATCTTTGGAAGCCTTCAGAACTTTGCGAGGGCCCTTGTTCTGCTGAAATTCCTTCACTTCAGGGGACGGAGGCTTCCTGCTTCGTTTCTTTGGGGGCTCCTGTTTTGCGACAAGGATCTGAGCCTTCTTCTGAGGGACAGGGTGAAGGTCTCGTGTTCTCACATTTGGGGTTGCTGGTGTGACATTGCTATCGTCGTCATCGTCCTCTGAAGAGCATGAAGAGGACGAGCACGAGGATGAGGAATCAGAAGACGAGGATGATGAGCCTGATGAAGAGCTGCTTGACTTTGTTGCTTCAGGCACATTTTCCTAAACGAAAAAACAAACGTTAGCTGCTATATACTAATCCGACAAATTATTCATAATCTTCTGCTCTGATTTGTCCTTACTAGAATTTTCCGTGGTCGTCCCCTGGGCCTCTTCCCTTTCTTAAGTATAAGAAGTTCCTTTTCTTGCTCTCTAGAAAACCAAAAAACAACAACAAAAAATAAGCAAATGCTTGACCGTGGGGTAAATAACAACAACATTATTCACTTACTAATACCGTTTCTCCAAATCTTTCTGGTTTTGTGATTCAACTTAGATTAAAACATGGAGTGGGTGAGCAAAACGAAAAACAGCAATTCATAATAATTTATTTGAAGTGTCACAAGGATTCTCAAGCCATGATTATGTATTCGACAGTTTTGGGGGAGGGGAAAACTGGAGCAGGGGTCACTTTTATGTGTATGTGCTGCCATGTGTTGCAACACGGACTGACGATGTGCACCTAGAGGCTATAAATAGCTGGTAAAGACATGTGCAAACGGGCTATTTTACAAAAAATGAACGTGTCAACGACAACATTAACTAGCATTAAGTGATTGTGTGAATATGTAGACCTGTCAGAGAGGTACAGTGAATGATAGCACAAGACACAGGCTCATGGGAAACCTGGGGGAGAGGGGTCTTCTGTATCATCAGGGATTCCTCCTGGCAAAATATCTCGTAGTGTGTGAAAGAGTGTTGACAGTCAGTCATGTACTGTGAAACAACAACAACTTGAAGTCTCAAGATTACAGTACAGTGAGCAGTACAGCCATCAAATGACTTTGGTGTTGCTTTAATGCGCGTTTGAGCGTTACAGAGCTGACTTTAATATTTAAAGACAGACCACTCATTGGTGTTTTAATTACTCGATAAGGACACTCACTTCTTGTTGAATGCTGCCAACAGTCTTGGGTCAAGGATGTTTTCCTGGGGTTCCCAGCTGTTGTGTCTGTAATAAATTGACAAGAGTGTTACAGATCAGTGTTAGTCAAGATACAGAACCATGGTGATCAAGCTATATGATCCAGCTATATTCAAATGACCGTCAATCTCAGCAGGGAACCCGCATTTAGATAAAGACCTTGTTCATTCAGAAAACAGTACTCTCTAAGAGATGACTTTAGGCAGCCAGTATGGTACCAGAGAAAAGCTATTTTAGTATAGGCTGAAATAGACCATTCAAGTTAGCTCAAGACAGAGCAACAATACAAATCTATTATGCTTCAGTAAACTGACTGTTTACCGAAGGCTGTGCTCAACTAACACATTCTTCTTTAGTTGATTTATGCAAAAATAATTGCAGTTCATTTTGTATTTACCAGAAATGTGCCCTTGAGTTTCTAGGAAACATGTTACAAAACACGAGTAATCGACAGAAAAGGTTGACTAAAACCAAAACGTTTCTCTTTTTAAAAAAAATAGGCAATCTGACAGTCACATCCATTTTAAACCGCGCCTGGCTAGCTCCTCTGAAAGTTCGAAAAGAGGTTCAGTCCTGAATTCCTCTTCAAAAGTAAAAATGTAACTAGCTTTTCCATCCTTTTGCCAATTCTAAGAGAAATATTGGACTGTAACAGAAATATGTGGGGAATTTCTGGGAAAGTTTGGCTATTTCAGTGACAGGCGGACTTGCCTCCCACAGCTACTAAATCAGATTCAGTTTTGAGTTCTTTTTACTCTGAGTGATGAAAACCAGATTGCTCTTCTTTGAAGAAAAACATAAACACACCAGGAAGAAAGATCCCTTTTTGGTGAAAGAAGTGTTATGACTTCACATAGCAGAAATAACTTCCTGTTTCAGTTTGTCATGGTGGCACCTGCACATTGTGATATGCACTGAATTAATCGAGGGTTACTTTTTCTTAAACTGTACTCTCGTTTCGTTGTAGATATAATAATCAGCACCCTTTTTTGTACAAAAATGTGTGAACAAATACTCCCTTAGCTACAGAAACACACTAAAAACCAGATCATGGGGTTTTTTCTTGAGCTGATCTGAACTACATGCATTTGTAATGACCTTTCTCCTCATCACTTGTTGTTGAATAGCGTATTCTGATCAGCAGTCACCACTGAAATAATCAACCCCCACCCATTCCACACACACACACACACACACACACACACACACACACACACAAAGGATGTGGTTCTAACAGAAAGCTATGGAGCTGGCAGGCAACAGTGTGCATTGATGGTGGATTACAGCAACAATGTGCAGTGAACAGAAAGGGCAAGTGACAAGAAATGAAGGCAGAGTGGAGCGTTACAAGCAGCAACATAAATGAATTATAAAAACTTACCAGAAATAACAGTAACATGTGGTTTTATGTAACAAAAAACCTATAACATGGTTATAAATTATATATCAAATAGTAATTGCAAAGTAGAGTGATTGGTTTTCGAGTCACACACAAATAACTTGTTTAAAGTCATGGAAAAAATATAAAATTATTACAATTATGTGATTAAATCCGAAGTGTGTAAAACCGGAATAATGATTTAGCCGTAAACGTATTTACTATAGTTGTCCGCTAACTTCCCAAATTGGAGGTGTTATGAACAAAAGAAAGCCAATGTAAAGGCAGAATTTATGAGCTGTATTTGTCCAAAACCGCCCTCGGAAACCGAATGCGAGGAAATCGCATGGTTGTTGTCATCATTACTCCGTAATTCGCTTATAATAAATAACGGTTAAGCGATCAATTGAACTGGAAGCAACAAGCGACACGTTGTTGTTGTTTTCATTGTTTCGGGCTGAGCACAGGTCCACTTGTACTTACTTGGATGACCATCCCCTCCACTTCACCAGATACTCCAACTTTCCCTGGAAGAAAAACCAAGAGCGGAAGAACGTTTTGTAAACAGCCAGAAGAAGAATAACCGCGACTAAAAGTTTTGTTTTGTTTCACAGCTCTGACCTTTTTCAGCCGCTTGTTTAAAATGCATTCCGCATCAAAGACCTGCTCTCCCACGGCGCTCAGCTCCTCCATGTCTGCCTTCGCCCCGAGTAACAATCCTTTATGATACAAGAGGCGCGTGGAGCTGAACCGAATGACGCTCGGACATGACCGGATGTGCTTAGTATTGCCTTCAAAATAAAGCTCTTACTGTGAAGAAAGTGTTTTCCCCCTTATCAAACTCATTAAATAGCATAAAGCCACCAAAAATATCATGTATACTTACAAAAATGTACAGTTTTTAACGTTCTACTGTTGATATTACTACAAATGTAGTACTTTATATTGTCTGTTTCTCTACTCCAGTACAATGAATGCCAATCATGGACTTAATATAACTGCTACTGCTGTATCAAAATCAGTTACACATTTGGTATCAATGACGTTTATGTCTGTCTATCTACACATACTGTGCAACACAATGCTATATTAACAGTATCACATATCAGCATATTCAAAATATAAACACATATAGTAATAAACATAATTGTATAGCTTAAAAACACAATAAGAAGCAAAGGCTTTAAAAAAGGATAATCAATTAAAGTCCAAGAACACAATCAATTTCATGCAACCTTAAGGTGTTACATTTATTTGAGTGCTAAAAAGCACTGTTATAAGTTATCCATTCACCAGATGAATGAGGGCAATAGGTAGAACATTGGTTGTGTGGAAATAAGAATGTATCTGGTCCGAAACTAATTTTCTGTTTTAATTTATAAACAGGTTCTCTTTAGTCTGACTTTGTTTATTGTGACCGTTTCAAAATACCAAGGCACATTCTTTATATGTTAAATTACTTAGTTTCTGATTTCTAATTCTGATTTGAAATAATGATTGTAAATGTATCTGATGCTTAAAATATTATGAGTGGTATTTTTTTAAATAGCTCAGGTAACTTCAACAATGTCCATTGTTTAGACAAGTAAGTTATTTAAACTGATGTGAATTTTGTAATGTGAACACTGGAAAGTATGTTGATACAAATGATAAGCAGACAAAAAAACAGTACAACTCCCACCAAAGATGCCATACATCATATTATTTTGAAAGTTGTAACAGGAAGTGATCTGTTTCCGCGCATAGCTTGACACATGTTACTCGAAGAGAGGCGGGCAACTTAGAACGTGTTTGCTTAAATGTGTCCCCCGGCAGCCACCGTTCTCTGATCGAAACACTTATTCACTGAATGTAAGTGAAAGTAGACGTGATCATAATTGCTTCGATCGTATAAAACATTGTTTTCGAATTAAGTTTTAAACGGAAATGCACTTATCTTTTAATGCTGCCTCTTTTTTTTTACTTGTTTGTCGTTTTAAAGTTTTTAAATATCTTCTACATTATTAGCATTTAACAGAAATTGTTGTATTGGCGGCCTTTGTTTAAGCAGCAAGGAATGCTCTTATTCAAGGCAACTAACGGTATTACACAATTGTAAGACACTTCATAACCATACGTAGAAGAGCACATTTGATTACAGTCCGTGCATCGAACAATTAAACAGAATGACAATAAACAAATAATTAGCAGATAATTATTTTATGAATTTAATACAATTACATTCAACTAATTTTGTTAACTATTCTCCATTTTCGAACAAACATTATATTAACAAAATGGTATGCAAAACTCTGCTCTTGTGTTCCTTGTGCAGAGTGCATTTCTTCACATGTGATAATACAATAATTGCCCAGAAAGAGATTTCCAGCAAGCAGCTTTCTCAATGACAGACTGTAGCAGCATGTTTTTGTTTCGTTTTTTATTTGTTATTGTGGCGTTCAAAGTGAAGTCTGGTATATAATTTATTTTGCCGGAAGTTGATCTGAACTTACTGACCTGAAACACAGAAAAATAAATACAATCTGATAGATAAATATCATTGTTGTTATTATAAGGAGTTATGTTATCGATGACAATTTTATAAACAAAACCAAAATGAAAATACATTTTTTTTATATGATAAATATTAAGGATTTTTGGCCTGATGCAATCATTACAGAGGAATTATTTAAAATATTATAAATTGATTTTGATTACAATTGCGATATTGTGACATTACTATTAATATCTAATAACAAAACACAATATTGTTTTACCCATATTGTTTAGCCATTCAGAGAAAAAACAAGGATGATAAATAAAATAGTTAAACATTGTCAACCATTACCTTTTATTCTTGCGTTTATCCTTGAGTAATTTATGGGATGTCACCATGATAAAAACTACAACAAGAAATCCAGCTACTGCTGCCAGTCCATTGAAGATATTGTTCAGGACATCCACGTCTTCACCTGGAAACAGATGAAATTGAAATGACAGAGATCACATTGAATTGTTTTTCTAAGTGTATGGGACCATAGTATTACTTACAAAATACTACAGCACTTAATCTCCTAAAAATAGTCTCCAACAAATGCACATTATTTTAGCTTGAGTAACGTTTACTAAAAAATACAGAAAACCACTGTTTTAGAAAATCACATACTCGCTCACCATATTTGTGAAATGTAGATAATATTGAGAGCTCAACCCACAAATTGATTTCTGGGCATTTCATAGCATTTGTTGTGGCAAGTAAAACATATAGAAAATCACCAGCATTATATTATATTTGAAACCAGACACTTGTTGTCCTTAGTTTAGACCTCCTTTTTAAAAATCTTTCCAAAGTTACCGTAAGAAATCCTCGATCTACTTTCTACTTTTAACCTACAGTGGCTCTAATTTGGACATAACGTGAAGTCGGAAATGATGGATGAATGGCCTAGTAATGAAGGAGCAGGTGTTGGAGCGACACACTTTTGCGGCCACAGGGAGAGACTCATTAGTCTGATGTAAACTCACCCTGAGTAGTAGTGTTGCTAACCAGCATGTGCTTGGTGGCATTCAGGTGGCCGTCATTGACCTCCGGCTTGATGCCCAGGATGTGACACATCAAGGCGTAGATGTCCACCGTCTCGAAGGGCCCCACCTCCAGGTTCTTGTGAAATTCTGGACCCACTGCCCTGAAGAAGGGCTTCATGTCCATGTCTTGGTTGTCAAAGCCGTGCTCACCCTTGTGGAACTGAACCGGAAAATACTGCAAGGACACAGAGGGATGGATCACATAGCATGCATGACCCAGTTTGTTAGATTCAATTTGATTTGAACTTTTATTTTATTAATGGCAGAAGAGTTGACACATAATGGCTTGCTCTTATTTAGTCAGCAGAGGGAGGCATTGTCCTTGAGAAAGAGTCATTTCCATTCTGGAGGATGAATGACTGTTTTTTATTTGTGACTTCGATAAACTAAAGAGATTTGCTGAATGATCATCTCTAAAATGTAAACTTTCATAAAACAATCATAAGGCAAATGACTTTATAGTTGTATGTTGTATTTAGCACCAACACAATGTGATAGTTATGTAACAGCTTCAACAAGCTTATCCTTCTCTCAGATCAAACTAAGTGGCCATAAATAGGGAGAAGAAAGAGTCAGGTCATACAATCATAACCCTAACCAGTCATAACCTCTAGACTTTATCCATCTATGTTTTATCTGTGGATTCACACGACTGATTATTTTCTACTCATTCAGCATTTAAAGACATTTTTATGATATCAGTTATTGATTTTTAAGATTCAAGGGTTCTCTTTACTGACTGACTGACACATTCAGATGCAAAGTTACTGCCCAGTGGAGTGAATGAATGAAAACGCTAATTTAGAATTTTGAGACCTGAATAGCTTTAGGAAGCATTTTAGAGCACTGCATGTCATTAGCCAGGCCTGGATTATCCGGAGGACGTGCAAATCCACTTGATTGAAATTGTAATATAATAAGATTACAATTTAACTGCTGGTTTTGTGGTTAAAAAGAGTCCAGATTCACTACAAAAGCAAAATGCAACTGGTAATTTAACTATTTCGGTAGTCAAAGCTTGAGGATACATCTAGGTTAAATTGGGGGGCATGTAAATATTGTTTATCTGGCTATGTATCAGTGTGTGATATTTGGTTTCCCTATGATTTTTACGCTCTTAAAAAAAGCATAATCTAGACGCTTCAGTAATGAACAATTACAAGCCCATATCAAACCTGCCTAAAATCACAGAAAAAGTTTTTTTTCAACAGTTTAAATAACTGTTTGGATGTGTTCCAGGTCAGGATTTCGTCCAAACCACAGCACTGAGACTGCTCTTGTAAAGGTCTTCAATGACATCCACTTAAACACAGATAGTGGCAGAACTTCAGTGTTACATTACATGTTACTTGTTAGACGCTTTTATCCAAAGCGACTTACATACTCAATACTGTGGACAATCCCCACAGGAGCAATTTGGGGTGAAGTGTCTTGCCCAGGGACACAACGACAAGCTGACTGCAGTACCAAGGCTCTATCCACTGCGCCACACGCCTCCCTGTTAGAATTATTAGATCTCAGTGCTGCGTTTGACACTGTTGACCACATTATATTACTAGACCAACTACAAAACCAGGTGGGACTTTCATCAACAGTAAAGGACAGAAACAACTTTGTTTCTATAGGTAAATACACATCTGAGTTGACAAATATGACATGTGGGGTTCCTCAAGGCTCCATCTTGGGGCCTCTTCTATTTAACGTCTACATGCTACCGCTGGCTCAGATAATGAAAAACAACAAAATAAGTTACCATAGTTATGCGGATGACACACACATTTACATAACCATTTCACCAGGAGACTATCCTCCAGTTAAAACACTGAGTAAGTGCATTGAACAAATCAGTGACTGGATCTGTCAGAACTTTCTCCAATTAAACAAAGACACAACTGAGGCAGCGGTTTTTGGAGCCAAGGAAGAACGTATAAAAGTTAGCGCTGAGCTTCAGTCTGCAATGTTCAAAACGACAGATACAGCCAGAAATCTAGGTGTAGTCATGGACTCTGACCTGAGTTTCAACAGTCACATTAAAACAGTTACTAAATCAACCTACTATCAACTAAAGAACATATCTAGGATTAAAAGACTAATGTCACAGCAGGATTTGGAAAAACCTGTCCATGCTTTTATCTTCAGTAGACTAGACCAGTGTTTTTCAAAGTTGGGGCTCTGACCCCTCGGGGGGCCGCCAGGGGGGTCACTCAAAGTTTGAGGGAAACAGGATTTTTTTTTTTTTTTAAGTTTAATTTTTTTCCACATTTTTTTAGATGTTATTAATAACTGCATATCTATCAATCTGTGTCCTTTGATGCCAATCTTTTCATATTTGTTGTTTTTGAATCACACGACCGCCCTTCAAGCCAATCAGAATCGAGCTGCCGCTACTGAGAGTGAAAATCTGCTCAGCTTTTGGAGCAAGTGAGAGCTAGTGAATGTTTCGCTCTGCAGCTGGATGAGAGCACGGATGTAGCAAATGTCACAGAATTGCTTGCATACTTCAGATTTATTTCAGAAGACAACTTTGTTGAGGAAATATTATTTTGCAAAGCACTGGAAGGTAGGACCACATGAAGAGACATTTTCCAAGTTTTAGATGAGTACATCATCTCAAACGGACTTGACTGGTCTCGTTTTGTGGGCGTGTGTTCAGATGGGGCAGTGGGGCTATGGCAGGCAAAGAAAGCAGAGTGAAAGTTTCGATCAGGCAGAAGGCCCCAAATGTAGTGGCAACACACTGCATGTTCCATCGGGAGGCACTTGTAAATATCATTTAAAAAAAAATTGCAACAGGGGGGTCCCCGCCAGAGGATAATGCTATATGGGGGTCCTTGGCATTGCAAAGTTTGGGAACCCCTGGACTAGACTACTGTAATGGTGTCTTTACAGGTCTCACTAAAAAATCTATTAGAAAGCTGCAGCTGATTCAGAACGCCGCTGCTTGAATCCTCACTGACACTAAGAAAGTGGATCACATCACTCCTGTTCTGAAATCTTCACAATGGCTTCCTGTGTGTCAAAGAATAGATTTCAAAAATACTGCTGCTGGTTTATAAAGCACTGAATGGTTTACGCCCAAAATACATTTCTGATCTACTGCTAAATTGTGAACCATCCAAATCTCTCAGGTCTTCAGGGACTGTTCAGCTTTCTGTTCCCTGAGTCAGAACTAAACATGGTAAAGCAGCGTTCAGTTATTATTATTAAGGAGGCGTGTGGCGCTAGTTGGCGCAGGACCGTCTGTTAAACTCCAATCTATCACCCAATCATGATACTCGCTGTCCATTGTGAGATTGGACTTAAACCAATAACGACGCGAGTTCACAATGGACGGAGCCAATCACGTCACGGCATCACAATGGACAGAGCCACTCACTGCACGGCTTCTCCCCGAACCCGCCCCCCTCACGCTTTGGTTGACAGTGGCGAGGCGTATCAGTGATATTCAGAGTAAGTAACAACACTACTTGTTTCTATTTTCCCGTTTACAGTCATAAAACCTATTTTTACAACCGTCGTTTTGACGTCAACTTTTACATTCCTGTATACAGTCGGCAACTTCAGTCTGCATAAAGTTAGCAAGCCAGCATTGCTAATGCTATCGTGTCTAGGTTAAATACACGTTATTATATTAATCAATGTCAACAGCCATGTGTTATACATCCGATTGACAACAATAATTTAAATAAGTTGTTAAATGACTCTTGTATGAATGGCCATGTTGTAATTAGTAACTACACTTCTGTGAGCAGTGGTACAGAAGTCATACAGCATATATACTGTATACACAGAGGTGGGAAGTAACTAACAACATTTACTCAAGTACTGTACTTAGTAGAATTTTGAGATACTTGTACTTCACTTGAGTGTTTCCATATTTTTCTACTGTGTACTTCTACTCCACTACAATTCAGAGGTAAATGGTGCACTTTTACTCCACTACTATGTGTTTAATAGCTTACCTTTAGTTACTTTACAGATTTGGATAAGATGCCTATTGGTTACTGGTGGCGTTTCATGAGTTTATGTTTATCAGTCTATTTGTTCATAAAGACACCTAAAGTATATCATATATTATATGATATAAATATCTTTATGTGAGATAAGGGATCGTTGCTCAGTATGATATGATAAAGTGTGTTATATGCTCCAGGAAGGATATAGTATATTGTTGAATATATATTCAAGATAGCTATATACTGTATATAACATTACATTAATTGTAATTCAATATACATACATCAATCATTTATGGATAAAAGGATAACTTCACCGTTTATGGACATGATGTGTGTTTATACATGATTATATAATAATAATAATAAATAATAATGCATTACATTTTTTATTAGAGCGCTTTTACAGGTGCTCAAAGCGCTTTACAATTACAAAAATTACAAAAATATGTGTAGATAACCTGTATAAATAATGGTTAACATGGTGTCAGTGTTGTTCGCTTTGCAGTGTAGTTCTCTCTAACACTTGCATTGTTATTTTACTTAAAGTTTAGATGATCACTAAACCTATAAGCCATAAAGAAATGGGAGATGCGGAATGGACGGGCTTTGGCCTTCAGGAGGGATAAACCCGCTCCAAGGAAACAGAAGTGACGTGACCTCGGTCAGAAGGTACAGTATAGAAACATATGTAGATATTACTTATTATTCACATATGATAAGTATATTACTGAACATTTACAATTTACTGGTGCAAATATTATCAATCAAAGGATTTACACTGAGTGACTCACTCCAGACTAAAACATAATGATGATAGTTTCAGATTAAGAAATGCCTCATGCATATATCACACCCCCAGTAGTTACCCCCAGAACCCAGCCTCCTCCCTGTGGTCTGCCAGGAGCCCCCAGCCTCCTCCCTGTGGTCTGCCAGGAGCCCCCAGAGCCCAGCCTCCTCCCAAGCAGTCTTTGGGTGCTGTCCATGTACGGCAGGGATATCCTCTCCCACATGGACCATATCAAGGCCAGCATCACCTCCACATTTGGTTCCATCTTAAAGATGGACTCAACCAAAAAGGTCAAATATAACGTGACTGTGTATTTGATTTCCATGTTTGTTAAACTCTCTTATAAACAATAACATTAAAAACTAGTTTTTATTATAAATGTGTTCGGTTATAAATCTGGAAACATGAACTGCTATAGATAATTTCTAACAAATGCCTCAACTTCGCTGTTGTCACATTCCAGATCACAAAGCATCAAAGCAAGGTGGAGTTGCAGCTCTTCCCTGCTCCACCCTCTGGCCCTCAGTTGGAGATGCAGCTCTTCCCTGCTCCACCCTCTGGCCCTCAGTTGGAGATGCAGCTCTTCCCTGCTCCACCCTCTGGTCCACAGGTGGAGATGCAGCTCTTCCCTGCTCCACCCTCAGGTCCTCAGGTGGTGTTGCAGCTATTCCCTGCTCCACCCTCAGGTCCTCAGGTGGAGATGCAGCTCTTCCCTGCTCCACCCTCAGGTCCTCAGGTGGTGTTGCAGCTATTCCCTGCTCCACCCTCAGGTCCTCAGGTGGTGTTGCAGCTGTTCCCTGCTCCACCCTCAGGTCCTCAGGTGGTGTTGCAGCTGTTCCCTGCTCCACCCTCAGGTCCTCAGGTGGAGATGCAGCTGTTCCCTGCTCCACCCTCAGGTCCTCAGGTGGAGATGCAGCTGTTCCCTGCTCCACCCTCAGGTCCTCAGGTGGAGATGCAGCTCTTCCCTGCTCCACCCTCAGGTCCTCAGGTGGTGTTGCAGCTGTTTCCTGCTCCACCCTCAGGTCCTCAGGTGGAGATGCAGCTGTTCCCTGCTCCACCCTCAGGTCCACAGGTGGTGTTGCAGCTGTTTCCTGCTCCACCCTCAGGTCCTCAGGTGGAGATGCAGCTGTTCCCTGCTCCACCCTCAGGTCCACAGGTGGAGATGCAGCTCTTCCCTGCTCCACCCTCAGGTCCTCAGGTGGAGATGCAGCTCTTCCCTGATCCACCCTCAGGTCCTCATGTGGTGTTGCAGCTCTTCCCTGCTCCACCTTTGGGCTCCATGATATATACACCAGTGAGCTCACAGTTTTCTGTCCTGGTCGCTGCTCCACAGGCTCTGAATGGCAGCCTCTCTCTGCTTTTCCTGCTCCTAGTCCTGCTCCTGCTCCATACAGCCAAACACTGACCCGCAAAGTACTGCCCAACACGTGTGAAGGTGTGGGAGGTTTGGGACAGCGGACACTGGACACTGCCAGTACAGGGAGTAGTGAACTACATTGTGCCAAAGGAGCAATGGTTGGAGGACATAACAAAATGTATATCCCCCCCACCAGAGGCATGGACACTGGACACTTATTTATGTATAAAGTTCGGTGTATAGTTTGATATTTATTTATATATACATGATATATATATATTTTATTATGTTTATGATCATGTTTATTTTATGTTAAAACTCATTTAGAGTGTTATTTTGTTATACTTCACCTTTCTTACTTGGTTGTTTTACATTTTATTAAGTTGAACTACTTTAAAATAAAGGTTTGGTTCTATCAAGTATGTGACTGTCCAATAATTGAGTGGAGTGCTATGTTTAGAATGTCTATAGGTTTTCTCTTTGTTTGTTAAAAGAAATACATCATAACACCAATACCTTCTTAGTTCATATTAAATGTAATGGTTACACTTAATTATTTATCCACAGCACACAAACCATGAGCAGGTCCATATTGGGTACTTCAAAACTATCCCTGATAAAGAAAATAATAATAATTGTATGTAATAAACTTGAAAGAAGTAGATACGTTTTACTTAATATTTATTAGAAATATATAATATTTAATAGAAATGTGTTAATAGTTAACTGCATAACACAAGTGTTATTAGTCAACAAACGCATACGTTGTTGGTCTTTATTAAAGTACTTCTGTATATAAAGACTTGTACATGCTACAGAAGGGGAACAGGGAGCAAGACAATCGTTTTTTTCTTCTTTTTCTCTTTTTCCTCTCTTTCTCCCTCTTTTTTCTTCTTCCCCCTTCTTCCCCCTTATTCTCCTTTCTCCCCCCCCCCTTGCAAGACTATTGTTCCCCAGCTTTGGCGCAGTGGATAGAGCCTTGGTCTGGGATCAGTTGGCCACAGGTTCAAACCCCACTGCAGTCAGTATGTCGTTGTGTCCCTGGGCAAGAAACAAATTGCTCCTGTGGGGATTGTTCACAGTATTGAGTATGTAAGTCGCTTTGGATAAAAGCATCTAACAAGTAACAAGTAACTGGAACAAACTCCCAGAAACCTGCAGGTCCGCTGCAACTCTTACTACTTTTAAATCCAGGCTGAAGACTTTTCTTTTTGCTGCTGCTTTTAAATGAAACTGAGCGGTTGTGTTTCGTTTTTGGTTAATGAACATTTGGGGCTAGTAACCCCAGGGAATCAGTGTTTGGGGACTCTGTCCTGGCTGGTTTTCTCTGTGTATGCTGCTCGGGACGTATGTGCCATACAAGCGCACACAGCTCATGTTCGGAGAAACCTTAAAGAAAGGCATCAGTAAAATGGAACTTCGTTGTGAACTATTCATATCTTAAACTGCACTGTAACTTTTTATTCATGTACTTTTTATTCATGTACTTTTTATTAATGTATTTTTTCTTTTAATGTTTCTTTTATTATCTTTTCTTTTTAATGACTGTTTTTAAATGCCTTTGTCTGAATGTCTTTCATTTTTGTAAAGCACCTTGAATTGCCTTGTGTTGAAAGGTGCTATATAAATAAACTTGCCTTGCCTTGCCTATAATCAGTTAGTCATATTCATAATCTCAGTTGTAGTACTGTTTCCAAATGTTGCTGCAGGCTTTGAAACTGCACTCTGTAGCTTGGCACGGTGGTGGGCACAAATGGCAACCTGAGGTGACTGTTCACTTTAAAGGGTAAATCAATAGTATTTGCAGCGGGCAGAAAACTCCTGCTGCACATCTTTCTATGGTTTTAACTTTCCAACATGTTGCTTTTTTGGCTAAACCCAATTCAGTGATGTCAGAGAAAGCATTTGTTTGATAACGATTGATCATTTCTAACTGATTGTGTAAACAGTTTATATTTCCAGGCGTCAAACAACCAATTTATGACCAAGAAAGATTTAACAAAGGAGACTTTACTCCTATATTTCAACCTACCCCGTTGATTACATATCCAGGGTCGGACCATAAAATGATGGGGAGGATTCGATCATTTTTGGCGAAGTGGAGGCGCTCTGGCATCTCCTCCTTCTTGAACACATGGAGGTGTGGATGTGACCCCTTCAAAGCGTCATAGACCTTCTGTAGCTTGCCCGGCTTAGGCAACAGCATCCCAGAAGGCCCAAAGTCCACCAGGTGAAAGGCAATGTCGCTGAACGAGAACCCCGGGATTTTGGACAGCGTGATCTCTTCGACTAGACCATTTCGGTACACCGCGCTCATGCCGTGGTCTGCTGTGATGATGATGTTCAGTCTGTCGTTCAGCCCGTGTTGTTCGGCCGAATGTCGAATGTAGCCCACCGTCCGGTCCACTTGCTTCACCATCTCCTGTCGCTCCGGGGAGTCGGGGCCGTACCTGTGACCGATGCCGTCTGGCTCCCCAAAGTAAAGGGATATGAAGTCCAGATCTTGGTTGCTGAACCAGTCCATCACCTTGTCTGCGTTTTCTCGCCAAGCAGTCTCATTCTTGTAGTTGTAAAATATTGGCTCCACTTCCTGCACCATAGCAACCTCTCCCTGGTAACTGGATGCTGTTCCAGGAAAGTGTAGAGAGCCAGATTTAAGGCCCTGGGAGGGTAGGAAAAATACACATTACCGCCCACATATAAATATAACACATGTACTGTACTTGACATGTTTGAAAGCATGCCAAGGGTTGATCTGTATACTGTGGGTTAACATACATAGAAACCAAATCAGTTGGTTCTGGATTTATATTAACTTCTTTAACCTACCTCTTAACTTTTAATTCAATTTTACAGAAACTGATTTTTTTCAGCAGGCTTGTATAGGTGTTTTGTCAAGAGAAATGGTTTCTAGTGCTGCAAACTGCAAAACAATGTCTCAGAGAGATAAGATGGGAATTGTTCTGCACAGACCTGTCGCTGCGCTGTGATCCAGATAGGCAGAGTGCCATTGTCCCACCACTCGTTCACAAACTGAGTCTGATAGTAAGGCTTCTTCTCAGTGCTGGTTGTGTTGAACCACATGTTGTGGATTACCCCGTGATTCTCAATGTAGCGGCCTACAAAAGAGAATCACTGTCAGTCTGCTTGCACTCATTATTCACAGCGTGACACATTCACATTAGAAATTCTATCAACTTAACGGGCTGAGTGGCATGAAGCTTTTGGACAAGGTCTTATGACCAACTTCGGAGATTAGAGGAATTTAATTTCAAGGAAGTTACATTTCTTTTAGCTGGCTCTGATGATTTGAGAGTCAAAATAAGAAAAGAAGGAGGGAATTCTTCCCTCAGTCATCCAAGTATAATTATCTTACTCAGCTATAAAAGCTGTTGGACCCTGGGACATTCAATTACAACTAATTCCCTTTTCCCGTGGCTTTTTTTCAATCCTAGCAAAGTAAATTCAGAGCAGTTTCCTATTCCGCCATGATATGCAGATCCCCTGCCAACAGGAAGCACTGTGGTAGAAAATGAAACACTTTACCTGTCAAGAGGCTGAAGTGTGCTGGACTGGTGATAGTGAGGTAAGGAGGTGTGACATACAGGGCTTTGACTCCGTCCTTGGCCATTTTGTCAAGGTGTGGGGTGTCCACATCGCGGTCGTAATCCCACCGGAATCCATCGAAGGAGATCAGCAACACCTTCTGTCTCTGTTTGTTTGTCGGGGCTCCAAGAATGGACGGCGCCAAGAGGAGGCAGAGACTTGCAATCCACAGCATGGCAAACACTTCCAATATCTACACTGACTATATCCCGCAGCTGACACTCTCACCTACAAAAAGATCCACCTCTTTGTCATCTCACCTGAGAGCTCTGGAGCCAACCGTTTGTGAACAAAGTTTCACTAACGTATCTTATCTCGTAGATTGGACAGACTTTATCATAGGACCTTTTTACCCTACATTGGGCCTGATGGTGTTAATGATTAATTGTTATGACTAAGAGTTTTGTTCACAGTGAATTCCCCCCCACCTCCTGTTTTGCTCTTGAGGACTGGCAGTAAAGCAGATTAATCTCTCCGGGTATCATGGCTGTTTGTTTCCCCCTAACTCGCTTGTTGATGCTGTCTTTCTGTTTGTCTGCCCGCCTGTCTGTGTGTCGGAGTTTCCTCTGAATCATTGACAATGGGGAAACGACACTTTGATGCGTTTCACCTTGACTTGGGATGGTGCATGATTGATCTGACACCAGGAAAATGAAGAGGAAAATGAGAGTATATATCTCTTCATCAGAGTAGTGGTCTCTCTGGAATAGAAGACCCTAATAGTCATATTCATTTTAATAACTCTACTAACTTTACCGCCCCAGGATATTGTTAAAATCTACATTGATTTTTGACAGTGGACAACCTATTAAATTATGAACTGCAGCCTCCTCAGTGTTTCTCCTTTCGGATAATACTCGCTGTTCTCTTACAGACATTATATATATCACCACATTTGTGATGTAACCTTATCAACGTCCATCAAATTGCTACACAAGCTAACTCTTCAAATTTGTTCTTTATTGTGTGTGTGTCCTTGGCAGAGGTTCAAGGGAATTGTCCAATCTTTATGGAGATAAGGGATAACATTCATCAGCTTTCATTTACCTCATTCATATTCATTAGCTTTCTCATATTAACTCTATCCGCTCGTCTCCTCTGTCAGCAAGATTTGGAGGAGTGTTTTGGACTGCCAAGACTCGTGCAAGTGTCAGATCTTTGCACGGATAACTTTATCAAACACACACAGGCTGAACTTGAGGGGCAAGCAAACTTGATCTGACCCTCTCAACCCAGCACAGAGTTCCCCTCGGGATCCTCACATTTTCTTGAAGAAAAAGGTGAAGTCTCTGCCTTTAGCACTCCCTGCTGCCCATCCACAACCACTGCAGTACACCTGACCAAGATAGAAAGCCAAAACAGTAGCATTAGTTTGAGCCAGAGAACATTACTAATTCACAAATAAATAACATGGTATTTCCCAAGCTGAAGGTACATTATTTGTTATCTTTTAGCAACGTTTCTGTTCATGCAGACTTACAGTATGCTGCATGTTCATGATACCTTAAGTTGCTTAGAAACTTTGGACATAAGTGTCCATATATATATAATACGTGTACTACAAACCTTTGAATCTGTCTCTACAAGCCAAATAACTTTTGAGTAAACTTGTCTTCCCGGAAGAATTCTTAGAGTTTTTGTTTTTCTAGGGTTGTCAACCTTCATCTTTTACAACATAACAACAACCATCAGATCATTTCCATATATCGAACATACAGTACATTTATGAAATTTAAATCATCCAATCAGAGAAAGGCTAAATTGTGTTGATAGGTGAAAAAAGCACACATTGAGGGTTATTCTGTACAGACAGCATCTTAAAGCATCCCACAATAAAAAATCTTTAAGAAATGCAAAACTAAATAATGCAAAAATGATTACCCTATTCAAGAAAGAACATTTTAACAACATTCATACCAAAAACACCTGATGTTCCAAAGTCAAATAATTAGAAAATGGTAATATCAGGTATATCAAGCACCATTATTTAATACAAATATTGATCACATATATTTACAATTTGGGAAATGACATGACTAGTTGACTTTATTGAGTGATACTTTGGTAATTCAACTTGTATATTATAACTATATTTAGCATGGTTGTAATGCATGTTCATATACCCGATGAAGGTGGATGTAATCAAAAATAAACCAACATTAATCCATAGTGGTACACCTACACTCAGGTTTGCATAGATATTTTTCAGTTATTTGACAACATATTTTCAGGTCTTTAAAGATTAGTCACATGAGATTTGGATAACAACACGAACACCAAATACATATTTTTTGAGGATGCTGTTAGCATATTTACTTTTACATAAAGTGCCTTTGAATAAACATGAAGAGTAAAGCTGCTGGGTTCGAGCCAGAGAAAATGTAAGTAGGTGTTTAGGGCTGTATGCCTGGATGTAAGGATGTATTCTAATCTTTATACAATAGACCTAAATGTCACTCGAGTTGTATAAAATGATGCAATTTTTTATCTTCTAAATGCGGTATTTCAGTTAAACATTTGGAGTTTTATTAAAACAAAACATTCTCAGATGCAGTATTTATGAGTATACTTCAAACAACACATTTTTTTGAATTTCAACAATACCCATAAAATGTTTACTCTTAAATCTGACTTGCAGATGAAAGTGACACGGCTATCCATTCAATCTTAACTGCATCTGTATTCTGCTCACTTGGCAGTTTGAATGGCAAGCTGCTTCTCTCCCTGCTGTGACTGGAAGTAGACCATCAGGTTCATGCCAGCGTGCCAATATCGATGTGTTTTGATTTGTGAGCAAACAAACTCTCTGAATGCATGAATGGCTTATTATCAGGTTACATGCAAGTAAGTTCAAGCGTAAAAATTCAAACAAGAAAACTCCTCTGGAGGTGCACCATACTCTCACTCTGATAAAAAGTGTTTCATTGATACCACATCATTTTAAAATGTCAAACATAGTCGTCACGCTGGATAAAAATGTTGTTTTATTAGTTATGGTAGCAAGCAACGGAGGAATCTAAACAAGGCTGAATTTGAAATAATATCAATCTCATATTAGAATATTTGGAAACAAGGAGACTTTTGCAAAAACCTTAAAGCATGGCTCATTATTAACCGTCTTCCTTTAGATATGTTTGGAAAAACGGTTAATTGTCAGTCAGGTAAATGTTTTTCACTTGGATCTTTGTATATATTTATATAGTATATTTGTGTATATATATATATATATACTGTATGTATAGTTTTGGCTATCTTCATTTTTTTCGATTTTTGATAACCTTGTACAGGATAGATCTTTTTAAATATTTGAACACTGAATTTGCGTTTCATATTTGATTACATTGACTTAAACTTCAAATTGAGCCAGTTGTTTTCCCCACAATGCTAATGTTTTTTTTGCATATGTATCGAATGTGGGAAGTATAGAAACTATTTCATCCCAAATGTTGATGATTGAATATAAATGGCTCAAAGTTATTGTCAGGAAATGAACATTCCTCAGTCCTTATCCCCACCCGTCTATATTTGGCATGTTGTGATGCATGCTGATCCATTCGTCTCCAACCGGCCCCTTTATGGAGCAGTCTTATCAGGGAAACCGACCAGATATCAGCAAAGGTCCTGGACTCCTGGTGCAGCAGAAACATGACTGTAGTGCAGCACTATGGAGCAACCTCGGAAGTGTGATATGCTCAACAAGTTCCCTGGCAAACCCCATTGAGCACATTGTTAAATGCCGTACTCTACAGCAGAAATCAAATGTTAACATCATAGTACGAAAAAGAGTTTTGGTCTCTATAGCTACAATCCTTGCAGGATGTAATTCGTTATATTACTCACCTGAAGTTCAAAGTAGTGCACCATTAAGGGTGAGAACTCCTTGAGTGACAGATTGGTGCCGTCACAGCTTCAGGTCCACAGACGATCTACGTTTTGGCCCGTTATTGGATCAATCTGTGGTGGAGAATTCGACACAATGGCACAATGGCCACAGCCACAGCCCCCCCACTGAGCTTCACAATGGCTCTTCAGATTCCTATGGGTGACGACACAGATACTATGCACATATTTTAAGCAGTGTATCAGCATCACCCAGGGCCATACATCCACAATAAAGTGACATACAAGGAGCTGATGTTTTAAAATATATATATTGAATCTATTGGGGTAGCATCAACTCTTTAGTGTTCATGTCAGCACTGAATCAAACTAAACACTCAAACTGACCTTGAGTGTCTGTCTATCCTTGGATAAAGTCTATATGTGATTTCCGCTCCTTTTATGCATGTTGACGTTGATTTGATAACAATGAGATTAACATTTAGAGAGGGTGGCAGTCAGTTCCGCCTGAACGGCACAGTGTACGCAACTTACTGTATTAGAATTGAGCAGCAGGAATATGACAGCAGATATTCCTATAATAAAGTAGCTCTTCCTCCAGCAGGTCACTAGCATGTAATCATGTTCTCTTCCAGTTGCTAACCTACAGTGTATCAGCTTTCCTCTTCATTAATTCCCTATTTGCTCTCTTGAGCAGCCAAAAGAGTCACATGACGCTTTCTTTGTTGTTTGTTATTGCAGAGGCAGTGTCAACAGCTGTTATTTAGTGGTACATCAGAACCTAGACAAAATATCAAATCTAGTTAATGATCAGCTAAAGGCTACAGCTACACCATCAAATCTGTCTTAAACTTAACCTTTAGAAAATTGTTGATTTGTACTTTCCCCTTAAACCTGACCTTCAATTTACCATGATAAAAGCACGATTATCAGGTATACAACATGACCTAATTATAACACACAACAAGCTAGAAAACGAAATAAATAATGACGTCTATTTACAATAATATTTACAGAAATGGCATATGTGATGAATACAACAAATATTTGTATAGGATAGCACTCCAATGTCAAAAGAGCCGAGGGTTCATCCTGTTGAGTATTTACATTCTTGTTGAATTCCATCTCAACATTTATTTAAAATATTGATTTTTCTCGTGAATGTTCATGTGAAAATCATAGTCAAGTAGAGCTCCCCTCGATACAAAAAATGTTTTTGGGTATATTGTAGAAAACTAGCTTTGTGGCCAACACAAATGTATGATACTTATCACAGTTGTTCAGCAGGATAATCTTCACATATTAGTACCACTTTGTGATTCTTGAAGCATAAATGCAATCGGCGGAAAAACAAAGCTAACCTAATGCTATAAACAAACTATAGGTTACTTACGTAACCCCAGTTCTCAGAGTAACATGAAGTGCGATGTCTCACAATGGGATGCGCCTCATCGCGGAGCAAACAGAAGCATCAATCTCATTACGCCAATCCTGATTGGCTGGTGATCTTGATGTCAGCGTCAGGGAATCTACCCCCTATAAGTAGCTTGTGCTACGCCGCATGCATCATTCAAAAATAAGCACCTCTTCTCGCTTCACCATAGCAAGGAGGGCCATATGGTGAGACATCTCACTTCATGTTACTCTGAGAACTGGGGTTACGTAAGTAACCTATAGTTCTCATTCGTAACACTCCGTTCGATGTCTCACTATGGGATATTGTAGCTCCTGTATTGCCAGACGAGCTTATCTCGAAAATCACCAAACCCAACCAGAATTGAACAGTTAGAGCTCTAACTCAGCAGGGGGCCCAGCACTGCATGGGCCACACTGGGAGCAGAGACGTCTAATCTGTAAAAGCGGACAAAAGTGAGCGGCGAGGACCAGCTCGCTGCTGCACAAATGTCTTGGATGGAAACACCCTTGAACAAAGCCCAGGATGTAGCCAGACCACGAGTCGAATGAGCACGCAAACCCGAAGGTGCCTGCAGACCCTGACTCGTGTAAGCCAAAGCAATTGCCTCCACAATCCAGTGAGAGAGCCGTTGCTTAGTAACAGGCTTGCCCTTCTGAGGGTTATTCCAAGACACAAAGAGTTGGTCATTATGACGAAAGTCTTTTGATCTGTCCATATAAGCGCGTAAAGCACGGACTGGACATAGCAAATTCGGCTGCTGTTCCCCGGAGGGACACAGCGGCGGAGGAAATGCCTCAATGTCAATGGGGGTACATGAACCAACCACCTTAGGTATAAAGGCAGGGTTGGGCTTCAGCAACACTCTTGTTAACCCTCGGGCGAACTGAGTGCATGTACAGATGCACATGAATGTCACTGACTCGCTTGGCGGATGCCAGGGCCAGTAATAGCACTGTCTTGAGTGACAGGTGCTTCATGTCAGCTTTTCCAGGGGTTCAAATGGGGCTCGAGTGAGCCCATCTAAAACCACTGTCAAGTCCCATAAGGGCACCAGTGACCTGGAAACAGGAAGGAGCCTGCGAGCTCCCTTCATAAAACAGCAGACCAGAGGATGCTGGCCGGCCGTCTTACCCTCAAATCCACATGGCATGCAGCAATAGCAGCCAGGTAGACTTTGATCATGGAGAAAGCCTTCTGTTTATCAATTAGGTCCTGTAGAAATGATAAAATCACCCCCAAAAGGGCATTGAAAAGAGATTTGTCCTTTTTGTAGGCACCACTCCTCAAACACCCTCCACTTACAGTCATAAAGAGACCTAGTGGAGGAAGCTCTCGCACTCTGAATAGTGTTTATCACCTTCTGCGGGAGACCCACTGCATTCAGATTATACCACTCACGGGCCAGGCCCATAGGGCCATGCGCTCCGGGTGTGGGTGAAAGATCGTCCCCCCCGCCTGAGACAGTATGTCTCTGCGTAGGGGGAGCTGCCACGGCTGACCGCACAGCAGTTGATATATCTCCGCCAACCAGTACATTGCAGGCCAGTGCAGAGCTATCAGGATCATTGTGTGTCGCCGTTCCCTCACTCTGGCCAGAGTTGGGGGTATCAGCGCCAGGGGTGGAAACGCGTACAGGAGGACCGGAGGCCAAATGTGCGCGAGCGCGTCCACGCCTAACGGTGCGTTTTGATCGCACATTGAAAAGAAAAGCTGACAGTGAGCATTTTCTTTTGATGCGAACAGATCTACCGCGGCTCGGCCGTAACGCACCCACAGCTGGCTCACAACCATTGGATGTAGAGTCCAGTCTGCATATAGTGGTGCACCTCTGGACAGCAGGTCTGCCCCGAGGTTCATCACTCCTGGTACGTGCGTCGCTCTCAGAGAGAGGAGACGGCCGCAGCTCCACAAGATCAGTTTGCGTGCCAGCATGTGTAACTGGAGAGAGCGCAAACCCCCTTGTCGGTTTATATACGATATTGTGGTCGTATTGTCCGTCCTCACGAGGACATGGTGTCCTCTGAGAAAAGGCAGAAAGCATTTTAGGGTGAGGAACACTGCTAAAAGCTCCAGGTAATTTATGTGCGACCGCTGGAGGTCTCTGCTCCAGAGACCCCTCACCGGACGACCTTCGTAAATACCTCCCCAGCCTGTCAGACATGCGTCTGTGGTGACCACCTTCCGTGAAAGGACAGCACCCATAGGCACGCCCCGTACCAGAAAAGTCGGGTGCAGCCAGTGGCGCAGTGCCATTAAGCATTTCACAGTAACCATCACTCTCCGCGCGCCATGACGTGCGGGGTTTAGTTTTAGAGCGGCTACCCAGCGCTGAAACTCCCTCATGTGTAACCGTCCCAGTCGTACAACCAGGATGGCTGACGCCATGAGCCCCAGTAACCGCAGGCATGATCTGAAAAGAACATGTTTGCGCGGCTGGAAATGAGCGAGGCAAGCTATGAAAGCTTTCACTCTTTCTGCTGACAGGCGGGTTGTAAAGGGCACCGAGTTCAGGTGTAAACCCAGGAAGAGTACAGTCTGTGCTGGGCACAACATGCTCTTTTCTGTGTTTATTATGAAACCCAGGTTGAGCAGGTGCTTTACGAGGACATTTGTCTGCGTAATTGCCTCCTGTTCCGACTGTGCGAGAAGCAGCCAGTCGTAGAGGTAGGTTGCCAGGCGAATACCCTGTTGTCTTAACGGGACATCGTACAAACACTCTTGGACTGAGAGACAGACCGAAGGGAAGTACTCTGTATTCGTAATAGATCCCCTGAAATGCGAACCTCAGATATTTCCTGTGTGGGTAATATGCTGGGATGTGGAAATACGCATCCTTCAGGTCGACTGATGTAAACCAGTCGTTTTGTCGCACGAGACGCAGCAGAGATGTGTGAGTGAGCATTCTGAATTTGTATCTTTTTAGATATTTGTTCAGAGCCCTCAAATCTAGTATTGGCCGAATTCCGTTCCCTCCCTGTTTGGGAACGAGGAAATACTTGGAATAAAAGCCGCTCTGACTCTGCTCGGCGGGTATTATAGATATAGCCTTCTTTTCTAGAAGTGAGAGAATCTGTCTCTCCAGAATATGGGCTGACTCTCCTCGGGCTTGTGAATACAGAATGCCCGAGAAGCGAGGGGGGGTGACAGCGAATTGGAGTCTGTAGCCCCGTGTTACTGTCTTGAAAACCCAAGCAGACGTTGTGAGCATCTCCCACTGTTCGCTCCTTAGAGCCAGCGGAGATGTCACGTCTCTTACCCTCTGAGTCTCTATTTGTTGTGTTATGGGGCCCTCTAGTGTCTGAACACGATGGTACCCCATTTCGACAATCCCCACCGAGACTGCGCATGCGCGTGACGGTGGTGCCTTCACAACCCCAGCCGGCACTGCGCATGCGCGTGACGGTAGCGGCTCTATAACCCCAGTCGTGACTGCGCATGCGCATGGCGGTGGTGCCTTCACAGACCCGTCTATTATCCGCCTTTTGAGAGAGGCCGTAGCTGCTCTCAAAAGAGGGACAGACGACAGACTGTTTATTGTTTTTATTGTCTTTCTTTTCATTTTTTTGGACTGCGCCCTCGGCTTGAAGCCTGGATGCGACAGTGAATATGGTTTATTTGAAAACAACAACAATTTGGACATGTGTTTTTGTCACTTAGGCAGATAGCAGAACTCGCTGTCTCTGGTATTAAGTCTGTTTCCCTTCTGGTGCGAACTTGAGGATGGCGTTGCGGCATCACTCGAGGCGGCGGGAAGATGGAGGCCTGGTGGCACCCCGAAAACACATCTGGAGCTGGGGAACAGGGAACTTCCAGCTCTGTCACCGAGGAGAGGAGAGGAGGCTGTCAGGCCGCCGGCTTGTTCTTCGTCGACTGGTGACCGAAAATCTGAGTCGGCTGTGCCTGAACAGCAGCTGCCGAAACTGGAGATTTCCTCGGCCAGCTCGTCCTCGTCTCCTGCCTGAGCTGGGGACTCGGGGCGGGCTGTGGCCTCTGCTGCCTCGGTACCTTGAACCGGGCAGGACGTGAGGCAACTTGGGCGAAGGACTGCCACGAGACCGTCGCAGGTAGCGGCTGGACCCTTCGGGGGAGACAGAGGTGGAGGGCCTTGTCTTCCTTCTTTTTCGACTCACATCTCCGCTGCATCGAGACTAAAGCGGAGCTGAAAATACCCTCGGGAACGATAGGCATGTCAAGAACATCCTCCTTTTCCCGGTCTGGAAGGTTGGTCAGGTTGAGCCACCTGGCTCTCTACTGTACCACTATTATGCCCATGACTTTGCCCGTGGCCTGGACTGCACAGCGCTGCACACGGAGAAAAATGTCCGTGATTGCTGCGATCTCGTCCCATACGGCCGGCGCAGGTTTGCTCGATAGGTCCTCGCAGAGCTCCGCCTGGTAGGCGGTCAGCAGTGAGGAGACATTGAGTGCCCTGGCGGACAACGCTGCGGCTTTATAGGCCCGTTCCGTCATCGCTGACTGGAACCGCTCTGCCTTCACCGGTAGCGTGGGGTTCCTGCTTGGTGTCAGAGCCAGCCTCGGTTGGAGGTGGGCTGCCACCAGCGGTTCCATGGGCGGCATGCGGAGCAGGCCGAGCCTCTCCATACCGTCACAGTCCAGGGAGGAGGCACCCCGGATTGGGGCCTTATTACTGAAGGGGCGGTCTCTCCACGAGACCGACACCTCGTCCAGCATCTCCAGGAAGACTGGAAGGAGCTGCCTCTTTGTCCTCGCTGTTTGGGGCAAAGTCTTCCCCTCGTAGCGAGACCTGGAGGTCTCCTTGGCCATTTCAGGCCATGGGATGTCCAGCCTGGACGCGGCACGTTGACACACGGCCTGCAGGTCCATGCTCAGACAGGGCGAAGCTGGTGCACTATCACCCGGGAGAGCAGCCATCGCTCCCGGCTTTGCAATCTGAGCTGATGACACGAAGACATCATTGTCTTGCTCATCCGAGTCGGACAGGAGGAACTCAGAGGCATCCTCTTCGTCCTCCATGTAGTCCAACTCCAGGACATCATCCACGGGCGAGACCATGGTGAGGTCCAGTTGGGAGCCCCAGCTTGACACAGCGCGGGGCTCCGCTCTCGCGGCTGTTGCCGCCACCGGGCCCCAGCCTGACACGGCGCGGGGCTCCGGTTCAGCAGCTGCCGCTGTTATTGAGCCCCAGCCTGACACAGCGCGGGGCTCAATCTCCGCAGCGGATGCCCCCATGTCTTGATTGCCGGCTGGCGAAACAGCGGACATGAGGGGGTCCTGTCCTGACAAGCTAGCTTGGCATGCTAGCCGTCGGCGGAGGCTCTTGATGGTGAAGCGGGCACAATGCCCGCACGAGCCGGGGTTGTCGAGAGCAGACCTGGTGTGAGTCTGTGCCTGATATCTTCAACCCGCAGACGCAGAGCCGAGCTTCCGAGTCCCTGACTCCTCTAGTGTGAGGGAGAGAAGCGTCCATCTCGTTCGCCGTGGTGACGGCGTGGAGAGGACCCGCTCGAAAAAGTGTAGTGTAGAATTTTATTCTCAAAGAATATTAACTGGTTTGTTAATACCCTTTTTATCTTCCCCTCCTCTGGTGCTAGAGAGAAAAATAAAAAACCGTCCCCGCTGCCGTGGTGTCGGTAGTGAGGAAAGGCAAGCTAGTAACAGGTGTGTTACCAGCTTGAAAAATCTAAACCTTACCTTTAATTCCGAAGAAAGAAACGGCGAGGTAGATTGCAACACTAACTGGTGTGTTAGTATTAACAGTCTTCTTGCAGAAGTATAAAAGTAGCCGGCGAGCGCCCGTCGACCGAAGTTAGCTTGAATAGCTTGGTTCCGTCTGTGGACTGTGTGAGCTAGCCCGGCTACCAATAGAGATGTGCTCTGAAGCGAGAAGAGGTGTTTGAATGATGCATGCGGCTTAGCGCAAGCTACTTATAGGGGCTAGATTCCCTGACGCTGACGTCAAGATCACCAGCACATCAGGATTGGCGTAATGAGATTGATGCTTCTGTTTGCTCCGCGATGAGGCGCATCCCATAGTGAGACATCGAACGGAGTGTTACGAATGAGAACTACACCACAGTCGCACGGCTGCACATCACAACCGCTAAGCTAAAGGCGGACTTGTGTCACTGTGATGTCGTTGAGTAGTTTATTTAGTCACTTGTTAGGAACCAATATTATTATGAAACTTAGAAGCTTCAGGCATTCACGAGTGGGTATTTACTGACATATTTGATGTCATAGAACAAAACACAGAAATCTCGTGAGCATGTGTCCTTATTTCAACCACAAACACTTTCAAAAAAACATTGACTTTGAGAGTCAACCAGAAGTGGTAAAATGCTAGCATTTTTCCAGGTTCTAGGACTCATTACTGCATCACATCATGGTCATGGGTAGTCTAAAATCAGCCTCCCCCAGCAACGCAGACAATTACATGGAAAATGCAACACATTTGTATTGTATTGCTTTAATTAACATACATTTGTAGCCTGTAAGGGAACATATTTGCATCAATATGCATTAAATCATAAATAGCCAATATTAACCTTAAAGTAACAAAGCATGCGTACCATATGTGTGTACTGTGTGAGAGGGAGAATATGGGTGAGAGAATGAGTAAGAGCTGGGAGCAGAGTGGAGGAGGCTCGGCTTGTGGAGGCAGCTCGGCTGATTTGCGGCTTCATTCCAGCGCGTGGGCCCTTTCAGGCTCTGTTGCCTGTAACAGGTTGACGTGATAAACTCTGTAGCCGAGCCAGTCAGATGTGGCGTGGTGGAGGCGCCCTCCTCCTCCTCCTCCTCCTCCTCCTCGCTCCTCTCCCTTTGGCCTGGTGTCTCATTGTGACTCTGTTGGGCTCCAGTGTGCTGGCATTACACTTTCACACGGCAGTAATTGATTTCTTTAATTTGCTTCAAGAGAAACTGTTGTCAGCCAACCAGGCAGCCATTTTTCAGGCCACTTTAATTAAATGCCAGGTCTTTAGGTGTGATATGAAATTTGTTTGGCTCCTCTGATCTTCTACTCCTCAGACAATTCATTAACATTTTCGTTTCTGCCTTTATGTTTTACACAAAGCTTCAAAAGGGAGCTCATCAGTGACATTTCGGTTCCTGAGCTATACATTCAATCATTTATTTAAGTGCATTTAAAGTAGAGATTAAGTGCAGTGTGGCTGTTTCACATGAGATAGTACAGAGTCTGTAAAGCCTCAATCAGCTGAGGAATTCAAGGGAATAAAAAAGCAGGCCTCCCGTTGGGTGTCTTTTATTGGAGGCCCTGTTATATATTGTAACTGTTTCAGGTTACTAAACTATACCTGAAGACAAGGATACAATAGAATTAACTGCAGTGAATGTCAAATAATTATTCAGTTTTATATTCCTTCACTTTTCTAAACCTTTCTGGTGTCTGCGGTGAACAGGTTTCCTCCTGATGGCCTTTGTCTCTTCCACAACAATCTAAAATGTCAAAAGCCCTATAATCGGATAGAAATGATAGGTTTAAAAGTATTATATCTCACATCTCACTTGTACTACCTGATGAAACAGTGGGCAGGTGTATCTTGGGCCTCAAGCAGCAGAAGCATTTTTTTTCAGTCATAATAGCAGGGCAGCATGCACACCTCCCTAATAATATCCTGATGCCTCCCCACTCGCTCTGACTCAGAGATCTTCTCAAAGGCCCCTCTCCACTCATCCTCTCAAAGTGGCCTTCCTCTCATGGAGGTGAACAGCAGCTGCCTCTTCCTGCCTCCCACCATATGCCCCAAAATATGAGGCTCGCTAAACCGGAAAGCCGCTGCAGCTCATATTAGGATGGTCGACATGTATTGACACAAATCATTTTGCTGTCGAAAAGCTTGGTTACAGCTAGACTGAGCTTGCTGGTGAGCGTGGCAGATTAGTCCACCGATTTTGTACGGACGGAAACATCTGAACAACTTTTTGATGCACTGCTGTTAGATTTTGAACAGACATTCATGGTCCCACGAGGATGTCCCCAGAAGATAAACATAATGACATTGATCCCCTAACTCTTAATCTAATGCCACAATCAATTCAGTGTTCTCACTTATCTAGTGAAAAGTGACTTTTTACGGATGCTCTTTGTTCCCAGTTGACAAATCTTATTGACTTTAGCAATGTACTGACCTTTTCTCAGCATCGCTATAAGGCTCACATTCGTTTTGCCTTGAGTGAAGTATCTCGACCATAATACTATTGGATGAATTGCCATGATTTTTTAAAATATAACCTCAAACCTTTGGTTCCTGACCAAAGATCTGCAAAACGAATGACATTACTATGCGCTTCAGCTGTCTTTTATTTAGCAAATGTTAACTTGTATGTCAAACTATGGCTGTGAACATGCTAAACATTAAAGATAATCATTTTAACATCGTTATTGTGAGCCTACTGATGTTATATATACTCTATATTAGCATTTAGCTCCCAACACTGCTGTTTACATAGCTGTTTTTGTTTTTTGACATTCATTGGACATAATACCAACACTCATGCTTCTAATTGCTAGCGCTCTAACACATTTTACGTGACAAGCTAAGGGGCCAATCACAACAGAGGCAGCCAGCTAACCAATCAGAGCAGACTGGGCTCTGGTTTCAGACAGAGGGTGAAAAGAGGTGCTGCAACACAGGCATTATGAGAAAAATAAAGAGCTTTTTGAACATTACAGCATGGAGACACTTCACAGTAGAGGAACAAAATAGAAATATAAAGCTGAAAATGAACATACATGAAATATGTCTTCTTCAAGAGTTGATTCCGTGTTGTTGGACAAAGAGAGTTTAACCCTGGATGCTAGGGATGTGGTTGCATTTCAGACTTACAGCAGTTTGTTATTTAGCAGCAGCATTCCAGTAATTGTTTAGAGTTTGTTTCTTTACAGTTTTACAAGAATATTAAACAAACGTTGGCAGCTCATTCATGATTGATGTGTTTACAGTCACTTTGTGGCTGGGCTAGTAATTTATATTTTACACACAGCGCAACGTCAAGTCTTGATTTTGTACCTGCATTTTCTAAAAAGAGTACTGTATGTTAGCAAAAGGAAAAATCTAGAGTTATCTCCTTTACTTTCCAGGCTTGGAGAAGTTAGTTAAACAAAAAAGAAAATCTAGTGTGTTGTAAGGACATAAAGACTCAGTCAATAACTATGAAACACACCATTAAATATTAATGTCATAATAAATAGCAGCATTTATAGGTGTTGACTAGTGAATTTCACACTACAGAGGCGCTGCTCCAGCAAAAACAGACCCACACATTGCAGGTAAAAGACATTGAAAAATACCTCGACTATAATAAAAAGTTGTCCACACAAATGTTGGCTTCTGAGAAACTGAAGAATCATGGTGCATGCGATGTCAGGACCTTATCCTAAATGCATTTAAAGAAAGATTTTCATCTGGAAGTAGAGCGGGGGGTATTGTAAATGGGACATTAAATGGAATCCCACATCAATTTCCCATACCAAATGCTGCATAACAGGAGTCATTTTGACAAAGTAGCCGTGTGATTATTTTTTATTTCCATTTGAAAGCAATTAGCTGAAAGGTCCTTCCCTTGAGTTCTGTGGCAGAATGTGTGGAATGACTCAGTATAATTGCTGTGAAATGAACAGAGTGCCAAGTTGAGAGAAGCATGAAAACCGCAAGGGTTCCCTCTCCATGGAAACGCCCTCTGCCTTTGTCAGTGCACCAGGAAATTAGGCAGCAAGTGATAAAGGGGCTTGAATGAGTAACAAATGCAGGAGGGCGAGTGATATTTACTCCATTTCAAGCCATTACAGAAATTGAGTGTTTCCCCACGTCTCACGCTGTGGTTACTGAGTGCTGGATACAGGAGGAGGAGGAGGAGGGTCATTAAACATGGCAGCCGCCAGCGACGTGCTGGTGGAAGCCGGTTGAACAACACGGTGTTCACACCACCGATGGGCAGGACAGATATAATGAAGCCCGGCGCTGTCAGTGTATGGCACCAACTGATGATACTGATGCCTGAAAGGAGGATAAGGTGTAAGACGAAAGACAGGGCTGAGACAATGTTTGCAGCTCTTCTCATGCCTTTGCTACAAGCTGCCTCCTCGGCTCCTGCCCTAATTGCTGCCTTGCTTGGAGGCGGCTCTCCCTCGGTATGCCTTTAATGCCTCCCTTAATTGCGTCAGCCGGAAAGGAACGTGATTGTTATTGTCATTACTCTCGTTAGTAATTAAGCAGCTATTGACTCCTTCCCTACATTCAGCCTGTTTGATTAGGCCTGAGGTCTGGAGATATGGATTAGGCTCTCACAATGTTGCAGCTGAACAGCACTGCCGTCTTTTGTTGGCCGGGAGCCACGTACAGATGAAGACTGAGGAAGAGGAGGGTGGAGAAATGGAACTTCTGTTTACTTTTTCTGTCAGTGAAGCTTCCTGGAACACCTTTGCCTTTCACGCCACATCGTCGTCCGTGACACGAGAGTGTGCACCTTCCCCCGGAAATGCAGGGATGTCAAGCATCTGCTGAAGGAATACTTAGGCGGTGGTGGTGTTGTTTTGGCCCCGAAGGGATGGAGAAAAAAAAAAGTTGTTCAAGGAAACGGCATGGAACAAATAAATCACTTTTTTGTTCTGTTATGCGTCATGTTCTTGGGTCTCTCTGTGAAAAGGTTTCCTGGAAATATGGCAGTGATAGACTTTATATTGTGTGAAACCTCTGTCAGGTCCAAAAGTTCATTCTTGACCTTGGAAACAGCGCTTTAACAAAGCCGTTCTCAAGGTTCACTTTATTTGTGTAAGAAGCTAATAAGTAGACCTTGAGTTATCATTTTCTTTTTAAAATTTGTTCAGCAGTACAGTCCACATAATATGTGGTTCCATAACGCCTTTTATTTGACTGTTGAATAAGCGCTCTCTGAGAATTTTGAGAAGCTTTAGCTGAACACCTTAATTATAATTTTTATTTTTTTATATTTTTATTTTAAAGTTTTATTTAACCTTTCCCTGTCCTTTCAAGATGTGAATATTTGTCAAGGAAATTACCTTTCAGAATACTTTGTTTGTATCACTTCTGCTGTTGTGTCAAGTTATGTTCTAAGTTTTTTGTGAACTTGACATTTATTTTTTGGGATATATTCCATGTTGGCAGACTTTTAACTGCAACAGAAATAAAACTTTCTTCAGTAAAAGGAACAGTAGTCTACATGCATAATAGTACAGAGCAGTTTATATGAAGTGGGCATAGTTGCCATGGCGAGTTGGGGCAGGATGGACCATGGATGTATAAAGAGAACTGGATACAGTGTTGGAGGCAGGACCCCCTTCAGTCCTTTTTTAATGTTGCCCAATGGCACATGAAGCCAAACTGAATGCAGAGAAAGAACCTCTATCTCAGCCCATAAAGCATGAACATTTAGCTTAAGCCCCGCCTCCAATCCACAGCGTCACGTCCAATCTTTGCCCAGTCAAATGAATGGAGAGCGAATTACTCTAGCTTTCAGCGCATTATATTACTTTATTGCCAGCAGGCCCTAATGATTTTTAAAAGGGCTATAAAAGTGTTCGTACTTGGTAGTTGATAAGCAAAAAAAAACACAGCTGATTTACAGACCTCTCTTTCCCAATGTAATTCAATGGGCCCAATGATGTCACAGACTGACACGTAAGTTGTAGTACCACCATTTGGCCACTACCAGATGGTGGTACTACAATTTACCAAACATTTGCTTCAATGTCTGGCGCACTTCCTGGAGGCTTGGGTGGAGCCCATTGTTGGGTGCTGGGTCTCGTGTCACTGTGCCAATCTGGTGCCAATATGTTTGAATATCCCCTTTGATCAGTGGCGAGCTGTGACTTTTATACCTACACCCTCTGAATCATACTGTCATTTAACATTACTCTCTCATTGAGTTGCTATTGCGGGCCCTCTGTGAATCGCAGAGACGGCCAGACGAGCTTCTTTCATGTAACCCTTCACATTCCAACAGAAACAGGCATATTCGAAGGATTAATTTATTTGGAAATGTTATTTTAAATACAATTAAATCAAATAATTGTTGGTAAAACTAATGCACTTTCTTTCTATACTTGTTGTGAAGTACCTAATTTGTTTATCTGCTTGAAAACAAGGAAAGAATGTACAAATAACACCTTAAATGAGCAACTCATTATGTAACGACTCGAGACTGTCACAAATACATTTCACCGCCTCATGTAAACACAACTTATCACCAAAGGTGTCACCACAATCAAAGATCTTGCCTGTTGCCATTTTCAAACCCCAGGGATTCCCTCTGGGAAAGCGGCAGAGAAGGATGAGAATAATAGTCTCAGCATAGAAGAGGGAGTTCAATAACTGGCAGGAGTGACAAGGACCCAAAAGCAATTCCTGACTGTGCACTAATCCGCACTTTTTTGTGGGACGCACAGAGAGTGAGATAAGCCTGGAGGTTAATGCAGAGGCGTCTCTCCTCTGTCCTCGGCGGTGACAGCCCCTGACAGGCAGACCCCAGCAGCACGCCTTGTTTATGTTAATGTAGGTGGCCCGGGCCAGCTCCCACACTGAGCAGCAGATAGAGACGTCAGAGGATCGTCAGAGTGCCACTCGCAGCCTCTCACTTGGCTACCCGGGATCTCTGCCTTCACATGAAGGCTGTGAAGAAGTACCTAGGGTGAGGGACATGGGTGAGGTGAGGTGAGGCGGGCCTGCTGGGACTCCCTCCCACCTAATCATCTGTGGATGGTTCATCTACTTCCCCACACTTCGTTTGAACCGCAAATGACACCTTGGAGAGAAAAGGAAAGAGGGAAGGGTTCTGCTTTTAATGTATGCGTCTTTGAACATTTTCTACTGACTCTTTCTCTATTCAGTTTTATTTTAATAGGGTCAGATACTGACAGTTACAGTTAAAACTTGCTATGCACTGCAGGTTTTGCATTTATTTCCTATGCACGTGTTGTGTTATTCATAACAATTGCCTAACTGATGTAAACAATTTACAGGAAACGTCAAGGGAGTGTGGGGTAAAACTGTTATTCCCTTTTAATAGTAAAAATAAATATGAAAATTACTTATTTTTAAATATAATACTATTTTGTAATATAATCTCATGTTGGGCTGTGACTATTAATCAACAAATATTTCGATTAAAGTAGCACTGGAACAGTCATATTAGTTAATAAAGTCATATAAGTTAATCAAACATTTCTGTTCATTTACAACAGTTATAATAATTTATTATACACATGTCTAATACTTTTTTTCAAATGACATGTTCTGTTTTCATTTGATATTTTAAATGGACTGTCCTTGGGTTGTGGACTGTTGGTTAGACTTTGTGAACCCTTTAGAGAGGCCAATTTGGATTCTAGGAACTCCGTACTATTTTTTTACATTAATAAAAAGAGAGTGGGAGAGAATGTTAGTCTGGAGGGAACTTTGATATTTTAGCCTTTGCAAACCATTTACATGCACAAAAACCTATTTAACATATAACCAAAAAGCATAATAGGGCCTCTTTGATAGACATTGATGTTTCTTGATATGAATGACATGCTCATTTGAGTAGAGGAGGAAATATGTTTTGATCTTCCTTCATTCATGACTATTAAAAGGCACTATTTAACCAAAAATAAAACCGACATTATTCGGCATGGCATTATACGGAAAAAAACCAACAACACCGTAGCTCCGGGTGTATCTGCACCGTATCAGCTCTGCACCAAGCACACCTCTCAGTCTGTGTTGTCCCCTTGTTTATGTGTTTGCTACTCTGAGGTATCATTCTCATCATATACCTTGTCTCTCGCTGATGAATGGTTGCGCCTCAGTGACCTGCCCCCCCTTCCCCTTGTTTGTGTCAGTGTGATGTAGGGCTGACCCGTGGAGTTGGGAGCGGGGTGGGGACATTGAGACAGATGAAGGGTCACACTTGTGTGCAGAGAAGCTTCTCCTCTGGGTCTCCTTCACCCCCGCGTGCTCGACCCTCGCCAGCCTTTCATTCTAATCTGATGATAATGATATTTGCTCAGGACGACCTCTGCTTGCACAGTGTAATTACCGCCCCAGCTTTCTATGATCTCGGCTATTGGAAATCGATGGGCCATAAGAGTGCCCCATCAGAGCTTATTATTATCACTGCTCGCTTTTTCGTTATGCCGCGATCAGATTTAATATGTTGTTGAGTTTTTACTGCATGTTTTTCCTTGATTTTCACTTTGACTTCTGTCAGTGTGATAGTCCGTGTCTTGCTATTCTTCGAATTCTAGCAAAAAATGTGATGCTTCGCACTACACATTAAGTATGTTTGCTTTATCCTGCAAAGATAAAATTAAAGACCATTAAAGGTCGCAGGGTTAATTGAAATAATGAATAATCTTAATATTTAAGAAAATCTTTTCTTTATGTCACGATACTTAACTATCTGCTGAGTGCACACCAAAACAGCATCTGTGTATATTGTTGAGTGTTATTTTGTCCCCTTAATGGCACCTTTGGCTTCGTAGCACTCAGCAGTTCCACGCTTCTCCGTGCATTTGTGAGTGGATTCCTATTTAAATCGGCTAGGTGAATCCGCTCTGGATGACTCCCTCCATTAGCTACTCATCCAGGGTTAAGTACCCTCAGGAACACATGGCATTGGCCATCAGGTGACCCCGCCTCTGCTCTGCCTTGATTGAGACACTTCAGTTGAGGCCTTGCCTTCGTGACCTTCTGGAAGCCTCCGGCAAATAGACGTTTCTTGTATTGTCAAGGGTATGAGTGTGGTCCACTGATCTGGACATTATTGCCAGCACTTCAGCCTTATGGAACCCAAACTTGTTATTTCAAGAGTAAAGCAGTGTCTTTGCACTGACCTTCGCGCTTGTTATTGTCAGTCTTGTCAAAGAGATAAGAGGATCACAGGTGAGATTTCATCAATGAGGGGTAAACGAGGGCAGAGTTAAGACACACTTTTTGGGAACAAGACTCAACTAAACAATGAAACACCAAATATGGACTTTCTCTGTCATTAGAAAGACGAAGGGCCTTGAAGGCGTGTATTTGTTATTTATTTCTCTTTGGACCAGGCCATAGAGTTGTCTTGAGTCACACACCCACTGCTCCTTTGAGCAGCAATTTCCTTTTATTGACCACTTGTAAAGTCCCTGGCTCTGTAAACACCTAGGGGTTGTCATGTTTTTATGAGCTAAAGGAACCAAATAACACAGCAATCAGCATTCATTCGAAGACGGCACATTTCAGGGCTTTCACAAAGGAATCCACTCCAAATGCACAGGACAGCGATATTACCTTACGGTCACACGGTGTGGAGGAGATTGTGAGACGGATTCTGATGAAACATACATTCCAGACAGAAATATGAAAAGGAATAAAGCTGAAGGAGAGGGGTCAAAGGATGAAAGAGAGAGGATTGGAGGTGGACGTCAGCGACACGCATTGCTTCTGAAAGTGTATTTTTAGCCCAGGACGGCAAAGGTGACAAAGGAGGAGAGGTGGAAGTGATCGATATGTTTGTGCGAAAGGCAGAGGACTGCCGAGACACAACAGTGGAAGCCATGAGTGAAGCAGTCCCTCAAGGGGACGGCCGGCTCGGCCAATGTGGAGGCACAACAAATGAGGAAATGGTAACAGAGAAATGGCTGATGAGCAGGGGGTGCGCTGGGAGCGCGGGGTGCTGCTCAGTGACAGGAAATATTTGTTATGAACAAACTGAAGGCCATTTGAACACAAATCCAGTCTCACAGTTACCACACTGAGAATAGGCAAAATCCAAAGAAACATGTTGGCATGGACAAGAGGAAGATGGTCCAGTTCTATTCAAAGAGAGGAAGTGAACATGGGAAGTTGTTCCAATGCTTCCATTAAGCTTTGCTTATTTGGAAAATATTATCTAATTATGGCTGATCCTTAAAATGTTGCATCCCTATTGCTTATTTTCTAAAAGATCTGACCCTTTCTTAACTGTTCTCTGACAACTGATTTTACTTTCTGAACAGACTGCAGGTTTAGAGGACAGACAACTGAGATGCACCAAAGAAGTTGATGTAGAAGGATGCCAAACTTCCTTTTGGCAATACAAGTGCTGCAACTAAAAGTATTTTTATGCTTTTGAGTTTAAAAATATACATGGTGAAGTGTTCAAGCTCGCAGCACTAAAACTATAGTTTTTAGATGCTTTTCCTTCTGCTATCCTTCCACTGCTTCACACTGTTCCCCTTTACTACTCAGGCAGAAAGCTATAAACAGATCACTGACCCAATGTGGGACATTTTGGTCAATAACTTACCAACCACAGACTGTGAAAACATTTTTTTTCCTCTCAGAATCAGTTGCACAACATATCTGACTCTTTCAAATAAAACTTGAAACTTCCTAACCATTCCAAAATGAAGGCAAATCCTTTTCTTCCTCATATTTTGCACATTTGATTGTTCTTCCGCAAATATGTGCATGCATTCACTGTCGAAGGTGATGGGAAATTCACAGAAAATCCACATTATTTGGTCATATGCTCAACCTCTTTGGTGCTGTCCATTATTTATCCATATCCTTGTTGATTGAAAATGATTTGGCTTTTTGTTGTTGTAAAATAATTTTTTTAACGACATGGATTGGGATGATTTTGTCAAATATTGTTTAATTATTTGATTTACAATAACGTTTTACCAGGCTTGGGGAGTAACATATTAAATGTAACGGGATTACGTAATCAGTATGCAAAAAAAAAGTAACTTTATTATTGAGTAAAAAACATCTTATTTTCTATCCAAAGGTAACAGAGTACTCAGGTTACATTACTTTTATATTGTGATACTTATATAAAGTAATAATTTCTTTACTAGTAATTGTAACTGATTACATTTGTAAAGTAACCCTCCCATCCCTGCATCGTACATTTGGCTGTTTTTATGGAATCCAAAGCCTAAAAGATTTACAAATGTATATGTTTTGAATATCTTCAGTATTCAGAGTTCAAGCAATCCTGAAACAGAAAACACAACTTGTGCGTATACTTAAATATAAAAAAATTGCGAAACCACAAAAGGTCACTGTCAATCTCACAGCCTTTGTATTAAATAGTGGCTTTGACATTTTATTTCACTGTCACTTTCCACATTTGTACACCTTACACCTACTGTGAATCACAACGACACAACTTCTCCATGCTTACATGTTCCCAACAACTGATTTGTCAACATGCTCCCCACTTTCAACCCATGGTTAATGTATACCCGCAACCTTTGGTCTTTACTGTACAACATGTGTGTGTGTGTGTGTGTGTGTGCGACTTTACGAGTGTGTGCATGCAAGCGTGTATTCCTCTCAGCTGTGACTCGTTAAATGATTTCTTGAAGGGCTATAGAGCGGCCATTTCATTTTGGCACCTAATAAAAGTCAGGTCACACTGTGCCCCGGCTGATCCTCTTTGATATGGTCCCTGCACTTGCCCAAGACCTCTTTCACAGGTGCCAATCATCATAATCAAGCCCCCCACCTCCAGCCCCAACACCGTCTCCCCCCTCTACCCCTGGGGTCATGTGGCTTTACAGCAGTTGTTTTGACCAAGAGGCAAGTTTAATCTGGCACACCGACCATATTCCTTGATACCATGCTTACACCAGCTTCATTCATCCATCTATGCTTTCTTAAAATAAAGTCCAAAGTAAAAGATTATCTGACCCCTTCATTGAATATCTAAGCATATAGCCACTGAAATATTACATATGGAGCTAATTGTACAGGTTCTTACACTAAAGCAGTTGCTTTCTGAAGGGCATCATGACGGTGGGAACTAATGTTTTCCCGACTCACGTACCCTAGACACATTTCCCAGCAGGTGTGGGGATTTAAACGGGTCACTCTGCAAAGGTTAGCCATTTCAAAAAGGCCAAGGGTCGAAGGTGAGCCTGGTTTCCAGATCCCATGAATCGCTGGCGGCACATTATATTTAGCGATTGGCTGGGTCTGACACTGCCCTTTTCTGAGATGTATTACTAACTTCATTGCTCTCCCCCAAAGGACTGGTCAGTGTTAAACCAATGACAGCATGACAGAAATCAAATTGAACTTGAGATCAAATCAGGGCAATAGACGCCAAAGGCAACCTCACCTTTAGCAAGAGAAAATTGTAGACCAGCTGATTGCTGTTTCTAAGAAATATTTTGGAAGCACTTACATTTCTAATATAGTGGTGAAACTGCCATTTAGCTTGCAGGTGAGTCTTAAGATCGCACATGTTTAATTGTCAGCTTGTCTGCTGTATCTTGTTATTGTGTCATCAGCAGTGTTGGGCAAGTTACTTCCAAAATGTTATACAGTACATATGACTTATTACTGTCTTTTTTAAGTAATAAGTTACATTACAATATTACTGTCTATTGCTTTACCAAAATAACCGCAAAAGAATGGCTAGGTATTTTAAATGCCGAAATGTAGTTTAGTGCAGCTCATTATACATCCAGTGAAGGGCGATGTGGTATAGCATAACAACTGTGTAGGCCATTAAGGCTACTAACAACTTGTATTACACGGCTTAGTTGAATACTCGATTCTGATTGTAAATTCTTAACATGTGACACGTTGTTAATACAGCAGTACAGACCACTGTCAAGGACTATAATGAAGGTTGCTAAGGAGGATCAAGAAAGAGAAAGGAAAAGAGGTTGAAAAACTGAGTTCTGGACGTCAGATAAATCTCCAGAAGAAGTCAGAGAGGAAGTAAACAATAACAGGAACACTGAGTGGGCTCTGTAGTTTGTTAGGCCTATATGGCCGTGTAATAAGCGGGATAGTGAAGCAGTCATTATGGGGAAAAGAACACCCGACAGGCTGATCAGGGGACCCGACGCGAAGCGGAGGGATCTTGATGAGCCTGAAGGGTGAACACCAGGTTTTAAATTGTGCGGTTTCTACCCGCACAATTTTTCTCTGGTGTCGGAATGTCTCGCGATGTTAGTGAATTCTTAAAAAAAACAAAAACATTTGATTCCAGGTTAAAATGTGTTGTAACTGCGTTACTGAGAATTGTAACGGGTAGTATATTACCCAAATGTCATTAGTAATGCGTTACATTACTTCGTTACAGCAAAAAGTAATACATTACCGTAACTCTGTTACTTTTGTAACGCGTTACACCCAACACTGGTCATCAGTAGGTCTGTGCACATTTAACCATCTCCACCGTCCCGTAAATACTACACTTATGCAGTGATGGAACAAGTATTCAGATCTTGTATTTAAGTAAAAGTAGCAATACTAATTTGTTAAAATTCTCTGTTCAGCATTGGAAATCTCACTTAAGTGAAAGCAGAAAAGTACTGCCATTAAATTGAAATAAAATTACTCGTCATGCATAATGGCCCATTTCATAATAAAATATGTGAAATTACTGGATAATGATTACTCATGCATTTTCATCACAATTAGTACATTTGGAGCTAATTGGACTTACTTTGTATACGGCTTTTGGATATCTTAACTTGAAATGAAATATGAATCTGATTTGTATTTGGTTTTAGCTATTAATCTGAATCTATAAAGTAACTCGTAACTAAAGCTGCCAAATTATGTACCGGTATTTAACTTTAGAGTACAATATTGGCTGCTAAAATGTAGTAAAGCAGAAATACTACTTAACATTTGAAGACTCATGAAGTGTACAAGTACCTGATATGTGTACTTTACTACATTACTTGCATAAATGTACTTTATTACTTTCCACCACTGCACTTATGCACCACTAACTTGCAACAGAAAAGTAATTTTAAAATCAAATATGAATTAAACAGTTCGACAATCTTTTTCAGCCAAGTCTTTGAATCTATATCTCTCAATCAGGGGCATGTCTAGACAAATATTCATGGGGTGGCAAAAGGGTGGCAGGAGATTTTGAGGAGTGGCATCCCCTGGCAGAAGTATATGCTGATTTAATCGCAGTCATATCAATTGATGTTAACTTGGAAAGCCACAATATTAATATTTTAACTCAATAAAATAGGTGACATTATTGTGGCACATCAGCAAAGCCTTTAATAGAAATATATAAGGTGGCAGACATAATTTAATGACTTTTAACTGAACAATAACTGAATGAGTTTGTTTCACTCTTAGACCAGCAGGGGTACCAAATCTATGCAGACTGCTACAATAAGTACATTAATTAACTGTCTCGTCGATTTTTGTCTGAATTAATATGATACTATTAACAATCATATTAATCCTATCAGCTGTCAATCACTGTTATGATTCACATATTCATTTATTATTGAATAAACTATATTTTTTGGTGGAGTTAATGATGAATGTTCCTCAAGATGCTTGCTCACCCTCCTTCAAATTTGAAAGACAAGTTTCATCTACTATCATGTATCAAAATTCAAAAGATTCAAAGGAACAGTTCAGCGCCCCACAACTTTACTGCAAACAGTTAAAACCTTGACTTTACATCAGAAAGAACAAACATTACATTATTATTACATTACATTGCATTTAGCTGACGCTTTTATCCAAAGCGACTTACAATAAGTGCATTCGACCAGGAAGATACAACCTTGAAGAAAACAGAATCATATAAGTATACCAGGTTTCATAGAGCCAAACATTTCAAGTGCTACTCAACTGGCTTTATATAAGCCAGCCCTTTATTAGTATATAAGTGCTTTGTTAGCAGTGCTTTGTTAGTAATTATATCGCTCGAAGTGGAGTCGAAAGAGATGAGTTTTCAGTCTGGACCGGAAGATGTGCAAGCTATCTGCTGTCCTGATTTCAATGGGGAGCTCATTCCACCATTTTGGAGCCAGGATAGCAAACCCACGTGTTTTTGCTAATGGGAACTTGGGTCCCCCTCGCAGTGCGGGAGCAGCGAGTCATTTGGCTGATGCAGAGCGGAGTGCACGTGCTGGGGTGTACAGTTTAACCATGTCCTGGATGTAGGAAGGGCCAGATCCATTCGCAGCATGGTACGTAAGTACCATTGTTTTGAAGTGGATTCTAGCAGTTACTGGAAGCCAGTGAAGGGAGCGGAGTGGTGTGGGAACATTTTTGGAAGGTTGAAGACCAGACGAGCCGCTGCATTCTGGATGAGCTGCAGCGGTCGGGTGGCACATGCAGGTAGACCAGCCAAGAGGGAGTTGCAGTAGTCTAGGCGTGAGACAACGAGAGCCTGGGCCAGAACCAAACATTAAAGAAGTGCATCAGTTAGGGTTAAAAAACGTGTATTCAGCTAAAACATATACATTACGTCGCTGCAGTTATTACTCATGAATAAGTCCTTACCTACTGGCCTAGTTAAATCAAAGTGGTTACTTTCTTTTGGCTGGGCAGTGTAGTTTTACACACCGTCTTATTTGACTTTCTCAGGACTTACAACTGTTTTTTGGGGGCAGACCCCCACAAAGAAAAACAATATATACACACATACAAGGTCATCCATCATCTTAACAGTTTGTTATGCTCCTGGAGTCATCCGTGAGCAGAGCATCAAGTTGGCATGCCTATTAGGCTACAGCTGAATGCGGCGATTACCATCTTGTTCAGCAAAACGCTTCACAAACTTATCAAGATCTAAAGCTTTAGTGCGTTTTTATTCAATGCTGAAGCGTACAACCAGACTTGACAGTCTCTTCTCTGTCATTGTAGACCGCAAATACCTCATTCCTTCCGTCTACTTGGATCATATTATTTCCAAGCTCGCGCCAGGGGGGGGGGGGGGTTACAAGACTCGCGTCTTGTGCTGCATTCACTTGCAATCGGACATTAGAGATTTTCTCTCATAAATGTCCGATGAACCACAACTTGTCTTTCAAAACAAAGATGCCAACTGGGGTGGCAAGGCTATTTTTTAGGGTGGCAGTTGCCACCCCATGCCACCCCGGTAGATCCGCCCCTGCTCTCAATGCAAACTATTTCATTTGGTTTGCCTACATTATATTGCAATATTTGAAGGGTTATGTTTAATCCCTCAAATCTCCTGTTTAAGGTTAGGCAAAGACGGTGGCCTTAGATGCAAATTAAAATGTCAGTCCTGAACAGTGTGCTTTTTTACTTCTGGGAAGAGCTTTTTCAAAGACTGCTAGGCTAAGGATATTTACTTTTTTATAAATACAGTTCTCTGTCTCTGCTGTTAACTTTATCACATATCATTCCTACGGTTCTAGTAGACTTTAATCCAGTTGAGGCTCTTGCTCCAGATTCTTCTGTTTTATTGTATTCAAAAAAATTGGTAATAGTAGATTGTTGTGTTCTTGGAGTAGGGTTTCGAGCTAGTGTTGGCTACACTTGGGTTGTGGTAAACTTGTTCTGGAAGTGCAGGGTTAAGATACATTTATCCAACTGAGGTTGAGATTTCTAGAAATCACACCTCTCCCCTGATCGGCAACCTTTCTGTTCGGCTGAAATGTATTTAATTATTGGTTTATTTGACATATATACTGTATGAAGGCAATATTACATTCACATGAATTGCAAGCAATGCATTATGTGTACTGTACATATTTCTATCAATAGCTAGTGTGAAGATCTTGTCCATGGTTAGGATTTTGGGAATAAAAAAAAATAATACGAAAAGTTAAAAGACAGCTAACAGTTGAAACAACAATTACGAGCAATTGTAGCAGCAAAAAGGAATGAAAATATTTATACTTTATGTTAAAAGTTTAGTATTGGTTCATGTTTTTATTTCTGATGGAAGAGTATTTCAAGTCTGTTGGCCATTAACTTTAAAATAAACTTGTTTAGCCATTAGCAGGTTTGTAGTCTCGTACTGACTCCAGTACTGATATATTTTTACAATCAATGGACTTGGGGTAAGGCCATTCACACACTTGAAAATCAGTTTTAAAAATGAAAGGTTTATACAATTCTCAAAGCTCAATAGATTATAATTTCTTTGTATTTTACAATGTTGCTATTGTATTGGCTTCTGAGTAAAAAAGGGTAGCTGAGTTTATCAGACGGTTGCCATATCGCTCATTGTACTGATGGAAACCCATTGTCAGTGTTCCATTGTTGATTGGACTTATTGTGACTTGCTTTGGATAAAAAAAGATATCTGGATATCTTTTTAAAAAAACAGACGATTGACTTTGGTAAGATCCATGCTTTTTCTTATTTTTTAATCTTTACAATTTAAATGCCACTCAAATGCTAAATTCAAGGTATAAGGGTGATTTAATACATTGCATGGACAATGTCTCAAAATGTCTTTAGGTTAAACCAAACTGTATCTGCAAGGCTAGGAAAAAAAAAAAGGTGGGTTGGCCCTTTAATAATGTGCATTCCACCTCCACAGCATACTGCACTGCATGTACAAGGCTAAGATGCTCCTCAAATATGAAGCTTCCACATAACATAACAAAGAGCAGTGTTTCAAACACCTACAGGTCCTGTATAAATAACCTAGGGCAGGTATTTCCTTTGGTGTATTGAAGACAGAATTTACAATATATCACATTGAGGTCTACTTATTCATTTATTTATTAATTCCTGCCCAAGGCCCACCGTCATATGGTTTACGCTTATACCCTACATGTAACATGGGAAAGGTATCTACAGTCTGTCATACATTGATTTTTCTCCCCTTCAATGTAGTCTCTTAAAGGGGAAATATCTTGAACCAATATAGAAATATGGATTCTTTGTTTCTCATGTCAGAATTCCTGAAATAAAAATACATTACAGTGTACGAGGCTTTTCAAACACTCGTTTTTGTATGACTTTACTATGTCGTTATTTTAATTTTTAATTTCATGATCATATAGTAAAATCCATTGTGATACATTACTTTAATTACTGGAATTCACCTCTATCGCACAGTGAAAGCTTTACCCATAAACCACCCCGTTTCCTGTCACACACAGGACTGTTCTCCTTGCCCACCCTCCCCCGGGACACATTCCCTCTACCATCTGCTGTTATCAGAAACTCTAAAAGCTTGAGTTGTTTTTCTGCCAGAGGAACAGCACCCTCTCCCTTTTTTATGCTGTAAGCAGAACCCCTTTTTGCCTAAAAACGATCCAGCAACTTCCCAGCCAAATCTCCAGCCTGGTGCCACAGAGTGTGGTCTGAGGGCCAGTGCAGGCTTCCTGTTTAGTTTTTCCTTTCTTTTCTTTTTTCACAATTGCTTTTAAGTAAACAGAACCACTGAATGTATACCTTAAAAGCTCTCTAGTTTTTTTATATAACGATTCAAGGTCAATGAGTATAACTTTATTGGGTAAAATAACTACATTCATTCTCAAGAGATGAAAGTGAGGCTCTCGATTTTGCTCATAATCCTGCGTCCAATCTGTAGTTGATAATTAAGAGTTTGGAAGTGGCTTAAATAAAGGTTGATTTAAGCAGCCTGTCTTATAAGGATCCCTCGATAAAGGGCAATTGGATTTTCCCATTGGATTTTGGAATATTGCAGAAAATAACCTCTTTGGCAAACACACATTGATACTAACATGTTTTGTTTAGCAGAATAATCTCAATATATTAATGCCACTTTAAGATTTGTGTGCATCAGCTAAGCTAAAGGCAGTCTCATGTGGGTGTGATAACGTTTTGGACTCTTTTGTAGTCACTTGTTAGTAACTTTATGACAGAGAAACTTCGGACGTTCATCAGTGAGGTAACAACTGACTGGTTTAATGTTGTCGAACAAAACATGTAAATCTCCTCCGCAGATCTTATTTCAGGCTTCTAACCACAAACAGGTTAAGGGAATTTCAGGGTTTTAAATTAAATTAAATTCTGGGGCCTAAGGAAATTAGTTTCTAGCAATGGCAGTTCTAGACCAATTTTACTATGGGGGTCTGTGCTGGGGCTAGTTATTTTACAAGGGGCACTTTTAATGTGGGACAAAAGAGGCAAAGATAGTGCTCTGTCATAATGCATACTTATATTTTTTTACCATGATTGGTTTTTGTTTCATTCATGGAATTTGTGTCAGTAACTTAGTTAAATGTTATTAAAGGACATAATTGAAAACAAAAAAACACATTCCTGTTCACTTCGTCTTGAGTTACAGTGTCACAAGGGTACTGGCCCCTGTTGGCCCCCCCTAGAACCGCTCATGGTTTTAGTGGCTGTGTATAGATTATGGAATTGCTAAAACGTTTTCTTCAAATCATTTCTCTGCTGGGTCATTTGTTTGTTGATGGCGTTCATGAAAAAAAAAACATATTTTTAATTACTTTTTTAGTTTGACACAAGTTTTAAAAAACATTTTTTACAACTTTTAAAGTTCAGTTTCTCTCTTGTGTAAACAATTAAATAACCTTTCAAAAGGTCAGATTCAGCAGGTTTTGTTTGTCTTCCTGTTTCTACATGTTACATATTAGTTATGAGTCAATTTCAAAAAATTGTTAGAACAAGCTGTTTTTGAAACTCAAGCCTACATGTTGCCCCTTTTCAACATAGAAGACTTTATTCCTGTTATTCTTTATTTATTTCTGGTCCTCCTCACTGACGTATCTTGGTGGAGGCTGGAGAAGGTGAAGATGTGGTAGCAGCGTGGCCATAACCTGTGTTTTACACCTAATCTGTAATTGCATCCAGTGAAGGAGGACCAGCCTCTCTGACGTGACCGGCCATGAAGCGCCAGGCCTGGAGCCCCCGCGCAAATCCAGAGCGAGATGGAGAGATTGAGCAGGACCAGCAAACACAGATAAAAATGAAAAAAAAAGAGAAAAGCAAACGGATTGACTTTGGTAAGAGGTCACTTTTGAAAGTCCTCCCAAGTGATTGTTCGAAAGTACCATTTTTTCTCAGTTCAGGACACCCCTGAGATGTGAAGTGTAAGGTTATAGTATGGCCCAGTGCTCTATATTAATGGTGACTTTGGCTCACCTAATACGGATTCTCAGGGTTATAGCCCCCGGGTGCCTGCTGAGCAGAATGTGAATGCAAAAAGAGCCTATCCCTCTCCCCATCCCCTCCCTGGTCACCAGGGCCCCACCAGCCCTCGCTCAAGGTTACAGCCCACACTGCCTGGCAGTGATGAAGCCATCAGCGCTGATTTTAAATGATACCCTGGACTAGCCACCACTTAATGTGTTCCCTCTCCCTTTACTTTTCCTTTAAACTCTTGATTATCACCCTTTTCAAGTTGATATTGTAATGCATGATCAGAGGAGAGGCTGAACGGCAAAGACACGTTTCTCCTTGAGTCGGTCGCAGGAGTTCCCGCTGGTAGAAAAAAAGAGAGTTTATGATCAAGGGCCTGCCTCTTAAGCCCAGAGCTATGCGCGGGATGTTTTTGTATTTTTGTATGTGTCAATGTGAACGCAGCCTGGGTATACATAATGTAATATGCTAAAGTCCTGCACAACAAGCCTCTGGAACTCTCCATGTGTACATTTTCTACACGGTTTACAATCCCTATTTTGTAATTACACCGAAAGATATCCCCCTGCAGAAAAAAAAGCTCCCTGGCTGTCAAGCGATAGCTCCGACGGACATCGAGACTTTTTCTGTGTTACTCCCTTCTCATTGCTCATGTAGATTCCATTAATGCTTACTTGACGAGTAAAAATGTTATTCTAATGATGGTCGAGGGAGCAGGGTTTTTGCAGGTAGTTGTTATGGAAACTGCAGCTGCAGCTTAACTGTACGATAAGCCTCCTCTCTTACCACCGCCCCCACCCCCCCATCTTCTCTTCCTTTTCGATCTAGTGAACACAGCATGTTGGAGTCATTACCAGAGTACAAATGGTTAAGGACAGAGCCGAGACACGGGGGACAAAATTCACTCAGAGATTGTGTGCAAAATGGTCAGTGCCGCTATCTATAAGCCACAATCTGGCCTACACACAGGAGGACTGTGATGTGTTTCTCTCCAACTTTAGTTAATGTATTCCTTTTTATTTTAATGTATCCCTCATTAATAAACACAGCCTAGTTGTAGCTCAATCCAATTACATTTTAACTCCAGTGTTTTTCATTATTGTATTACTGTAATATATTTACGTGTAAAATGACTCATTTACTAATTATTTCGATTTCATTCATTATTTAATTTGGTATATCGTGAATTTGATTCACAATTCCAAATGTGGGATAATTGTATAGTGTGAGACTCCCTCTGGGGGGAACAAAGGGATTTTAGCCTTAGCAGACCATTTTCATGCACACAAACCTATATAACACACTACAGGAAAGGGAAGACCCCCCCAAAAGCATAACAGTGCCCCTTTGAAACAACAAATAGGTGAAATTCTAGCTAGAAAACAGGATGTCAACCACACACTGTTGCTTTAGATGCTTAGGTCATACTTTGTTGACCTGGCTATTTAGCCCAATATCCTCCATTCCTTGGAGCTGTTATAATTGGCATCGCCACTAGAGGTCCTTGCCGGTAAATATACATATAGGTCATTTCAGGCTAATTTATCCATCATGTGTACAGATAGTTGCTTTTAATAGAGTTAATGACACACTGAAAGAACACTTTACCTTGCAGGTAATATGGACTTGAATATGCAGCATTACTTATACAGTAGGCGTCTCTCTTTGTGACCTCACCTTGAGGTTCAAGGATCTACATGACATGTTCAGCAATTCATCCAACCCTCACCGTGCTCACGTGTGTATTCAACAAGAGAAAACCATTGCCTGTTCCCCAGTTTTCTCATTTTTCTAATTGAAGCTATGAATGGAGGGTGAAAAAGTCATTTTTTAAGGGTGTAATTTGAAGAATAATACGTGCTCGTCTAGGCTGAGTTTATCCCTATTCATTATGTTATTGATTAAATGGACTTGTTTTACTCGATGGAGGCATTATCATAGGGTGCTCAAATGATGCTGAGCTCCCCACTGTGAATGGAAGAAGCTGTGGCAGAAATGTATTTCAATTTAGACTTCTTAGTCTCACCACAAGCACTTCAATTATCAGTGATGGGAACCTTTTATTAAAAAGAAAGCTCTCACATTTCTGGCACAGCTTGTCTTTCACCGAACAAATGTTTAATTCCAAGAAATAATTTAAATTGAAGGTGTAGAATTTCAAAAGAAGATTGAAGGCCAAACAAAATGTAATTACTGTGAATAAAAAAGTGGATGTTTCGACTTTTTTCCCCCTGATTTCGACATGGCTTATTTAACTGTTTGCAGTAACTAATGAGCTCCATGTGAGATCACTCAAGGTTATAGCCGGCAGCATTACAGCTTAATGTGTCTCACTGTGTGACAAGTTCCCCCAGAATCCATCCAGGCTCTGTTTTACTGAACTTCCACAAACTTCAGCTGAAAGTGTGGTGATGTCAGTAATGATCTCCAAGTAAACCCAGCTAAAATAGCACAGTGACCTCATTATTGTTTCCATAGTTACAGAATGGCAGGGTTACAGTTCCTATCTTTAGCGGCATACACTTCACATAAAATACTGCATTTTCACAGAGTTTAACAGTTTGATTGTGAAAAACAGTTCATGGTAATGTGACTTAAAGGTGATGTGTGTAAGTGCTGGTCATTTTTTCAGCTGGGTCCGAAAGCACGTAGTAGAGTAGGGCTCCGATTCTCAAATTAGGATCAAATTCTATAAGAATTGCTTCATCGAATGTAACATTTGTGCTAGATGATGTGTCATGCTGTTGACAGTAGTTTGTTTTTCGTAGTTTTTATCAAACATTATCATCATTTCAATAGCACAAACAATCATATCAATTCCAGACCCTGAAACTGCTTCACTGCCACCCACCCACCTATTTCACTTTCTGTGCCAGAGATAGCATCGCACTCTTAATTGAACCAGCTGGCTTTGTCAGGCATGGATCCAAAACATGGATCTATATTTACTAGGTTATATCATTGTAAATGATTCAAATAAAATTCAACTCATGTAACGATGAAAGACCTGAGTTTCTCTCAGGCCTTAAACATGCTAAAAAGCTAAATGATGTTCTTGAATGTGATTTCCAGCATTACATAGTGAGATTAGTTGAGCTGTTGTTTGTGTTTTCCAGGCACAGTCTTGGCCTGTTTCTGTTTTGTATTTTGGTGACTCATTGTTTAAACTGTGCCAAAGGTGGGGGAGAGGCACAGCAGTAGGGTGTCAACAAAACTGGTTCAGATTGGTGTCGAGATAACTATGACTTTGGCTTTGTTTTCTGCTTGGTCTAATTGTTTGTATCACAAATTGGTGATATCTTTGATATTTATACAACATCTCATGTCATAACCACTGGTATTGATATATGCTGTTAATCGTTACCAGAACAATTAAAAAAGAGAGCCGACCATTGGTAAGGAGGATCAAGGGACTGTGTGCAGTCATATCAATATGTAGCAAGAAGTTTGGTAAATTTAACATGGGGTGTGGACATCAAAACATTAGTTTTCTACATCAGAACCATGGAATTTGAATATTGATTTTTAAGTCCCACACTGATGTAACAAGGGCTGGCTTGCATTGGGGGTGTCCAAAGGTGTAGGGTGAGGTTAAGGGCACCAACTTATAATTTCTCAACAGATCTATCTTTGTTTCAAGGGCCGTCCACCACACTGTTGCCCGAAAACACACTTGTTTCCAAAAGGTCATTGTATGCTGAATATTCAGGATTTATTTTCATTGGAGGCAAGTGGTACAAACTATGACAAGCATCATCACACTTACTCACACAAATGTAAGTCAACATGAAGTCTACTTAATTACTTCTACTAAAACAAGTGAGTTATGTTTTTACCAGAAGCTTTAAAGATGCAGTTCAGGTAAGAAATATCCCAAAAAAGAAAATCAACATAATCAATCAATTTCATAAAAAGTTTATTTACATAGCCGACTATCACACATTTTACATTTGTCTCAGTGGACTTAACAGTTTGTACAGAAAACTGAACAACAACTCAAAATGAGAAATGAACAATGAGGTTTCATCAAATGAAACATTGTGAGTAGGTGCGCTTTAAAAGAGCAACATCTTAAAGACGTCTGAGATTCAAACATAATTACAACAAACTAAATAAAATCTGAGAAACTACTAAATATCAACACACAAAGTGTGAGTTCTGCTGATTGCACACACACCCAACATATGCTTGTGTTTTCTTATTTTGGCGAGTGTAGCAGGACTCCATCTTAGAGACTTCCACCGAACGCCACGGGTTCAGCTGCAGACAGGTGCTCTTGAATATTCATCGACAGTGAGCCCTCACAGATTCTAATCACTGTCAATATGTGTGCACTTCGCAACTGTCAACTACTCAGAAAACAGAATATGCCCCCCGCTTCAACTGCTTATGAAAATGTATCATGTATGCATGAGATGCAGTTTATTTACACTTGATTTAGGCTTGAACAAGATAATTGTTACCAAATTATAAGGAGAAATGAGGATGTGGCTCCACAATTTCAGTAGGTTCCAATTAAATGCACAAATCCAATAAAAGTAATCGATCTTCAGTAGTACACAATATAACCCAATGATAAAGAGAGACAAGACAACTCCTTTTTGATGGTCAGAAGTGACTTTTGTTGCCTCAGGTCAACTTCACCTCTGTCTCCACTGTCTTTCTGCCACAATGTATCTATTTACAATATATATCCAGTATCTATCTAGTTGGCTTCAAGATGTCGCCTTCTAGACGCCGTGGAACACTGTTTCTCAAATTCCACCCACACCTTGTTATGGTGACATCCATACATCCCTGTCCTGTTTGTTCCACTAGCTGTTTATTTGATAAGGTTAGTATTCAGAGCATTTTTTTACAATGCTGTGCACACAACTTTCTGACATCATTCTAAAGCATAGAGCGAGGCACTTTTGACAGGGTCCTGCTCCACTTTCAGTCTAGATGTCACAGCTGAGGTTCTGATTTTACATAACAGCTATGTGATGGATGTGTCTAAAACTTGCAATAAAAAAAACCTGCCTCCTCAGTAAGGAGCCCCTAACCAATTTTTTTAAAGTTCAAACCACATTTCAACATATTAACCTGATTTTGTATTGGAGTTATTTAACCTAGATATCTATAAAACCTCAACTGTCTTTCCAAATATAGTTTTGTTCTAAGATGTATTTTGATCGCTAAAAGTTGCTTACTTCCGTTCGTAAACATTAGAGACTGTCTGCATTAGAAGATCAAAACCTTAAAACAACCAACAAAATACTATATGTGTGGATGAATGCATCAATAAGGTGAGGGAGGCTGCTTTGCTGATTACATTTTATTTTACAAGCCGAGAGCTGAGAGGTGGCTATGGAAAGGGGTGACCAGTGGGGGCAGTGCAATGCCATTTGAACAGAGGCTGAGGCCCGATCAACCTCGGTCAGGTCGCCTGAAAGAGGGTGTCTGTTTCAAGACCCGAAACACACAACCCTGACGATGTGTTCAAGTAGGTGCATCAGAAGATGTATGTAAGTTATTGTGGTTTCTTTTGAAACCATGATCTTCCCCCCAACCTAACCAAGTACTTTTTTGTAGTTCCATATACACCTTTTTGTTACCTATAAGTGGCAGATTAGAGAACATACAGTATGAACACGAAAACAATGGTTTTGATAAACAAAGAAACAATGATGTGCCGCCAATCGAGAATACAAAACTTTTTGGGTTGTTCTAGGAGGAAACGAAAAAAACAATGTACTGTTGTTGTTATTTTGTTCTGGAATACTTTTGACAGTTACTGTAGATGTCTTTTGACTTCCAAATCACCTGTGTAAAACGTTGAGAGGTCTGGAAAGGGCCTTGCAGTTGGAGCTTTTGCAGTTTTTGGCTTTTTTTCGAATACCATTGGTTGTTTGTTCCCCCACAAAACCTTTTTGGAGATGGAGATCTGTGATGGATGGGTCAACTCAACTTTACTTTGACACAGACGACATATATTCACATCCAATGTTTGCTCTAGAGTCAAGAACAGATTATTTTAACCACAAGCACAGTCCTTTTTGAAACAGTCATATGTTTTATGGAAGGCACCGACTGTTTTCTTGTCAATAGGGGGGCACAGGATCAGAAACTCTTGCATCATGTTGGAAGGATAGAACAAACCGCTTAATTTCAGAGAACTTGTTGACATCTATCTCTTGTATGTGAAACAGTGTGAGGGTCGAGGGAGGCCTTTGTGTTGGAGGTTTCAAAGGATTGTAGCTTCTGTTGAAATCAGCAGGTTCAAACGGTGTCCTACAACCAGCTGGGACCGTGCTGAACCTCAGGACTCCACTGAACTGGGATGAGGAATGCGAGGTCAGAGCCAATGCCATTGCCAGGGCTGACTGAGTCATTTTACACTCTGTCATCACTCTTATCACAATTTTACCCCCTCTTTCACTCTATCTTGATTGGTCACTCCTCTCTGGAACATGTCTGCACCCTAGAGGCTTTATCTGTGATTCCTTATCATCCCCAACTCTGCCTATCTCTCACAGCTCCCCCCCTCCTTCTTCCTTTCCTCACTGCACCTCTCTCACTCCTCGGTTGTCTGTCATATTTGTCCTTCTCTATCTCCTGTAATAGAGTTGGAATTATAGGTTGAAAGTAAATAGTTTTAAGATAAAATAGATGTAGGCTCCAGTCAGGCCCCTCCAGGTGCCCACATTTATAGCCCTGACTTAATTATATTGTTCTTTCTTGGGTACATTTTGTGTCATATTTCCTGGTTTTACCCTGTAATCACAGGGATGAGTTTATCATGGCAGTAGATCAGTGAAGATAGCTGGACTTTACGCTTTGCTCAATGTCATTAGGCCTGACACTAATTATGATATTTTCAAAGTCAGTCAGCGGAAGCACATTTGTGCTAGGTCCATTTAAATTCCTAATTGTGCCTTACCGTTAAAAGTAGGGAGTCTGGGTATTTGGTGTATAGCCTTAGGATCTGTTTGCCCTTGGCAATTCTTTCATCTTCAGATTTAATAGCATGAGTCAAACAGTGTTTGGTAAATTTGACTGGGGTACATCAAGTAGCTGGAGTTCCTTGTGCTAATATTGACCCGAAGGAGTGGGTGAAAGAAAACGTGTGGGACATGAAGTTCCCTATGAGATGGAGCAGGGACTGAATACAGTGAACGTAGTTAGAGGACGAGTGTGTTTGATATGTGTCCTTTGTCTTTCTTGACTTGAAAGTCATTCATATCCAAGACTTTTGTTTAGCATCTGATTTTCATAATGAAGGTGACGGTAGCTACTCTGAGGTCTTTCAACACCGCTTTGAGGTTTTCTACATTAACTTATTACAGACTTCAGTTGACACTTCCTGCCGGAGCAGTACATGGTGTTCTTCATGGTGCATTTAAGGGAAGGATTACTGTTGAGTACAAAGGCGCAACGTTGTGGCCAGTACTAGAACAAGATGATAAAGCTACCCTTGTATAAGCAAAATGTGAATCAAACAATAACTTTTTAGATGTTCTCATACACTGTTGGAAACTACATGTATACCTACAAAAAGTTTTACAAAGTTATGCAATGTAACTTGTATTTATTCCACAAATACATTATTGTGTAATCCAAACCAGGACGACAAGACGGTCCACATGAAACGTAATTTAGGTAACGACAGACGTAATTATTTTAACCCAAATGCCAATCTCTTTTTAAAAGACTATGAGTGTAACAGGAAAATATTAACTTAGTTGCTGGACGTTTTATGAGAAAGCGTTACAAATTAGGAATAACTTGACCTTCCGATTTACTAAATGTTTTTAATGAAATGGCCTAAGTTTCTTTCCCAACATTAGATACTCTTCGATGTACTTCCAATATCCAGCATGTGTAAACATCTTACATAAGGCTCTCCATTCTTCATGATACGTTAGATAGATTCAGGAGTACTATGAGTAGCAACCACAAATATGTGTTTTTTTAAAACCTTTATTTAACCAGGTGGTCCCATTGAGATCATCAATCTCTTTTTCAAGGGAGACCTGTTCAACATGGCAGCAAGTAGGTTACAACAGGAACATAAAACAACAGATAACACAAAAGGACATCGTATTTACAGGGCCACATTTACATACCGACATTGACAAGCACCAACAGTATTGAGTATCATTGCACCTATCCAAGCTTTAACAACAGGTAGTGGAACCAATTTGCTCATTTTCAAATCTTTTTGAAGACTGTTCCAAGCAAGAGGAGCTGTGCCCATAAAAGCTTTTTTACCTAAGTCAGTCCTTGCACTTGGCACATGTAACAAAGCCACATCATGTGATCTCAGGCAATAGCTACCTGCAACTCTCTGTGTGATCAGAGAGCAGATGTAAGTTGGTAGTTTACCCAACATGGCTTTATAGATGAACATGTACCAATGACTGAGCCTCCGTAAAGTAAGTGAAGGCCAACGTGCCCTGGCATACAGGGTACAGTGATGAGTAAGTGCTTTACAATTAGTAACACATCTCAGTGCACTGTGATAGGCGCCATCTAACTTTTGCAGCTGCATTCATACAAAGCAGATCACCATAGTCCAGCACAGGTTAAAAGGTCAGAGAGACTTTTCCTGAGTAACAATATCCAAAGTGGTCTCTGTTTTCTTTTTAGCTTTTGAAAATAGCATTATCTTAGTTTTATCAACATTTAAAAGAAGCTTTAGTTCAGAGAGCTGAGTCTGAATAATATTAAAAACAGCCTGCAATTTAACAGCAGCCTCCTGAATGGAGGGACCTGCACAGTACTGTACATCACGGTATCGTCCGCATACAAATGTAAAGTTGCTCCATCCACATTTTGACCTCAGCTGTTGATGTAGATGGAGAATAAAAGTGGACCTAAAACAGAACCTTGTGTTACACCATTTGTAATATTTAAACTTTCAGAAGTGAGCCCATCAAATTGAACACATTTGGACCTTTCAGAGAGGTAGTTCACAAACTAACCCACTGCATGGCTGGATATACCAATACTGGCCAGCCTCTGCTTCAGGATATGATGATCGACGGTATCGAAAGCTTTGGAAAGATCAATAAACAGAGCTGCACAACTCTGCTTATTATCTAAGATACCCGCAATATCATTCACCACTTTCATTGTCGCAGTGATGGTGCTATGTTGCTTTCTGAAAAAAAAGACACACAATTTTACTTTTGGTACATTAACAGTTAAATATGGCTTCATGTTTTTTCGTTTAGTTGCAGAATTTAGTTTGAACAAGATTTTCTTTATTGAAGGACATTACTTTGGCCACTGATATGTTGTGCACCCTATAAGTACGGACTGAAATAATCATCTTCATCTTTTTTTATTTTTCCTTTCAGCCATTGATTTCAATTAATTTTGGTATGGCATAACACATACCAAATGTTCAATCTTCTCTTACAGTAGTTGTGTAATCCATCACAGTCAATGTCAAGTCTCCAGAGATTTTTCTCAACGTTTCAAAAGGCTAGAATTACAAAGTAATTCCATAATAATAATGGGACATTTTGTAAAAAACAAAGAATAATGCAGGCAGTATTTTTGCTGTGATGTTTACACAACCTTAAACAAACTTCCAACACACATAAAAAAAACTGCTTTAGAAGGCTTCTTAAAATGTAGGAAAAATTTTTGCTTCAAAGTGACTAATAGTGTTGCATAATTGGTATTTTGAGGACATTAATTTAATTAAAGGACATTTTATGTGTCATAATTTAATGAAAATAAAAGCCCTTTTAAGTATCCAATACTTATAATAAACCGAATGGGTCACATGCTCTGGTATTTCTTGGCTTGTGGCAGTTGCCAGGCAACCAGCTAAGAAACCTTATAGTTACTGCTTTCATAGATATAGTGCAGCACTTAACACCTGTTAAAATGGAAACCTGTTGTTTAACCTTGGTTCAGTACAGAATAAACCAACAAGATATAACATGTTAATTAATTAGCTTTAGAGGCACTGGACAACGCCATGCTAGCTGTTTCCCCCTGCTTCCTGTCTTTGTGATAAGCTAAGCTAATCGGCTGCTATTGGGAACCTTATTTTTAGGGACAGTACAAGAGTGTTTTTTATCTTCTTGCAATGTTGTTACTTAAAAAACATGTGGAAAACATGTACATACATAATACTGTTTGATAAGTCTCAAAAAACAAAATCACTGTCCTCTTCCTGATTGGTTATGTAAGGCTTGACGCACTTTATTGTGCCGTAAATGGAGCCTTTATATCCCGGGGGATTGTACCCGGTGCCAGACAGAATTTAATAGAGAAAGGGAGGCTTATCATTATTCTATCGCCATTACATTCTGCAGTCAACTTCATAATAATAATTTAAAGCAAAATAATTGTCTATTGCCACTTTAATTATTAGTGCATTGCTTTGTGTTTGATTCAGTCTCTTGTCGCTGAATGTGTGCACTTGACTTTTAATAGCACATTAGTATGTGCGTGCGACTTCCCACAACACCTGGCTTTCACATTGCCTCCTCTCCAATTCATTCAGCAACACATTTTGCTGGCACTGAGCTCACTTTTGATGATTATTTTGGCACCAAACATATTTGTACGCTCTTTGAGGTGAAAATATAGTAGAGACAGCTTGAAAGTCCTCCTTCCCTAAGTTTAGCGAAGCTGTGGTTATCACTCGTTACAGATCTGGAGACTTCCCTCATTCCCCTTTTTATCAGTTAATTCTGGCCAAAATGACTTATTGTTATTTCCGCCACTTGCCGAATGGAACGGCATTATCAAGGCTCTGTTTTTATGAGATAATGCTTGGGAAGACACTGTTCAAGGTCTGGCATGGTCTACCAGATGTCAGATTACCAGAAGAAAAGGCGCTGTAAATAAAAGCACAGGCTGTCTGGCTGTTGCACACCACTGTACACAGCACTGTGAGATATCAGAATTATCAGCCTATTACAGTCTTGACTGTGTTAAAATCCAATAGATGGCCTTCTGGTGTGCAGTGAAATCACCTTATCCATACAAAAAAGGGACTTGTCCAGTCTCCAGCTAGCTCCATATCATTTTTTTTCACCAGAGCTTTCATTGTCTTATGTTTGCTCCATGTTGTCATTCTCAGCACATTTCATAATGGATGAACATATTTCCTTCGTATACAGGAAAGCGCTGATAATGAGAGTTCTCGTTCTTTAGAATTTGCACCACTGATGATAATGGACTTCATTATGTCCCTCTTCCAGTAAGCTGTCACCCTGAACACATTTAAATTAGCCAGCCCAGAACAGATCTTACACCGAGATTATTTCCATTCATGGCACCATTTGGAGCTGTTTTGATTCCCTTTAATACAGGACTTTTCACTCCGGCAAGCAGCAGTCCTGTTTATTTGACTGTCACTACATTATAAATTACTGGCAGCTTCCTAAGCAATGACAAGAGGGGAAGAAAAGTCACCTAGAATCAGCCTCGGCTGAGAGAGCGCGCCAGTGTGAAGGATGCTGGCTCACTCCCTCCAAACAGGGCAAGGTGGGGTCTTGGGCAAGGGACCCTGAGGGAGCCATGTGGTGGAAACCATACTGTGACTCATTCAATAAAGTTAATTAAGGATATTTTACACATAATGAGGGTCGCTCTCCCGTGTGGCCCCCTCTCAGGTTGGGTTCATGGAGAGACAGCAGTTTTGCTGCGGCTGCAGGGACCATTCTGGAAACAAAACAAGTTGTTACATGTCAGGTTGTGTTAAGGTCATTTTCTTATGACTTTGTATATCTGTAAAACAGATTTGCTTCTGACAAAACTGTCTTATACTCATTGGTTTATTGATTAACATTTTATAGAATGCATATCCTTTATGTGTCCATATTATCATGCACCATTAACTTATTCACTTATCGTTAGTATCGTTAACATGTTGCAATATTTCAAAAGGGGTTAGGGTCATTTTTACATGGAAGTCTAAGTAAAAACAAAAAATGTTTTCTGTTTAAAAGGGCCCTATGATGCTTATTTTCAGCTATCATATTAGAATAGAAGTGCAAGTGTTACATAGTGATGTCATTATTTTACACAAGTAAACAAAATAGTCCAATGGAGGCGTTTCAGGCAGGGGGGGGGGGGAGTGTCAGGGAAATACAATTTTAGCCTTTCCAGACCATATGCATGCATAAAACCGATATAACACTACAGGAACTGGGAAACCCCAAAAAACATAATATGGCCTCTTTAACATCCATATTCTTGTTGGCAACACATTTTGATCGGTCTATGAAGACAAAAGCAGACAAGTTTGCAATGAAAAAGCAGATTTATGAATCATTTTACCACCAACTAAATAATGTTTGTCTTATATACCACCCATATTTCTCAGTTGGCTCATAGAACCAAACCATCAATGTATATCAAATTCGTTATTGGACCCTTAAAACTGCTTAGTACATATTATGTCATAGTGTCATTTAATTTGTCTGATGACACAGTGTTCTTAAAAGCTCCATGAAGCATAATGATATGAGCTGAGCCATCGTGTCACAGTTCATTGTGTGAGGTTGAAGGTTAGATTGTGACAGAAGAGTAGACATGCTCAGAGAGAAATTAACTGGATATGTGACACGGCCAATTACAGAGAAAAATAACACACTGAGCTTTTGTTGTGTCCCGTCATGTTTCATGTTTTGTCTCCCACTTCCTGTTTTATTTTGGTACTCACCTTTTGTGTTTCATTCCACGTCCCTTCACTCCCTATCCTTGTGTGTGTCTCCCGCTCTCACCGGCGTCAGCCCCGCCCCTGATTGTTTTCACCTGTGCCAGTTACCTTTTGTTTAAATTCCCCAGCCTTCCCTTGTCTTGTGTCAGTTCGTCTTGTCCTGTCTCCATGCCAGTAGTTTGCTTACCAGCAATCATGCTCTTGAATTACTTAGTAAGTTTTGTTCCTCACCTAGTGAGCGATTTTCTTTGTGCCTTTTTTGGGCCGTTTTTCACTTCGTTAAGAGTGTCGATCATTTTTTGTAAACCTATTTTTGAATAAAGTATATTACTCATACTTTACCACTGTCTCCCGGGTCGTGCATTTGAGTCCTTTTACCTTGTGTTTACCTTGTGACAGCTTTAGCAGTTTAACTCTGACTATCTGAGTAAAAGATGTTCACAGTCTCAGCTTTTTCCACATTTTGTGTTTATCAGTTTCTGGGCCGAGTTGTCGTATCTGCTGCCAGTTTGCGGTTTTGATTAGCATGCTTTCAGCTGTATTGACTCCCGGTAAAACTTTGAGCTGGCTTCCCTGGAAAGGTGTAATAAACATAACCTGGGAGGCTGCAGCATCTGCATTAACACCTATGGGCCCAGGAGCCGAGGACAGTGCCTTCCCTTCACACCTCGTTACTCCTGTTCCCTCCCGTGACCTTTCCCTGCAGGCAAACCCCATGAGACGGCATACCAATCAGTACTCATCTTGCATCCGCTCCACCTTCACAACCCTTCTTCTTTGCCTCGTTCCCTTTTTTTCCCCTGCCCAAATACACTGGCGCTGCAACTGTCATAGACTCTTTGGCTGAGTGGTGTCTTTGTCGCCCTGCCCCCGTCATTGTCCTCCACTCTATCAGTCAGCGCTGTTTACGTTCAGGTGATTTTTTGCTTTGAATCACTCCAGCGGAAACAGTTGTGACCTTGAAGAGAATGTCTGAGTCTTTTAGACCTGAAGAGGAAGGAGAACGCTCTTTGAAAGTCTTGTCTTTCATGTCACCAATAGACAGGAGGCTGTCTGAATTACTTTTTTTTTTGACCAGTCATTACAAAGATCAGGATGGGCTTGAATGCATGAAGCCTTGGAGATTGAAAATGGAGTTCTCCGGGTGAAAGGAAAACGGGCCATCTGGCAAGGTTGCGTGGTTTGTCTTTGATGCTCCTGTCTTGACACGAGGAGCTCACCTTGACTGGGTCATTTATTCAGACACACACTAAGTCACCAGGCACTTGGAGGCTGAGAGACAATTGCATTTAGCCTTCATGGAGCAATGATGCCAGGGCACCAGGAAACATCCATATTTTAAACGGCCTGTCGCAGTTAAAGTGGTTATCCAAAATTAATAAAACAATTTCTGCCCTTTATAAACCATTAAAAATGACTATGCTGTCAACTTTAATTAGTCCTCTGTTAATATTCTTTCTCAAATGTAGTCAAAATACAGAAAGCAACTTTTTGTGTCACGGAAAGACGAAGAGAAAGGTGGCGTGAAAAACATGTAAATGGCCCAGACGCACTGGCTGCATGGCACTGCCCTTATCCTTTCTACCTTCTGAACAAACCGTCCCAATCTGACCTAGGACGTCTTCGAGTCTCACACCGTAGATGAGTTGCAAACTGCAGTGTGGCAAGTCAGAGCACAGAAAAACCCTGTTAATTGGTCCAGTCTGGCTGGCCCCTGTCAGACGAGGCCTTTCATGGCCTTTTCATGGGTTTCTCCTGGGAGAACTGAGGAGGCTGGCTGTAATGAGGCACCGTACCTGGTTGCAGAGGGGGGAATCAGGAGGGTCACTCGTGGGCAATTAGGGAGAAATAATGAGAGCTTTCTCTTTCTCTCTGTCTCTGTTTCCTGGGAGGACGGTGGCTCATCAGGTAACTTTTTTTTAGGGGGGGATCCCGTGAGAGGCAGCTTGGAAACCAAAAGTAGCACTCTGAGAAAAGAGCCGGAGCACTGCAGATATTCAACAAATATGCACAAACTAACATTCAGCACACATGCTGCAGCTCTGTTGACCAACAGTGGCAGCTAAGCGAGATTGCTAACTTAAAAAGATGAGCATGTGACTCGTATCCCGAGAGATCTTAAGGTGACAGTTGACACGTTATCAAATGAGCTGAATCTGTATGCGACGTGCTATCGTAACTGACATGTTGTGAGCACCAAAGGGATGAGAAGAAATGCTATAGCTTAGCTTGTATACACTTCATTATACAGAACTAGTTATCACTCCTGGGATTCCAGTTTTTTATGCGGCTAGTGTTAGCGACTGCTACTCCTTCCTGACTGCTTCTGTCTGGGGACAGATTTCCACTTCTTTGACAGAGATTGATGTGCTGCCTGTCCGCTGCAGTAATAGTACTCGATATCCACTGCACTTAATATCCAAATGGCACCAAATCAAAATCACCAGCAGTCTGACACCAGGGTGAAACACCTCGGGTAAGTGCTGCACCTTATATACATGCACAGAACTGCACAGGTTGAAAGGTGATCAATAATTTACATCCAAGTAAGTGCCTTATATGTGTTAAATTGTCCTCTAAGAATAGTATATAAGTATTTGAATTGCAAAACCGATGGTTAGAGCTGTTTTAGCCGTGAAGAGCCATATAAATTGATTATAAATCAAATTGAAATTGTGCAGGGCAGTGAGTCCTTTTGTTGTGCATTTGCAGCTAAACGGAGCATGATTAGGTTTCAAAATATATATTGTTAGAATAATTAGTTTTGCCTGTTTAGGTGTGAAAAAGCCAGGGAATACTAGTCTTCCTTTTGTGCAGGTTCTGCATTACATCAAACTGCAAGTTCCACAAAATAAAATCACAGTGAGAAGCCGATCCTCACACTTCCTTCTCCTTTAATGATAATCACAGATTTCTCTCTGCAGACTGCTCCGGTTTTGTTTTGCTTTTGCTGCTCTACCACGGTGTTGAAAAACCCTTTTAAATAAATCTGTTGTTAAGGAATACTAAACCACAGTGGTTTGAAATGTTGCTGAAGACAGATCGGTCATTGAGTTCGAAGGAGAAAGAAAACCGTAGGTGCATTGAAGGCTGTGTTTAGCTCTCCGTTTTTGGTTTTGAAGTACACCGCCAACACTGATGGCATGACAGATTTGGGTTAGCATCCAGACCTTGTTTTGGATCTTGCTGTTTTTGCCTTGGAGAAAGGGCCATAAATGTTATAGCAGTCACGGAAATCCCTCCCTGGTTAAAACTCCATCTGTGCACACAAGTAGCAGAATGTGCGCGAGGCAGTAAAAAATGAATGTGAGGATTGTGAGACGGCCCAGGGAGTCTTTTACGCTGATAGAAAATGTAAAGTGCTATAGTCATGGATGTAATGTAGAATGATTCTCTGTCTCCCCTGTTTATTTGCCGGTGTAAGGGCTGTAATGGAGACAAATGCTCGTCTGAGCCTGTGAACCTGCTGCTTTGGCAATCTAACTCCTCGTATGTGTGGCTGTTCAGACAGTGTGCACTGTGAGGACTGTGAAGGCAGGTGAGAGGTCCTCAGGTGACTAACCTGGGTCTTATGCCTTAATGACTCCTTGTTATTCTAATAGCTATTTCCCAATTGCCACCAGCAATTCCACCCTCTGTGTCCATTAGATGCGGGGAACATGGATCAATATGTGATGCAATTTCCCTGGGGAATGAACGAGGCTTCTTTAGGGTGGCTGGCCCAATTTCTCCCCCTCTGTTTCACTGCCTCATTCTCCCTCTCTCTAGCTTGCTCTCCCCTCTTTTACATGCTATGCCGAGTAAACCTCAGGTAGGTGTCGCAAATACAAACGGAGATTTTGCTGAATCATTCATCCAAGTGGAGTAAAATTCACCGATGACAGGAAACCAGTTGTTACAGCAGCTAAAACAAAAAGCTGTCACCCAGGTCTCTCTAAAGCAGATGAGGAATGAGTCATCAGCGGCCCAACACCCACCCTGTAGCGAGGCTAGCACTCAGCATGCCACCATCATCATCTGCCTTACAAGGAATGTTGCCCAGCCATTATATTTGAACAATGAGACGCGGTATGCTAGTATTCGATTTTGCAAAGGTCAACATAATTTAGCCACTGAAGTAAAGTGTTGTTGTCTCAATGAATATGCCCTAGATCATGCACAGACACAACATAGCCTGTACAGCAATGCATTATAGCTCAGAGGGTAAAAGCACATTATATAGCAATTGCATACCTTTGTTAACATAATTAATACAAGTTTTTTGTCATGATACTTCTCTGCAGACTGTTTGTGATTTTCACACAATAAAACCCATTAATAATTAAGTTAATCCTGAGTAGCAGCAGCCGTTCAAATATGTTTGTTATGTACCTGGACCTCTTGACTCTGAGACATAGTGGTTTATAATTACATTTAAATACTAGTGTTATTGAGATTCCGTTTATCCTGTACTACTTTATAACAATATATATTGTCTCACATCCCTAACAGCCCATGGCTCTTCAAGAGTGTGCATGACATTTTTCATTATTGTTGTTTAATACCTGAAATGTAACCAAACTGTTATGATGCTGTGATATAAGGACCCAAACTGGCGAAGCTTTATTTATTGTGTCTCGCCCCAAATTTGCAGCTGGGATAGAGTAGGACAAAAATAAAGATTGGTTCCCGCAAAACATAATGCGGGAATGTGAGAGCAGACAGTAGTCCGTGCTTGAATTGATCAACAATGTTGAAACCTTGTGCGAGAATGGCAGGGGCAGAAGCACAAAAGTCACACACACACACACACACACACACACACACACACACACACACACACACACACACACACACACACACACACACACACACACACACACACACACACACACACACACACACACACACACACACACACACACACACAGAAGGCCCAGACAGGTGCACAGGACCTACAATTTCCACACTTTTGTTAGCCCAGGGTCCCGAACACCCTGTATGTAACTTAAATATGTATATGTATTGTTATTTGAACAAATAATTTATCATATCATTTTTCTTTAGCTAAATAATGAAAACGGGGTTAAGGAGCTGTCAGCTGAAAACACAGGCAGGTCTTTTTTTGTATGTGTTTAGTCAATATATTTGAAATGACTAGGTTAGCTAAGTTTGCTAGCTATTTTACAGAATATCTGCAATAATATTGGCAGGAATCCTACAATTACGTTGTTATAATAAGCAAATACATTTTTTTAGGCAGTAACAGTGACAGTTGGCCAACATTAAAATCCCTGAACAAGCGCTGTGGTCCCAGCTGGGTGCATCACTTTTTAGTATCCCCGTTTCCGCGGTGCAGCGTTTTTTATTTGCAGCTTTTTTATTTGCAGCACGTTTAGTAAGCGCTGCGCATGTTTGGTCAAGTTGGTTGATGTTTTCAAAATGCTGCGCATGTGTTGTCAAGTTGGTGTAGGTGTTTCTTAATTTGCATGTGTTATGGAACATTTGATTTTTATTTGCATTGTGTTTGGAACTGCAGTGCGTTTCTTCTAATGGAAATCTTTTTGGCTGCTGTAACGCGTTTGCACTTGTTGGCCACCGTAGGCCTTGACAAAGGTTCTGCACTTTCAGAATGCCATTTAAGTTTTCTCTGGGGAGAGTGAAGCTTTGCACAATCAGTCTTCCTTTCCCTGTTTGGAGAAAGTTGGCCTGCTGCTGTGTAAATGAATTGATGAACTCAGCTTTTCGTAGGGCCCTTGTAGTAATGGGTAAAATGGAGTGCTGCATTTGAATGTCCCTATGATGTGGTTGTTTGAAGTGTTTCTTAAGGTTTAGGTATTTCATGACAACAGATTGTGAATGCAAAATGCTTTAAATGTTTACAATGCAATGGAGCACATTTCTCTCCTCAGGTCTACACTGTCTGTCATAGGTCAGTGATTTTCTATGGGCTTCAGGTTTTGTAGTTAGCACACTGAAGCAGTGGAAATATGTGCCTGGTGCACTGGGTGATCAGAAAGTCTGAAATTGGCCCGGAGAGAGCTCCGCTGTCAAAAAAAATACCAGAGCATTGAAGAAAAGAAATGGAAAATGCCATCCCCTGCTGAGTGAATGAATACATGAGTTTCTCTGTGAACTTTTGCTCGTGCTGCTTGGATCACAGCATCAGCAAAAAGCCCTCTTAACAGTCTACAGGTTTCTAAAGGGTATAATAAAATGGGAAGGGTTATTTATCTTAGAATGCATAGGTTGGATAGAGGTAGGAGCATGAGGGGGGGTATTCAGTGTGATAGCAGAAGGAACCGACCGTTAACATCTCTGCGTCTTGTCCCATTGTTGTATTTGTCCGAAGGGGGATATTTATGTCAGGCTTTCTATGTTGATTCCAAAGGATGATGTAGGTGTCTCTCTCTGTGTCTTTAATCAAAGCACAATGTTATCTTCCCCCAGCCCGGGCCCTGCATTTCTCTCTGTGACTAATTCACAACTGTGCCATGGCTACTGAATGGCACTATTTCAGAGATGAAAGAGCAGTGGTGCAAATGTCATAAAAGACGCAAAGACAAGACAGACAAAGGGAGAAAGAATGACACAAAGGAGACAAAAGCAAAAAAGAAGAAGTCTCTGGTTCAGGATCTGAAGCACAGACATCAGTATGTGTGGGTAGTGTTAAATAATTTACTCCTCCCTGATCAGACCCTTTTTAATTAGGCCTTGTTCCACCGATTTAATCAGGCCCTCTTGGTTGGGGTTTTGGGCTATGAACTGTGCGGGGCGAAGGAGCATCATATGCTCGCCTGCTGCGTGATCACAGCGGGGCCCCAGGTAGAGGACACAGGGACACGTCCTGCAGGCTGACTACAGTTATTTCTAACAACACTAACAGGGGAAAGCAGCAGACCCCAATGACTCCAATAGACCTGCTAACAGGCTGCCGTATAACACCGTTCATGACTTCTAATAACGCTCCTCTTAACATCGTTTTAAAATTACCTTTGTATCTGATTGTGGACAGATGTGTTGCTGAAGATGTTACTGAGCATCCCACACAGAGCCATCCCTCTACCCCCCGTTTTAGGATTAGTGGCAGCATCTTTAGAACTGGGATCTTTCTGGCAATGACAGCAGAGAAATAAGGGTGCATCTAAGGCCTGTGTTGCCCAAGGCTAGTTTAGAGTAACTGCAAGCTGCCAGAGGATCCAATTTCAGGCCATTTGCCCCTCTAAAAAAAATTTGACTGAAGTGGAAAATCCCACCTGATGGCCCACCAGCAAGCCTTTCAAGCCACTAGATCAGGCATGAGCAAACTAAGGCCCGCGGGCCATATACGGCCCGTCGGGCTTTTGAATCCGGCCTGCCAAATATTGGTACAAAGTTGTCCAAATTATAGTAAAGACCGCATTCATTTAGCCTTTTTCCTGCAATACCCGGCATTTCAGTTGATTCCACTAGATGGCGCACTCTAGACATAATTGACCTTTGCTGGAGTCTGGTCTATTCTCTGGCCCCACTCGGCAACCCGGCAAGATCCAAGAACCAAATACGTCACGCTTACATTGGAGGGGACGAGATTAACCTGAGAAATAACAGTTCATGGCGAGTACGGCGAATACAAGTTGTAACAAGCAGTAGCGCTGAGCAAAGTGACTAGAACGTGACCAGTGACACACACTTATAAAAAACACTTGTATAAATTCAGGCAACACTAACCAGGCTTAGTGTGATTCTGTTTATTTTAACTTACTTTAATAACCATCCATTCACTGATATTGACCATTGTGAAGAGGCAGACGTTTTCCTTTTGTTTTGTATTATTGCAGCTATCGGATGGAATCAATACATGGGCTACATGTGGCCATCACAAGTAAAATCATAACGAAAACTACGTAAAATATGCGTGTAGAAAACGGCTTATGCCACAATATGATAGTCAAGATAGTCAGATTAGCTTTGGTTGCTATGCTAACATCACCTGTAGAATGCCAGAGAAAGTTTCATAACAGCGTTGTGATGCCAAACAGCTTTCAGATTAAAACACATTCACTTATGGGGATGGGGGATATTTATCAGCTGCTTGTTGTGTGACAGTCAGACAATGAACACTTTACAGCGGCCGCTGTCGCGAGTTAACGGGAGAATAAACTCTGGTAGATGAGCAGCACTGCAGCAGGCAGTAATGCAGCTGAACCACATTAATAAACAATGCACCATGGCACTCTGGAGAAAGGTATAAGGTTGGAGAAGTAGTTCTTTAATTTAATCTGGCTTCGTATAATTAAAGACTACCCGACGCAGTCCTCTATTGATGTTGTTGTGAGCAGTGTTGCGGAGAAAATCAGCGACGTAAAATGCTGTGTGGGTCATAAGAAGGCACGTAAACGTTACGTCATGACGCTAACGATGACGTAATGACGCAATAATTCACCTTTGAACCGGAATCTGTAACAATGAGTGGACCAAAGAAAAGAAAAGTCAACATTGAGTGCCGAGTGTTTAATAAGGAGTGGACAGCTAAATATTTTTTCACCGATCTGGTTCTAGCCCGGCCCGCCCGTCAAATTTGTCAAAATCTGTAAAACTCATTGTGGCCCCCGAGCCAAAAAGTTTGCCCACCCCTGCACTAGATGGTAGTAGCCTACAGAAGTCTTTGTATGACTCAATTTTCTGAAAAAAAAGGGGTTATGATAAAAAAAGAAAGGTCGGACAAGAGTCCAGATGACCATCTGCGTCCGTCCCGCGTAGTAAAAAGGATGGACAAGTTAAGCAGTTTTTCCTCTCACACTGTAGGATAGATGTTATTCGGCCAGTGGAGGACATTGAATTTGTTTTAAGCTGCACTCCCACGACGTGCAGGCAGTGCTGAGGTACACACTTTGATTTGTGACATGCAGAGAAGGGGGAAGAGAGAAGACGATGTGGAAGAGGGAGAGAAGAAGCAAGGGAACAGAAGTGCAGTGTCCCGCTGAGGTAATTTGCCTTGGGTCTTACAGAGCTTACTCGCACTGCTGGCAGAGTCATATGCAGGCTGATACGGGAAAACGAGAAGATGTGGGAACAGCGTGAGAAGCCGGCTGAATCACAAGTGTTGTAGCTTTACCGTGTAGCTTCAGAGGAAATAAGGAAAGAGTGAGAGGGAGAAAAAGCTGGGAGTGGAGTAGGGTTTAACTAATACTCAAACAAAGGTAGCCGAGTGTGCACGGGCACATGCACACACAGTCATCATCCAGTGCGTCTGGGAAAAGCTAAGGCCAATTTTCATGGGAGCGTAGCAGTTTTGAGCACACATAAGCACCTGTGACACCTTTGGCAGTGCCAAGAGCCCACACATCAGCCGGCATTGACAGCATGCCTGGCACATGCCTGAGGGGCTGTGAAACTTCCTCTCTATAATTGCATCCCATGTCAACCTGTGACAAGTCAGGCTCAACCGGCACTAATCATCATCCAGACGACCTCCACCTCCTTTACCCTCTTGTTCCCCCTTAACAGAACTTTCACCCCGCTCAGCAAACTCCCATTCCAGCTATCTGCCGCCTATCTCTTTGTTTTTAAACCCGTAAGGGTAGCCCCCTGAGCGTGCCATTACATCTCTATCTCAGCACCTGAAACCATTAGCATGACTCAAAACAGTCAACGCAGTTCTGTCTCATTAGTCCTCTGCCTTAAAAAGTATCTGTTAATGTAGCCATTTTCCATTTATTCCATCTGTTATTCTCACCGGCATGACACATTTTACTCATTTTATTTTAATTACATAATATTTGTTATAATGAGTGCCGGGGATGGAGATGATAATAGTCTGTCTATTCATACAGGACTGCTGGCTGGGGAGCTTCTTCACACCTCCCGTGAAAAGTCAGAGAGTGTGACTATGATACAGTTAGCAGACGCGTTAAAGCAATGTACTTTTGTGATTTAACACGACGAGGCGATTCGTAACAACTTTATGTGCGTGACGGCAAGTTTGTAAAAGTCTGTACGGCGGAAAGTCCTTGTGATCTTTGATGAGAGATATCAGCTCAGTGTGTGTGTGTGTGTGTGACCACATCTTTGATCTTTGCTGAGTGATGTGTGTGTGTGTGTGTGTGTGTGTGTGTGTGTGTGTGTGTGTGTGTGTGTGTGTGTGTGTGTGTGTGTGTGTGTGTGTGTGTGTGTGTGTGTGTGTGTGTGTGTGTTGTGTGTGTGTGTGTGTGTGTGTGTGTGTGTGTGTGTGTGTGTGTGTGTGTGTGTGAGTGATTGAGAAAGAGAGCGACATGGTGCAAGTGCCTCCTGCCTCCTGCAGATTGAGGTGAGAGCAGCCAGGTGGGGCCTCCGGTCGTGTCTGTGTGCCACAGTAACTGGATGTGATGGGTGGCCTCTGGGGATCTCTGCCTTAGAAGTGCTAAACGAGTGAAGCAGAGCAATCACACTGTTCCTGTGTGCGTATGTGTATGTGTGTGTGTATGTGTCGCTGGCACACACACACCTATATATATATATATATATATATATATATATATATATATGATTGTCAGTTTGCTTCCCTGTTGCCACTGGCTCTGTGTCAGTGTGGGTGTCTGCTATAAAGGACACTGCATTCATCCGCAGACTAAATATAAGCAACACGAGATGGATGATTAGATAAAAAGGCCTTTAATGTATCAAATGTTGCCAGGTAACAAGCCTTTTTAGGAAGGAAATACACAAACATGGCTGCCGTTTCAGGCCTTTGATGATAAGTGGTGCAGACAGTCCACATGTGGTGGAGCTGCCACAAGTATGACTCCAGTCACAGAGGTGGTGACAAGACACTTGTTCCAGTCTGGAGATTGTGACCCCACCCTTCCTCTAACGTACTCCATTCCCCATGTCTGAATGTGATTGTTAGCCTGATGCCCCTGAAAGGGCAAACCACCCCCCGCCCCTTCATTAACCAAATGGAATTGACTTACTTCAATTAAGGAGTAATATATGTCTTCCCATGAGAGTGTTTGTGTACCTTGTGCTCTGCAGCTGTGTGTTGCCGTGCATGCTCACACATATATTACAACCTGCAAACCGAGCCCCCCATGCATATGAGAGGGAAACAAACAAGTGCGTTTCACAGGTTGTGTTCTTGCCGCGGGGCAAACGAGGCCACAGTGGTGATGCTATAGAATCCTCTGGTTAGCACCAAGGGCCTCAAAGCTCCGCCCGGCCCCTGTGTGCTGCCCGAGCCGAGGTGAATGCCAAGGAGTATCCGAGCCACTCCATCAAGAACCCCCCCCCCCCCCCAGGGGAGCAGCAGCCAATGAATTACAGATTAGATCATTGTTACAGGATCATAACAGTGATCTAATTGCCAATTTATCTTTTTAATTGAATTTGGTGGAGTGAAGAGGCAGAGATAGGATTCTTGGGACTTTGCGTGGAGCCGATTGGAGTCGGTCCGATGTTGACCGGACACGACAGTTAATGAGGGGAAAGAGATACCGCGCCTGACATTCGGCTGCGAACTGGGTGTCGATTGCAGAGACGTCAGGCCTAATATCCCCGACAGTGCTTCTTGGTCGGACTGAATCTCGTTTTTGGAACGTTTAGGGCGTTTTCTCACCTAAATTAGTCAAATTCTAATAACAGCATTATAACTCATAGTTAAATCAATGAATCTGGGTTGCACACAGTTGGTTGTAGATCAATTGTCCTTTTAGATTTTTTTCTACAGGAAGTGTGATTCTCTCCTAGTGTGTTTTCTCGTGGAAATGGCTTTAATCTAAACTTTAAGCCGCTGATTTTCAAAAACCTAATTGCAGTTTGACTGTGTCTGTTTTCTTGCCCCCCCTCCCCTCCACCTATCCTCATCCTCACACCGCCCACTTCCAAAAAAAATCCCCCAAAAAATGAGCTCCTCAGTGTTGTCTGATTATAGTTTGGTTAAATGAGATGAGATAAGTTGGCCCACATCTCCTCTACAGCCCTTGCTTGAGAGCTGACAAGCCCAATACATCTGCCGCGGCCATGGTAATTGAGATGGGGAGGGGGGGGGGGGGGTTAGCGGATGGATGTGGAGCAGTGATTTGTGTGTGTATGTGTGTGTATAATGGTGGAGTTGGAGGGGTGGGGTAGGGGGGGATCCCTCAGTCTCTTGTTCCTCAGTACCTGTCATTGATGAGGAGCCAAGGAGAAGCTTCAGCTTGAATCTGTCTGCCTCACTCTATCATCCCTCCCTCCCTCCCTCCCTCCCTCCCTCCCTCTCTCTCTCCCTCTCTCTTTGTGGTGAGGATGCAGAGTGTGTGTAAGTCGTGAGGCAGCCAGCGAGCGTGTGTGAGCCGTAGGAATCCGCGCGGACCGGCTCTCGAGGTGTTTGGAATCGGGAGACGCCACAGACCGACCCGCCGCTCCACCACCGCCGAGACCAACACTCCCTCTCCCGGTCGGGCAAGCCAATCGCAGGGCACCGCTTGCTCTCCCTCCATCCTCAGCACTCTCTCTCTCCCTCTCTCTCTCTCAAACACACACACACTCCCTCCTCCTCCTCCTCCTCCTCCTCCTCCTCCTCCTCCTCCTCCTCTTCTTCTCTCTTCTTTCTCTCTCGCTCTGGTTTCATTCCTTTGCGTTCAATCCGTGCATCCTTCCTCCTCCTCCACCACCTCCTCCTCCACCTCCTCCTCCTCCTCCTCCTCTTCACACCTTTTGGTCAGAAAAGGAAGCCCAGCCCAGGGAGAGACGCTGAGAGGATGAAACTCTGACACGCCGACAGACCACAGGGAAACAAGAGCACAACTGTGAGTACAGCGGTCCTTTCACCTCTCACTCAGGCTTAACGCTGTCACACAAACCTCGTCTCTCTCACACACACACACACACACACACACACACACACACACACACACACACAAACACACACACACACACACACACACACACACACACACACACACACACACACACACACACACACACACACACACACACACACACACACACACACACACACACACACACCCACACACACACACACACACACACACACACACACAGACGTCTCCAGCATTTACTTCAAGCTTGCACAGTGACATGACTCTACACACACAGAGTGGTTTTTATTTTGTGCGATGTGTTCCTTTATGTCTGCTGTTAGGCTTGTTCTTTATTTGCAAACCAAAACAATCCATCAAAAAGTCTCACACTTCACAATACATGTTTGACTTTAAACCCCCACTTTAATGGATTTACTGCTCCGCTGAAAAGTCATCTGTGCATTTTTCACGTGTCTTTGTTTGGCTCAGATGAAAAATCTCCCCAGGAATATGCAAGGTCAACTGAATAATGTTTCACACACAGCGCCTCCTGTTGTGAGCTGTTTTTATTAGCAATATACAGGCATGCTGGATCACAACATGAGGAGAGCGTCCCTCTTCTTATCTCCCATCTTAAGCTGCTTTAAGCCAATAGATGCCTGCGGGGTAAAAAAGGGGGGCGTACTTTCTTCTCAATGGCAAAAGAATCCCGAGCAATCCCCACTGCTTATTGTTTAGCGCTCAGCCAGGGGGAGGTCTGCATGGCGGGCTGATCTGCGGCCGTTTGCGTAACACTATTTTTTTATTATCTTCCTGGTTCATCTCTGGCCGAGGCGATTTCCTATTTCCCTCTCCCATTTCGAGAGCGGGGAGTATAATATGATAGCGGCTCACATGCGGGGAAGTGCAGACAGTGGATCTGTGCAGAGGACACAGATTGCATTTCCCCTGGAGAATGCTCCCCCTGTATTAAAGGCACTGGAGGGCTGGCTCGGCACTTGTCATCAGCTCCACTAGTAATGCTGGCGAGGGTAGGGAAGTAGAGGTGGTGTTTACGGCCACTCTCTCATTTAAAGGGCTCCCATTGGCCCCTAATGCCACAGCTCTCCATCTCCACTGGCCCGTTGCAATCCAGGTTATATTACATTTATGAGGCCCCGGGATATTCTGTGGCGCCTCACTTTGCTCTCACAATCTGTTGAGCAAATGTTGGAAATGAAAAGGTATATATGTTAAGCATCCAGCGGTTTATTAGATTTGTTGTTGGGATTCTAAACTCCTGGAGTGAGCACTGCAGTATTTGCATTTTTATGATGTGGTTTAACGTGAATCACATGCACCACAGCGCCTGCGTCTGCTTTAAATTTGATTGATTTTTGTTCCTTTTTTTTCTCATTTCTAGCTCCATATCTCGTTTTTTTCACTTTCTCTGTTGTTCACTTTTACTCTTATACTTTCCTATTGTATTTAAAAGCTATATGTGATATTTTGTAATGCTTTCCACTTTGCTAAATATATATGAAGGATTGATCTTGAGTGTTAGGAAATGTGAAGTGACACATCAATGGCTCCAACAAGACACTGGTTGGCGATGTGTCAGCAAAAGTGAATGAGACTTACTTCCTCCTCTGTGTTATAATTGACTGAACCCTTGTGATTTTAACACAAACACGCACAGACACACAATCAATGTAAACAAGACAATTATCTATCCTTCCTTCCTTCCTTCTCTTGCCTCCTTTTTCCCATGCAAGGGATCATAGGAAAGAGTTATTAGAGAGTGAAAGATTCAGTGTCCTACATTAAAAATCAATCCACTCACCATGCATCACCTATAACCACCATCAAAGCTATTATTTTCGCAGCACTGGAAGATTACAAAAGCTACATCACAAAAAAGTAATTTAAACTCTCAAAATTAATGCAACTTTAAATTTGGATTCGCTCCTGGCTCTCCATGAAAATATCTGTAATTTAAATGGCCTGTCTGTTTCTGACCGGCGATTTAAATCTATCTGCTCCATGTTGTATGTTTCATTGTTGAGGAATATATTCAAGGGGAAGTTAATAGCCTTTTTGGCCTATAGGAAACATATTTAATTACAACCTGCACTGCAAAGCGCTTACCCCGGAGGTGCCGTTAATGTAAGTCTGTGATCTTTGGAGTTATTAAACCGCTTGTCAAGGCGAGATAAGTTACTGTCATCCCGTATGTATTACTATCTGCTCGTGTATCTGCACTTATCGATTAGAAGGTTGGTAACCATTCTTGATCATCAATAGAGATCCTACAAGGCGAGGGCCAGATAGTCTTTCCACTCTCCCTAAAGACTCAATTACACAAGGAAACATGGGGGGAAGGAGATCAGCCTCTGACAAGGTCAAATTATATATGTCAGCCTCAAATCATTTTGTTGAGGTATTCCGCCACATCTGAATGTATAAAAGACACATTCTGAGAATCAATAAACGTTGTACGCCAGAGCTCTTGAAATATTCAGATGCCTCACTGATTAAATTATGTCTTCTGGAAGAGATGGGCTCCTCCTGCGTGTTTTCATTTATTTTCAGAAAACCTCAGAGTGACTTTGGGGTATTAGCTGCCGGTAATTGCACATCTTATATAAACGAGTGGAGGAACTTACTAATTTGCTAACTTGTAACCATTTAAACAATGTTGATTATGATTGCAGACCCCATCATATGTTTCCCAGTCTTGACGCAGTGGAGAAAAGTTGTAATTGGTGCTTTGTGGGGCTGTTTGCTTTCGCTTCCTCAGACAATGGGATACACAGCCCTATTCAAAAACCCATGAATACCAAAATTCAATGATGAAGGACATGTGTAGCAAATACTGAAGATTTATTTTCTTGGTGGAAAGCCAAAAAGCAGAATTGATTTGTTGAATGAGCCTGGGAAGAGAACGGCCTCTCCTCATAAGGCCTTTGTGAGAAAGATGATTACTCGCAGGGCAAAGTGCTGCTGACAGAATACAGGAGGATTACCGCGCAACGCCAACTGCAAGTTTCTGAAGATATATTATGAACAAAAACATTTGTTTGATTCCCCAAAGTAGCAACACGGTTTAAGGGCCGGCTCACATTTTCTCATTTACCTGTGGTGCTATCCATCCTTGCAGATAGTTATGTGTTCTGAATTTGGAGGTATCTCTAAGATGTCTTCCACCATTCCAAACAATTGGAGGTAATGGGATTTCTGTGGCTGGTCAAAAGAGTGACAAATGACATTTACATACAACAACAACAACAACAACAACAACAACAACAACAACAACAACAACAACAACAACAATGTCTCTTAAAAGGAAACTCTAGCTGGAAGGAACTTTTAGCCTTTGCAGACCATTTACAGGCATGAACAAAAACCTATATAACACGCTACAGGACAGGGGAGAACCTCAAAAGCATAATTTGGCCTCAATGTAATGGAACATATCACATACCCCCGGATGTACCACATGCTGTTGATTCAAATGCCTTTTTTTCTCCATGGTTTTAGGCTTAAGGCAGAGATACAGATTTAACAAAGCCTGGGAAAATAAACCATAACCATTTGCTTGTTACATATCACTAGGGGTGGGTAAAAAAATGTGTCTGTGTCAATTACCTTGTTAAAGTTGCCCTGTACAGAAATGGTGCTTTGAACAGGATGTTTATTTAGTTCCCTTTATTAGAAAGTTTATAGCAGCCCTGGGTGAGCTTTTGCCACTCAGTCGCTATTTAATCAGTCCCTACCCCGAGCTTTAACCTTCATTACCTCTCTGTGTCATTCTCTGCAGGGTCATGCAAAGTATCATCAAATATTTATGATATTAATAACTGCCTTTAGAAAGGAAAAAAAGAACATAAATAAATCTGCTCGGCAAAGCACACGATTAAGAAGTCCATTCCATTTAATAAATGGTTGAAGGGGAAATAAAAGGGCAGACCTGGAGCTAAAAAAAAGGGAGGGGGGTGGGATGTTACAAAAGCAGTGACTAAAGATGGAGATGCTAGAAGTAGGAGCAGCAGACGGCTTTTGTGGTACGGTGGCATGTTTCTTCTGTCATCATTATCTGCTGTGCGATTGTTCTTCTGAGAGCTTATACGAGCCGGAGAGGAATGGTTGTTGTGGATGGCTTGAGCATCCACCATTCCCAGGGGGGCCTCCTACATCGACAGACTCCAAATAGACAAACATGCAGACACCCACACACATGCGTACACATATGTACACAGAGCTGTTTAGCATGGAAGCCGATTGAGGCACGGCCCAACATTAATTATCTGTTTTTCAGCCGAGGTCTGGTGACAGTGATTAGAGTGAGGTTTTTTTTGGAGAGTGGCGCACACACGGTCTAATGAGGAAAACTGGCCTCTCTATAGAGCTCTCCAGGCACACTTGATCTACTCTGCAGCTCTGCGTGTGTGTGTGTGTGTGTGTGTGTGTGTGTGTGTGTGTGTGTGTGTGTGTGTGTGTGTGTGTGTGTGTGTGTGTGTGTGTGTGTGTGTGTGTGTGTGTGTGTGTGTGTGTGTGTGTGTGTGTGTGTGTGTGTGTGTGTGTGTGTGTGTGTGTGTGTGTGTGTGGGTGAGACTGTTGCTCCTCCAGGCTCACTGCTGGGAGAGACACTCCAAATCTGAGGTTTAGAAGCTGATGCAAGAGGGAAGACGCTCCCAAAGCAGAAAAGGTCTTTTACATAATTGCTGTTTAATTGTGACTTATTGTGATGATTAATGTTTGGTTTACTGGTGGAGGACGTTTTGGCTTCGGTGCTCGCAAAAAGCTTGAGCTGCTTAAAAGTAATGTGATTTTGCGAGCGGACCACATGACAGCGTGGACCGGTCTGCATCCCGTGGAGTCTGTTTAGAGAAAGAGAGCAAGCTGCTTTCCTTGCGAGAGAATTATAAATGGTTGTGTCCAAAGTTTGGCAGAGCGGAGCCAAAAATACTCTGCACAGTAGTGTGCAACAGCAGTGAATCTGGTGTTCATCTCAAAACAAAGGAAAGATTTTCTGCAGGCTGAGAAAGAGACGGCTTGAATGAGGTTAGGGATTTAGAATTCAGAGTCAAATGCTCACAAGGTTCAGGTTACTTTGACCTAAATAAGCTGTGATACACTGATTCAGGGTCTCTTATGTAAAACATTGTTTTATCTGAACATGACAGAGTTCTAACTGAACCAACTGCACATGCATTCTCAGCAGCAGGAGCGGCAGATTGCATGGCTTGAAATAGTATTTTTCTTTCACTGGAAGCACTGGTCCAGCACATCAGCTCTCCAGTATCGTCAGCTAAATCACATTTGTGAAAATGCCAATGTTGGTGTGCACCTGACTGATAGATTTCTGCCCGCACGGGATTGGCTTTAGGCTAGGGCCTACACGTCATTTTCCACACCATTTTGTCCCAAGTCGATTACTTTGCCTCTGCCGCTATGGCCGCCTCTGAATTGAACTACACATTTAGCTCGGGAGCTGCCAATAAAAGTCAGAGAGCCCGGTTTCCATCAGCGTAATGATATTTCAGCCTCAGTATTAGTTCAGCACTGTTCTCCACAGCAGTTTCTGCTCAATTAAAGATGGTCCATATTTAAATAAGTAGAAAATCAGAACGCTGGCCCGGCCCGTGTGCATTCACATATTCTGTGGAACGGTTAAATTATGAAGTTTGAAATGGACTTTCATAAGCAGCCAGACACTCCACAGCTATTGGGTTTGAATAAGGGAAACTGTTCATTTGTAGCTGTGAAATTTTCCTTTAACGTTATTGATGTAGATTAACTTTTAAAAAGGTAAGTAAGTGAAATGTGAAATAATTCATCAAGAGTCAGCCATGTAAGAAATGTGATTTTCCCTGGCAGAGAAAAACCTGTAGACCATTACCCCAAACAGAGGAAGTAGATTAAGGGCGGGGCGCGCTCCCCCCTCGCTTTCTGTCTCTCTAACTCTCCAGGCCTAAAAGTATGAATAGCACATTTCCAACTAAATTGCCAGGCAGAGCGAAGGACATACATTTCAGCTCGTGTCAGCCTTGTGCACACTCACAGTTTGGAAGTTCCGTTGTCTTCCTTTTCCCTGGCCACTTCGGCTTTATTTAGCGGGAACTGTCATTTCCCATAAATCCCTAGGAGGAGGCGTCCGTCAGAGCTGCCAGCTCCCCTGTGTGGAGCACCTGTAACAGGGGAGCAAAGTGACAGTTGTGCTGGGACAGTCCCATCAAACGTACAGACACACAAACACACACAGACACCCACAGAGTCGCCTGCTCAGAGACCTTTGTAGGTTTCTAAGTAGTAGTAACAGCTTCCACAGTCATTGAAAAGTCAAGACATCATAGGAGTTTTAATATATTTTAAGGCAATCAGTTAATTTGAATATCTTAAGAAGCTATTGTTCCAATAAGGTATAACATAACATTGTAAACTGTTCCCAAGACACTGTAAATAAACAATTAACTGGGTTTTTATTCTGTCAATCGCATAGTTTTGTATTTGTCTGTGCCTGTCAGACACTTTAATAAATGACCATGGTGAAAAAAAATGTCATGGTATCTGTCAATTGTCATTTGCCACAGACTAATTGTTTTATTATTATATTTATAAATGTCGCATATGAATGCTCGTAAGGTGTAAAAAGAGGAGAAGTCTTTCCTTTCCTTTTTTTTTATCAGATTCAGCTGTCAGCACACATGCTCCATCATCTGCGCTCCAGGAAATTAGAAAGGAGAAACGTTTGACAGCACAATTTCACAAAACACCGCCACGCCATCATTTCATTTTCTCTGAACCTTTTTTTTCCTTCTCATTTATTTATTTCATTGTCTTTTGAAAAACAAACAGAGCGATAACAGCGGCTCCTTCTCTGGTAATGTATCCTTGTTGCTGTGTTAGGTTTTAATCTCGCCTTGCGAAGGTTTAACCCCAGCTGATTAGCCAGCGCACAGGTGAGGTGTTACCTAACAAACAGAAGTGGGTCGTGTTATCTAGGAGATGACTAACGTGAATAAAGGGCGGCTGTGTTTATCGGCTGGTGGCATGATGGCCTTTGAATGAACAGGGTCTTTGAGGAGTTGATGGTTGTTTTGGTCTGGCTCTGCCCTTGGCGTGCAATAATTAGTTGCTCTAGTGAGTCTTGACCAAGGCGGCAAGAAGTCATCAGTCGGCGCACAGCCACGGCGTTATACATCACCAATATCAGTGGCTGACGGCTGCTTATCTCTCTGGTATCGATTGGAAGACTGTGCAGGGGGGACCAAAGTGACGCGTCCAATCAATGGGGGCATTTCATTCTCCTTGAACGGCCGCGTTTTGATCCTCCACACTGATTGGTTGGGCTCACTGTGATACTGTGGGATTTTTGTATTTTCTGTTCTATGTTATGAAAAGGAGTGGGTGGAGAGTGATGAACACTTTGGTGTTGGCAGCCTGCTGAGCTTCTCACGGATGTGCATGGCATATGTACGAGAATCCTGTTGTGTTCCCCCTTCACTGCCAAGAACCCACAGATCTCGCTTAGAGGTTTGATTCAAATTTGCACTCTAATTTTGGAACACATAATTCCATCACAGAGATATGGAGACCAAAAAGATTTTCGTCTCACAAAGTTTCTCTGGATTACCTCCAGTGTCTCTGCATCTCAAGTACATGTGTAATCTCTGCAAAAACCTTTGAGAGATCTTTGTATTCCAAGCGGTTGTTGGAAGATTTAATAGAACTAGAGAATGCAATTCCTGAAGAAATTGCTAGTGGGAATGCTTTATGCTGAAATATAATGTGTAAGAAGAAAGTGAATAATCAGGAATATTTGGATGACTGAATGGTTTCCATATGAATGAATATTAAGTTAAAAAGTAGCATGAAACTCCAAATGTATAAATAATGTTAAAGATGTAAGGCTTTGAATGTAGAATGTTATTTGTAGGAAAAGTTGAAAATGCAAAAATAACTGGTGAAATAGTAACATTTGGCAAATTTTATTTTCAAAAACCATGGGGGAAAAAAACTATATAAAACGTTTCAAATCAATTACTAACAAATTATATTCAGTAAAAACACGAGTGAAAATCTGTCAAACAATACATGAAAAAAACTATATAAAACTGTTTGAATCAATTACTAACAAATATATTCTGTAAAACCACAAAGTGAAAAGGTGAACATAAATAAAGTAATTTTTGTGAAAGAACAAGTGATAAAAGAACTATATACAGAAACTATTGTTCATTTGACACTTTAAAGTTCAACTGTTTAGGGAGAGATTAAGTTAGCTAGCAGCCTAGCGGCGTTAGCCCTTTAGCGCAATGCTAACGGGCTAACGCAACGCTGCTAGCTGTTGCAATGCTAACGGGCTAAGAATGGATACGCTGCAAAGAAGCTGTTTCCTTTCATGTGTAAATTAATATCAGTTGTCACGCCAGTAAACAGTCTATGAACAAACTCAAACGGTGTGTTATACTTTGAAAAAGAGTTAATTTGACACTTTAAACTTCAGGTGTTTATGGATACATGAATTTACCTAGCAGTAGTCAGAGCAGAATATATCTCCCGGGCTTGGTGTGACGCATCTGCTAATATTGATGCATTCAAGGACACTCAGAAATGATAAAGTTACCGATGAAGAGCGCTGGAAAAGAGACTAAATTAGAGTATTTTTTGTATTTATGTTATATATTTGTTTAATAATATAATTTGTTCACAGTGTACAAATGTGAGTGGTCAGGACCCATTATCAAAAACACCGTCATGCATAAAGACTGACATGCAGAAAGAGCCTTGAACCATGTCAGTTGGAGTGATGACATCATCGTGTTCCATTACACAGGTGTTTGTATTTGAGCTAATGAGGCGTCCAGAGATCAAAGGTTTCCATTGTTCTGGATGAGAGATAAACCTCTTACATGTGAACATTTTGTGGAAGAACCGTAACAGATATCTGTGAAATTTCAAAACGTGAAGCATGTCAAGGAAGTTGAGTATCTGAAGTGTAATTTTTGTGTACTTTTGGGTTAATAATGTGGCCTTTTTGGCAGTTTAACTAAAGGTGTGCGGCTGCTGCTGTGAGGAAATATCTGCCTGAAATTACAATGGGCTTTAATGGAGACATGTTGAACGTTTTTGTCACTTCATGCCTTCAAGAGGCACTTTGTTTAATTATTTTTTGCTTAATTATTTGTAATTGTTCAAGCTACGGGATGTTTTCCTACGTTTGTCATGAAAAATGATGTCTCAGGAATGTAGGGTTTGGGAATTATGGCAGTTTTAAAAAAATATATGAAGGCAAATTTCAAACTGTCCTCCACTCTAACTCTGACATCACGCACTCTGCCTTAACGAGCTGCGCAATGTTAAAGTTCAAATGTTAAAAATGTGATGAATTATGGGATGTATCTCTGAAATTATGAAAGTTATGAATGAGAAAAGTAATAGCCATCGATTCCCGACCGAGCTGAACGTTTTGATGTTTGAACGGAGTTTCTGGGATGTTCAATGGGGGAGAAAAGCGCGGGAAAATAAGTTGGCGGAATAATAAACTTTTCGTGCGTAGAAGAACAGTTAGTTGGAATGCTGTTAACAGCATTCCCACTAAATTACTGAGCTTTGCTATGTTCAGCTAACTCTTACAGTCGTTAATGCCAATTGTACACATCATATGTTTATTTTCTGCCAATTGGCATTTTTCTATTACAGGCTTAAACTTGACTGTCTACAACAGTAATTTCAGAGTTTCCAAACTGAACAAAGGTTATGTAGACAGTCTTCCCCAACAAAAAGCAGTTTTGAGTCGTCTTTTCAAGCAACTCGTTTCGACCAATTGCGTCTATTTATAGGCGACGACCTCTAGTGGCCATAGTTGTTACGACAGAAACACAAGTGCAATATAGTCCGCAAAGGGTGTAAATTGTGATGGATGGGTGGGTCAAACCAACACAGGACTTCCATCCAGGCCAACTGTTTGTGTCCTGTGACAAACCAAAAGTCAACTTTTTAACGTATTTAAGTATGTTAACATACGTAACAAACTCACCTTACGTAACATAGGCATTCAATCAACTAACGTAAGTATCCTTAGTGACGTACTGAATCCTTTTTTTAATTCACACTTTCCCTTTTATTCCATTTTGTTTAACCACTTGCTTTAAACGTCCCTTCCTTCACAATGTGCACCTGTCACTGGTACTCTCCAATGGTCATTCATGTTGTTTTGGGTGTTATTAGCATACAAGTCCCGCTGTAGCCCTAAAAAAATGTACACTGCAAATAATCATGTTAGTTCTTTCTGACTTTTCACACATATTTTCCTCTACAATACAGGAACGTTTAAAATCGCTAAAATTAGACAATCTGAGAAGTGCTTATGTAAAGTATAAACTAACACTGAAGCCTGCAACCAGGGCTCAAGGAATATAGATTGTATAAGCAATATGGACAGAACTTCTCAAATCAGTGACATTTTCTCCAAACCTCTTCTGTCCCCTTGAGGCAACAGTAGCCGGTAATAGAGAGAAAAATAAATGAGACTCAGTTCCCATAACTGAGCAGAGTAAGCCAGACAAACAGAGCTCTTGTCTGGAAGAAACTGCAAAGAATTTAGATTCGGTTCTGACCTTTTCCACGTGGTTGGCTTCTTTATGAAACAAATTTTGCTAATCAGTTGTATTACTTGGACAGAATACTTCAAGCTTAATGCTAAAAGCAGAAGGTAACACTTGTTTTTAACAGATTATATTGTGGCTTCACTTGTTATCAAGAAATGAGAGGTTGGTGAAGTTTTGGAGTGACTCCTGTTGGTTTAACGGCCCGTCCACACGGCGGCGTGCGTTGAAGCTTCAACGCTTCTTCTCCTTTCACTTTGAATGGGGTGAGGTCATTCTTTGCCGAACTGCATTGTGGGAGCATCGCTTCGCGTTGCTCACTTCAAAAGTTGAGCAATGTTCAACTTTTGAAGCTTCGACGGAAGCGGCAGCCAATCAAATCATATGCCAGTACAAACTCTAGCCAATCAAACCGCGTGCTTGTGTGTCCGGGGCGGGAGATTCATGTGATTGGTTGTTGGTCGAGCTTCAGACACGCCCGCCGGCAAGCTTCAACGCACGCCGCCGTGTGGACGCTGCGTAACTGAGCAGTGTTTAACAATCATCATCTTGTTCACAATGAACATGATTTTAAATGTGTTAATTAATCCTATGACATTTACAAGACAGTAAACCTCAGATGGAGGACACTGCCTCATTCATCCTCCTCTCTGTTTGAACAAACAACCTCGAAGCTAAGTTAAAACAGTTTGGATGCGCCTCCTCTGATGATTAACTTCACCCTTTCTTGGTAAACACTTACAAATCAGGTAAAATCTCAAGGTAAGCAACTTCACCTCCTCATGCTTTGTAAAGGAAATTCTTCAAAATTAATGTTTAAACTACAACATCTAGAACAAGTTGGAGTCACCAACAACTATCTACTTAATGATACAATAATCCATCAGCTCTCTAGAAAGTATAATACCAAATTACCAGATAATGATTGTTCTTTGTAAGAGACAAAGTTCATTCCATTGGATATGCAGGAAAGTACTCTGTGTGAAAGTGTATATACGGCTCATATTGAATTCATAAGCCAGTCATGCAGGAAAATGAAGCACCTTCCTATGATTTACTTTCTGATGGGAAATGAACAAAGATGGTTATGCCACTCTATTTGTGGTTCTGCTGGAACCAGAGAGATCACTGTTTGCATAATATCTTCCTCATAGGTCTTCTTAACCTTTGCGGAAGGCTTATTGACTCTCACTAACCTTGCAGGGAGCTGCTGGAGGACAGGAGATGATGAGCGTGCTCAGTGTATGGAAAAAGGCCCATGTGGAGGTTTTTCCGCCCCCACCCTGCCCTTGCAGAGCGACACCTCTACCAACGCTTTGTGTGACCTTTGCCCTCTGATCTCTGTTACCATGGTGAAGCACACAATGTAGGGAATTCAGGCTAAATAGACAACTGATACAGAAGCGCTGAGTACATGCTGCACAAGTAATGCTTTTGAGGATAGAGGTTAAACGAGAAAGTGAGATCACAAATGTGAGATGATCTCTGCAAATGGTCGATTTTGTGTAAATTGTAGGTTCATTGGGAAGATTTTCATGGTCCCTTATGACATACACCAACCTTCTTTGGCTGTGCATACTATGAGCATTACACTCCTTTGACCACTAGGGGCACGTTTGCTCTTAAAGGGGCCCTATTATGCTCCTCTTTTAGGTTTGTATTGTGTTTTGTGCTTCTACTTTGACATGTTTCAAACAGTGATTTATTTTTCTCATATTTCCTGTGCTGCAGCACATCTATTCACCCTCTGTCTAAAACCAGAGCCCAGTCTGCTCTGATTGGTAAGCTGGCCGGCTCTGTTATGATTGGTCAAGCACTTAGAGATGTGGGGGTGAGCGCGTGAGAGAGAAACTCCCTCTGGAGGGAACTTCGCAAACCCTGAAAGGCAGTATAGGGCCTTCAAAAGGTGCCTTTACAACTCCTTTGCCAGATTTAAAGTAAAGTAGTAGTAAATAGATACACTAACTGCGGCAGTTATTTTTTAATGGGTAAAGGATAACTATACAAAAATTGCTTAGGGAATAGAACATACAAATCTCTCTACAACTCAATGAGAAAAAACAGAACGTGTGATTAACAGTAAATAACTCCAGATTTCTCCCTCGTTCACTTGCCTTAACATTTTAATGTCTTCTTAAACAATATATTTTACCACTACATGTGTATTTTAAGCTTTTACCCGGAAAAAATGGCTGAATCTACATATTTCTTGTACCTGAACAATCCCTATTGTTGCTCATGCGTGTCCTCAAAAGTGTTCAATAAAAGGCTTCTAACCTTTGATGCGCTTCAGAGACCAAGGTTGCACAGGTAACCGTTTCACTCCATTTTCTCAGAGGCCCTGCCTGACACATTTATTTTGTGATTGATGATGATGTTTAAAGTAAAATTATAATACTCCAAAGATCTGGACATGGTTCGCCCCTAGGGATAAAGCTGGTCCAATTGATGATTGGTTAATCGTCAAAGTTTTGGGGAATCATTTGTAAATAACTAATTTATAGCATCTCATACAATGTCCATTAATACATTGAAATATGTAAGTTCATGGAGGTCATTTCAGTTTGCGTAATTGGGGCTTTAATGGATTCTTTTGAGAATATGTTTTTAAACGAAAATCGGACCTATAGCCTTTCTGTAAATGTGCAAACAAAACAAACTGAAAGCATAACCTCCTCAGCAAAGTAACAAGTCAAAAGACATATTGAACGGATCTTGTGCATGAATTGCAGTCAAGAAAGGTTAAACATGTAAGCAATGTTGAAAGAACATGCATTCAAATGAATCTTTTCAGCTAACGTGAAAGGTTCCTAAAAGGTGGAAATTATATTTTTTAGCGCTTTGAAAAGAGTGCATTCTCAATGTAAATACAAACATACCACAAGAGGTATTTCAAATATGTTCTCTGCAGAAGAAAAACCAGGAGCTTGGAGTTCTTTTCTGTCGGTGTCCACTATGGTTGAGGTAACTGAATTCCCAGGCAAGTTGGAAAGGCATCAAACAGAACCGATTGTGTAACTGTTCACAGATATTTTCCTCCAGTTCAATCCAGTGGTTGTGATGTTGATAGCGGTGGTGTTGGATGAGACAGGGGAGGGGTCAAAACAAGAGAAAGGCGTTGAAACACTGAGGGCCATCCTTCAAGTCTGACTGTAGTGGTTAAAGGGCAGCCAGGCTCTTAAAGAAACCATTAGCATTTAGATTTGAGATGCTCCCCCCCCCACGCAACAGAGCAGCAGGGAGTAGTTGCGTCACACCTTACACTTTTGTTTTACCTTGAGTGTGCCCAAGTGGCAGCTCCGTTGCCCTGATCAATCTCTCAATATGCCTAAATTGCTTTGGATGACCTCCTTGTGAAGAGACAGGATTGGCCATACTGATTCTCCTCCAATCAATAGCAGATGCTATCATGGCTCATCAACAATGAAGTGTTTTTAATGGAGGTCAGGGCATGGAAGATCTAATTCATTTTAATTTGTAAATTGTGGCATGACAAAATTCTAATCAGGGCGCTTTTCTATCAGATATGCAGACTTCTGAGTCCCCCGCTCTCTCTAGTTCCTCCACTACGCCTCATTTGCATTTGTGTCTGTCTGTGAATCCACACAGGACTGGGAGGCATGAATGTATACATGACATATATTAAATATCACTCAGCATCAAGTATCACACCGGTTTTAAGTTTCAGCATTTCTTTAAGGTGTACTAGCTTCAGCGAGATTACTTTTACTCAGAAGCACACCCTTGCACATGTTACGCCTCATTAAGTAAAAATTGGAAAGATTACAAATTTGACATGTGCAATTTGTTATCTTAATTAATTCAGTGTCTTCCGTGAGAGACAGGCAGGGCGGCTCTGTCATCCCAAAAACATTTTTTCATAGGGGATGTTCATAGCGAACCGGCGCAGTGTTGTTTACCCAGATTAGTATAAGAGGTGAGCCTTTTCCCATCTCTCCTTCCATTTCAGCTAAATTTGCCTCAGCCACAGTAATATGCACCGCGGGATCATTCCCCCTGTGAGAGGAAATGCAATTGGAATGGGATGCGGCCGTCCGTTGTAATTGTGTGCAGATGAACCTGTCCGCCCTTGCACCCCGGTGCATGAGTGAGGCCATGCAATGCCCGTCGTCTGTGAAGGCTCTCAGTGCAGCAGAGAGGAGGGCAGGCCGGGGGGGTCAGTCTCTCCACACAAGGCAGCACGCTCGCTGAGCTGTGACCAATGCAATCGCTAGAGAAGATCGCCACACCATTTCAAATGGATTAGGCTTCCTTTCAACTCAGAGAGAAATTGGCAAAAACCTGTCATTGTTGGCACAAACAAGAAATAGGTCGCTTTCATTAGAGAAATATTCAAGTCAAGGATTCTGCCAGTATGAAATGTTTTGTGCACTATCAAAGGGCCTTGACGTCATCCAAATGTGAGGAATGCACATTCAGTTAGGGAGGGTTTTCTAAAACGCTCTGTTCAAGGCTGTTGTGCCTCCTCTTTCACTCGGAACACAGACAATCTATCTGTGAATTATGGAAAATAATTATTGATGAGAGGCAAGGGTATAGTGCAGTAACAAAAAGGAAGCTTGAGAAGCAGGAAGCATCACTCTCTAGTGTCCCCATTGATTTATCAGGACTCTATTTTTAGTTGCACATGGAACAGTAATGGATTCATGGGAATTAACAATGATTCATGCGAAGCTAATATCAGATATTTCAGATGCTCGATTAATGCCGGAGGAATTCTGCGCCTCAACTCCCCAATTATTCATCATATTTCCTCCCGCTGCATAAACACACAGAAGCTTATCACAAAGGCTTGTTAAAGGAGCAGGTGTGTTTGTACTGTATGAGCATCTAATGGGTTGCAATTAATAGCATTGACTGTTGTTCCCTTCATGGTCCAGCTGATAATGTTTCAGATTGCTGTTATCAAAACAACAACACCTATTCACTCTTTACCCCTGATGGTATATATACAAGCCGTTCATTTGGGTTTTCTTTCTTTCAGATTTTTGCCATTACCCCAAAACAATGGAAGTTTAATGATATTTTGTAGATGTTTTTTAAAGCGCTACTCTGACTTCTTGGCATATAACACGTTATATTATTTACCTATAGGGTTGGGGGGGTTACTTCAACAATTCTAATCCATTGCAATTACTAATTAACTGTAAAATCCAAATGTAATCACTAAGCATCACAATATAAAAGTAATGTAACCTGATTACTTTTCATTACGTTTTGATTTCCTCAATATCAAATGCAATGCAAATGAATACAAAAAGGGGAAAAAAAGAAATTAGATGTTTTTCACCTAAATGTATAATGTAAGACAACAGAAAAATGTGAACTTTGAAACCTTAAAAGATATTTAGGATCAAAATGTGTCCTCTGCTCAGAGATTTTGAGGAAAACATGACTTACTGTAACAGCGACAATTAAACACATGGTCAATGGACTACATTTATATACAATTTATCCAGTCTTAACGACTCCTCAAAGGACTTTTACATACAAGTCATCATTCAGCCATTTACACCCCATTCAACAGGGGCTGCCATGCGAGGTGCCACCTGCTCATGGAAGCTTACCATCACACACCATTGACCAGGCCGTCGGTAGCAACTTGGGGTTAAGTGTCTTCCATATTTCTACAAGTTTATTGCAAGCACTGGGATTGAACCCACAACTTCTTAATTAAAAGTCGGCCAACATGATCACATAAAAAAAGCAAAAATAATATCTGAGCTAACAGAACATGCTCGTGTTAATTTATTAAATACATGTTTTTAATAAATACAATCTTATGAACAAATGGGTTCACCTAATGAATAAAAAAAAGAACAACTGAACCAAAGAAAGTGAAAACCATAAAGCAGATTCAGGCAGTAGGCGTATAGATTAACACTTAAAGTATTAGTCTATAGAACATCACAGTTTACAGAGAAGAAATCAAATATGTTCCTTTTACAACACACATTATATGCTCTTGTTTGGTTTACTACTGTTAGATTAAGAGCACCCACAGCATGTGTTTGTAATACACCCTTCTAACTGTAACTGCAAGGGAATATAGTTAAATTGTTTTGGATCTTGATTATGTGGCATGTAATCCATTACTCCATAAGCCTGTTTACTTATAACTTCTCTAGATATAGTTCCATGCTTCTCCATCACTTTCCTCAGGCTCTTCAACAATTACAATAATTATGGTGTTTCAGAATTGATAGGCTGGATAAAAAATAGACCAGAGCCAGAAAAGTGACAATGGAAAAATGCCAAGAAAATGATGAACAGTACACATGACATTGACACAGCTGTGCAGTTATTATGTTGACTTATCAGAAAGCACTTACATTCGCTTAATGTATTTAGAATTGTTAACTGTTCTTTTCATTCGCCATTACAGCTACTTTGTCTACAGAAAGTGACGTTGACAGGACACATACATCACCCGTTGCTGGTTGGTTAGGGCAACATAACAACCCCTCCCCAACAGAAAGCAGTCCCATAATGTCAGGCCGAATAATGAAGTGGAACAAAATGGCAATTCAGTCTGATTGTCAGGCTACGTTTATACAGCAGCATCTGTTAGTCTGCGTTTGACTTAAGATTGAATTTGATGGTTTGCTCCGCTGGACGAATGAGCACTTTGTAGTTCTACATTTATGATGACTTGTGTGCTGTTTAGATACTAATAGATTTGACCGGTCTGATCTTTTGTTTCCTCTAATTGAATGAGCTAAACATTAAGGGCCTCCAGTTGTGAAATGGCCTGTGAGGTCATCCACAAAAAAGCCTGGATGGAAGACGTTATAAGCTCATAAACATGTCAAGTATTTGATGTCTTTGGATTACATAGTGGAACAAAGCATTACATAATAACATTTAAAGAGGCCTGTTATTGTTTTGGTGTTGTCTTTTATATTTGTATGCATGTATATGCTCTGGAAAGACTAAAATCCCAAAGTTTCACCAAAGGGAAACCTCACATTTGGACTCCTTTGTTTACTTCATTACAGGGTGACATCACTTGTAACACTTCCGCTTCTATTGGCTGGCGCTCAAACACATTGTATGTGATAGACTAAGTGACTAGTCAGTGGAATAACTCATTTTAGTGTTATTGCCCCAACGGATGCACTAAGAGTCAACAGTAGTATTCAGATTGTTGTGAAAAGAGAAGAGTGTTCGACCACATTATGCAAGATTTGATAGTGTGTGTTCGGGCATGTAATGTAAAATACTTTGACTGGATGATGCTGGGTGCTTTGGGGATGACGATGGTGGGAACCAGCAAAGGCCAGTCCACACACTGCCATCCTCCACTAGGTGGGACTCATCGCCTCTCAACTTGACTTCATAACTTCGTATAGCATCTTGTTGTTTGTTTTTCTACACTATGGATCAATTAATCTGCTTTAGCTTTGTGTTGAGTTAATTAAATGAATCACAAACGATTCTTATGAGTTTTGTCTACATGGCGAGACTTTTCTTATAACAACTCTGCAGTGTCTGGCAGAGAAGATTCAGGTCTCCTGTTGAGTCAATATGTTTTGGCAAACAAGTGAGAAAGACTTCACATGTTGTACCGAACCATTATTTGTTATCCAATCAACCACCTTTTCACATTTCTCAACAATATTACAATCATTTTGATTTGATCCGCTTTATTTATGCTTAAATATTAAGAATTTTGGCATTGGCACAAAAATGCCTTTTGACTGTTAAGGATGCTGCGGGTGTTTACAACTTGAGCTGTTGAATGGATGTGACCAGTCAACCCTGTCTCTGAGAAATGAAGTTCATATACAACTAATTTGCAACAGCAAATACGCTTTGAGCTAAACTTTATGCAGAACGGATTATGTTTTCTATCAGCATAATGAGAGAATGTTGTTAATTAACATATCCGGCAACTCGCATAAATGTTGATACTGAAAGTATCAGTAAAATGTTCACTGACATACACTTTGTAATTATAACCTGCTTCATATTGGAATATGGTCATTTAGATGCAGTTAAAGTACAGATACAAGTTACGCCTGGAAAACTTTAATTGGACAACCATTAATTTAGACAAACTTTATCCTTTTAGCCTCATCATTTAAACATAATTTGACCTTAAGAAAATAATCAAATCAGGGAGCACAATTACTGGATATGTTGTGGTGTTTTACTATGTGGCCTTACTGTTTACCGCTGACTATAGCACTAAAAATAAAGAAAAACAATGCTGTAGAAGACAGCAAGAAAGCTTACATGTACAGTATACAAAAGCTGCCTGTGGGTAGAAAGCAGTGATAGATCCAGTGTTGAGGATTCAAGATGTGAGCGAGTTCAAGTCTAGGTTATGTAATATCTTGTTGCCTTGGATGTACCTCGGACTCAGCATTGGTACTTGTGCTTTAGTCACTTTATGTGAAGTTTCACAACGAGAGTATTCACAATCTGACTGAGAACATGAACTGATGCACACCGTTACCTGGAACTCGGCCCAGATGTGTTATAGCAGATCACTGGAGCTGTCCAAAAGCATTTCCATTTACAGAATGCGCCCTAAGAAATATGGTACTTTTACTTTTCAGACTTGTCACACTGCCACCGCTCCTTCAAACCGATTTTGTGAATGAATAATTTACGCTTTAGGTCGCCCCCTGCTGAAGGCACTCAATTGAAAGTAAACCAATTCATAACAAAACAACATGATATGGCCCTGGCTCCCTATTTCATGCTGAGATTTAAAAAAATAAATAATTCAAAAGCCTACAAAGCTTTCATTATTGCAGTTGTTAATATTGAAAGTATTATCACTTTTGGTCGGACGCTTTGTCTCAAAAGTCGGAAAATAAAGGCATTGTCAAGCATATCTTCAAAATAAAAAATGGTTTTACTGAACTACGCAATAGCAAAGGCTGGTCTTTCCAAGTACTAAAACAAAACTGTACACCATTCTTTCATATCCAATATATTCAAACAAATGTTGTATATATCCTCTATTGATGTTACCCGAATATGACTTGATCATTTGAAAAATGTATTTCATACAATCCAATCCAATGTTGTTTTCTATTACATGATATCCTGTTCAAAGCTGTGGCTTAACATTTACCATGCATTGGCTCAGAGGTAGGGTCTCCCCCAGGACTGAACCAGGACCTTCTTGTTGTCAGGCCACATTGCTAGCCCCTGGTCCACTGTGATGTTTAAACAATCTGTAATCCAACCTAAAACTTCTTCCCTGACGAGAATTGATGAGACGTCATAACAGAGCAAGGCTCCTGTCGGTGAAGCACTTCTTTCTATGAGTCACTTTCTCATTGTGGGTGTCAGAGTTCATTTTTCACATGTTGTCAGGAAGGCGGCTATTTACCACTTTCATTGTGAACTATAAACACGTAAACAAGAATGTCAAAAATAGATCAACAGTGTTTCTCTTTGTGAATAAAAGAGCAAGGGGAAACAACAGACGAGGAGCTGCGGTTACACACATCAATGCAGCAGGTCGGGGTTGTTTCACATAATTCTGCTGAGGACTAATCGATAAGAGCTTACAATCCCAGTCTTTAACAGAGGTGATGCACAAGTAAATTTGTTTGGCAATAGAATATCTTATACTCGTATCCCGTGAACAAATAGCATTATAGATAATAACACAAATAATTTAAACAGTCATACTTATATTTGATACAGTGCAGTCTTAATAGCTTTTGTTGTACTACTTTATGCTAAGTAAATATTCATTTGTTCTGGTAGAGCATGATCAGACATACAAAAATACATCCCTACTGTTTGATTCATAGTATTTATGTAGAAAGTGACAATGCTACGAAATTCCGTACAGGGTTCCCCAAGGATCTCGCATAATGTAGGTGAGTAGCTGTAATGACTGAATTTGTCCTTAAACAAGTTATAACATACGTCACCATTTTTGTATTTAAAGTGATCTGTTTTTTTTTTGTGATTCTGTTTAACATGTTTTCATATTAGTATGTAGTGTCTCTCCTGTGACATGTCTCCATGCTTTAATGTTAAAAAATCTCTTTATTTGTATCATACTGCCTGTGCTGCAGCACCTCTTTTCACCCTCTGTCTGAAACCAGATCCCAGTCTGCTCTGATTGGTAAGCTGGCCGGCTCTGTTGTGATTGGTCAACTGCTTGGAGAAGTGTCAGAAATGTCATGACCCTTTGACTATCATGTACAATGTTACAATGCCTATAGAAGCGTGAGTGTTACATAGTGATCACAATGTTACTGAATTAAATAATGGAGTCTATGGAGGCAGTTCAGGCGGGGGGAGTGTTTGGGAGGGAACTTTGGGATTTGAACTATTTACATGTGCAAAAACCTATATAACACACTTCAGGAAAAGAAAACCCCAAAAAGAATAATGAGGTCCTTTAACATGCTTCATAGCTTATACTTTTTGCTCTGAATTTCATGGTAAATATTACTTAGCACTTCCTACAATAGTATTGGTAACGTGCTCCGAAACACTAAAGTAAGTTTGGGTATTTTTTTAATGATGTTTTCGTTTTGCAATTCTAAAAATGGTAAAAATGGTCAGCGGGACATTCTGGGAGGGTAAAAGAGCTTAAATTATTCAAAATAGCTACAAGGATGTTGAATATTCGATATTTCATTCTACATGAAAGACTGCAGGGACTTCAGAACTGGAAATACTTATTTCAGCCTCGGTTATTTCTTTGCCGAGTTTTTCCAATATTGTAGTTTTTTTTTGTGATTGCAATTTTATCAATTCTGTTCATACCTTTATTACTTGTCATTAAAACTATTTAGCTTGAGAAATGATGCGCAAGTGATCCCTCATAAAAGTTTTGAGAGAATATTAAAAGTTATTTGTCAGTCGGCTGGCCATGCAATGCGATATGAGAGATGAGCGGAATGCAGGGAGGAGTGGAGGCCACCGTCTCATCACCTGGCCACCGAGCCCGGCAGACAGAGCGCCGGCCGTCTGTCCAATCGTCGGATTTCCATCCCCTTGGCACACTGGGTAATAGAGATCAGTAATTGGGTGCTATAAATCCTGGCCGAGGACAAGGTGGGTCAGAACAGGCTGATTACTTAGGCATTACAGTCAATCCAAGCAAGTCCTTGAATTGAAAGATTTGGTGAGGTGGATTCTCATTATCGGGCCCGGTGCATGTATGCATTTGTGTGAAAGAGTAAGGGCCAAGGTCCCCTTCCCATCGCCTGTTGTAGAATGACATTATGCAACGCTCCAGTGCCCTCAACTGCGCAGACTCGTAAACATCACAACAAATTTATTTTCCTCATCCCCCACGGTTTTATAAGAATGTTTGTAGAATCGCCAGGGAGCTTGAAGGGCCCGCCTGCAGTTTTAAGACCTCTCTGCTCAAGCGTTAAGGGCCTCCACCTGGGTGACACATTCACAGCGGGTTCAATGTTAGACCACGGTGATGGTCTTTGGTTTCAATCTGCAACAGGCGTGCAACCGAGACCTTCACTCTCACCATCTGCCTTCATCATCCCTCAGCTTCTCTGTTCATCTCTCAGTGTTGCCAGAAAACAAGCTCTCAAGGTGATTAGCTCCGTCATTTAACATGAAGCAGATTGATGGCTATATGGTGAGATGCACCTTTCTGTTATTTTTCATCTCAGGGCGTATGAGCCTAATCCATTTTAAGCTTCTCGGTAAGAAAACGAGTCTATGGAAGGTGAATTAGAGTGTAAAGCAGATAGTCTTTTCTCAGCATTCTCTCCAGCTGAGGGTGTGACTTACTGGATTATGGGAACAGTAGTTTCTGCTCCAACCCCCTTAAGTTCTCTGATGTAGCTTTTATATTCCTGCCTATTTTGATACAGTATTTTTTGTATCCAGAGCGCATCGACACATTCTGACTGTGAATTTCTTCATCACAAGTTGTCCCGCTCCTTTGTGTGTCACCGCAAAAACTCTTTCATTCGCAGTCTTCAAAGTCATTTGTCTGAAGGAATAAAATCAGCAGCAGTCTGAAAATAAAAATAAATCACTTTATGAATAGTGATGTGGCTAAATGAGCAAATGTGATAAATTATCTCAGCATATGTTCAGAAACCGTAAAAAATAATAATAATAAGCAAGAGAAAAAGATATATGACAAATGTATGCCGTGGCATCAGTGCAAACCCCTGCAGTGTGAAGTGTTCCCACTCAGAAAAGCACTCATGCTACCATCATCCCTCGACTCCTATAACAGCATGCTACTTCACTTAGCAGCCTCCATTTGGGATGCAGCACAAACACTGTTTTAGCGCTTTTATCTTAATGCACTGCAACACTCTGTAGCACTAAAGGCATGATTATTGTACAGAGATAGGAGCGGCCTGCGTTTAAGCAAGACTTATTTAGCCAGGAAGTTAGCACCAGCCTAACCACTCAAGGGCAGATGGCTTTGTGATTCTCATTGCTTATTCGGATCATTTTGTTAAATGGATTCTTTCCATATATTTTAATAAAACACTAATTCTTAGCGTCGTTATCCCAGTGTAAACCATAATATCCTACTGCGTGTTTACTGTATTGGAGAGCCGTTTATCTGCCACATACAAGACTGTTGTCACTTTAACCATCTGCTGGCTGGTTTGTCTGTGAAAAACTCTTCAAGGGAGGGAAGAAAAAAACAGCTGAAGGTTGGATGGATCTCAGAGAGATTGGGTTGCTTATTTCCATTTTTGTGATGGGAGCTGAGCGGCATATGGCTGCTGTCGGCTTTGTGGTGAAGCCGGGTGTGGAGGTGAGCCTCGGCAAAAGCCCTCGCTGCCACACCCATGGGATAGCGTCTCCAACACGTCCGTCACCCTCGGCTCTTAACGTGCTTGGACCCAATGTGACAGCAAGGCTTGTTCTCACACTATCCGAGGCCACTGATTTAATAGAGGCACAATGTCAGCGCTGACCTCACCCACTGATGTCTTCACAGCTAATGCCCTAACATGTGACATTGACACTCAGCAAGACAAACAGTAAAGCGGGGAGATGTATTGACAGAGAGACTCATACGTCTCTCTGGATGGAGGAGAATGATTGACATTAGACAGGAAGTCAGCAATGTCAAGAAACAAGACAATCTCATGATTGTGTTATGTTACTTCACATAATGTCATGTCATGTTTCTGTAGTGTGGGGAGGCGTCTTTCACCACATTATAGAAGCGTAATCTTACATTTAGTGCAGGAAGTATTGTTACTATGCAAAGTAGTAATCACATGTTTCGTGGTAAATTCATGTTATTATACGCCTGCTTAATATTAAAAATATAATCTGGCATTAGAAAAATACATATGCGTTAACAAAAACCTTAGGTTCTGAAAAGTGAAGCCAATGCGGAAGTCCCTTGATTTCAACTCTGTTGTGTAGAAGTCTATGAAGAAATGACCCTACTTCTCGTGATTGTTTACTATATAAATAAACATATTTCTATTACGTTTATGGTCATGATTGGTAGTTCCAAGTCTTCTGAAACTAGATAAATCATAAGATTCACTTATGAAGTTTTGCTATTTCTTTATTTCCATGCATCATCTCTCTGGATGGCGTATAATGATGGACATTAGACAGGAAGTCAGCAATCTCAAGAAACAAGAATATGTCATGAGCGTGTTATGTTACATCTCATAATGTCATGTCATGTTTCTGTAGTGTGGGGAGGCGTCTTTCACCACATTATAGAAGAGTAATCTTACATATAGTGCAGGAAGTATTTTTACTATGCAAAGTAGTGATCACATGTTTATTGTTAAGTGCATGCTATTATACACCTGCATATTATTTAAAATCCAATCTGGCATTAGAAAAAAAGATATGCTTAAAGAAAAACAATAGGGTCTGAAAAGTGAAGCGGAAGTGCCTTGATTTAAATGATATTGTATAGAAGCCTATGAAGTGCCTTAACTTGCATTCTCTCTATGATCAAGGAGGTAATGGTGACTACTGGTTTGAAAGTCAGATGTATAGAAGTCTATGAGAAAATTACTTTACTTTTCATGATTGTTTACTATTTTAATAAACATATTACTTTTACGTGTATAGTCATAATTTGTTGTTTTAATTCTTCTGCAAATATATACAATTTTCTGATTGACTTGTCAGTTTTTTATATTCATTAGTTACCATTAATTCAGAAAAAAAAATTTTTAATCACATGGCAGGGATCCACAAACCATCAGCCTTCTCATACTTGATGTAGCTCTTTTATGATATGTAACAGGTTATGAGAGCTGAGCCTAATCTTTGTACATATAGCATTGATTTATGTAGTTTTGCAACAGAAGATGAGAATGCAATAATGGTTGAGTCAATACAAAAGGTATCAACACTGGGTTAATTCTGTCATTTTAATATCGGGTTTCTATTTTTGACACGTGGATCAATACCTACTAATTATAAATGATAATTATCATCCTTTCTTTCTACCCAAAATATATATTTCTCCGTCCTTTTGCTGCTAAATTTCAACCGTTTGAGCCGTACTACTGCACTCTTTCCACCTACAGTCAGAGGAGAGATCACACATTACCTGGATATACTCCCCAGCCATCAGCCCCTATCAATGAGAGTGAAAGCGTAACATCTGTGAAGTTAATGTTCTCAAGGTTGAGCATTAACTTTTATGCTCAATTGTTCAAACTTTTTCAGAGTTAATCACGGAAAAAAAAGCGTACGGTTCTGTGACGAAAGAGAAAGGAGGAGGCAGAGGTCAGACACATTTTGATACTGAAGGATGCTTATTCAGAAAAGCTTACCGTTTTTAGACAGGCTGCATACAGAGTGAAGAAAGACCAAAATTGCCTATCAGATGCTTTTGTGACAGGCTGTCTTACTGCTTTATTATTGGGCTACTATTTAGTATTAAAAGCAGCCTGAATGTCAACCCACTCTTGAATTGTTCTCCCATGTGATTCTAGGCATATTGAATTAAAGCAAAATTGAGTGAAAAGTGTCATTATCAGTATCAGTAAGATCTCTTCAACTACTAAGATTATAATCCAAATGTGTGATATCCGTTCATGTCCTTATAACTAAACATCAGAATTGGTTGTTTGCCAATGTCTCCAAAAACAATATTTATCACTACTACTTAGGCAATAAGACTTCTTGGTTTGTTTAAGGCAATAACACTACTAGGTTATGTTTGGGGAAAGATCATGGTTTAGGTTATGTTTGAAAAGCGAATAAGGTTTGTTGGAGATTTGGAGGATGTTGCAAACCAACCTCGTCTCCGCGTGTCGTTTGACAAGCTAGGTGAATTCGGGAAAAGGGAGGGATTAAGAAACACCAGAATACAAGTTAAACAATAATCCGGCTTTAATGATATACAGTAACGATACAAAATACAAATACAAAGAAATCACGAAGCACTCTGCAGAGTACTCCGGGCTCAGGTTCTACCACGTGTGTGAGACAGGTCTCAGGAACGGCTGGTGAAAAACAAGAGCGCGAACCAAAGGAAAACACAGGCTTTCATACTAAAACACAGGAGGAGGTGGTGTACGTGCTTTCCCCCAGAGGTCATCTTATTGGCAGAGACGAACACATGGCCTGTCGCACCCAATCAGTGCGACACAGCAGAAGAAACCCGGAAACAAAAAGTCTCATTCAGTTTGACGAAGACCAGACACCTTTTGGTGTCTGGTCAACATCTCCTTTATGGCCCTTGGTCCCTGAGTCCCTCTTCCCGCCTCCTGACTGCCACACACAAGTTAAAAGTATGTTTTAAGATATAGTTGTTATAGTTGGCTAAATATACGTAATACATATTAATTACTTTCATATCAATAACAACGAGGAACACATTACCTATGCTCTTAAGCGGTATTAGAGATGCTTTTCAAATAGTCAAACTTCTCACAGGCTTACCTATGGCCCTTCCATTTGTTTGAGCTATTGTTCACATCTTTACTTCAAATAAAAGGTTTCACATTGTATATTTCCAGCTTCCTTTACACATACTGCTATTATTAACACAAAGTAACTAACCACACACCTCTATTGAAAACAAGTCGATTCCCCTGACAATTGACATGCTGAAACCTCCTGGAATGTGCTACCCTCCTCCAGCTCTCTCGTCCCTATCATAAAACTGCTTCCATTTCATATAGAGTAATAAAAGATGTTTAAGCTAATTTCTCCACAATGTTTGTAGCCATTTAGTACCCACACATGAAAGAATAAGAACAGAGGTATAGTTGACCAGTAATCATGTAGCATTTATATTTACTTCAATGAAAACACATACACATCTGCTACAAGATTGTGCCACGCACCCATCCTTCTTTTACGAGGGAAGCATTCCAGCGTCTGGCACTATTCCCAAATATGGAGATCTCCTGCTCCCATCCTTCTCTTAAACACACAGAATTCACCTCAATATATTGGGGGAGGAAAGGATACTTTGTCCCTTCAAATTTAACACACATGAACATATATAAGGTGACACCAAAATGAATATACCAGATTTTACTTTCCTGTCATACCCCGTTACTTTAATACTTCAAATAATTCAAATAATCCTTCAGGTTACTATGTATGTTAATTATGCTATGTGCGCAACATAAGTTTATATTAGTCAACTTGGCTTTTGGTTTAACACAAATAGCTGTCAGCTGAGTGAAAGCATGGATGGGTAAAGAGAATTAGATACACTGTGGAGGTGGGACCCTTTGCATTATTCTGAACGTTTTTCAGTGCGAATGAAGCAGAATGGATTGACTCATGAGAACAAAAATGGCTCATAGAGCCTTGCGGAATTGTGTTTTCCTTAAGCCTCGCCTACAATCCGCAGCATCATGGCATACAAAGGTTTAACAGTGGTCGTACAGGGTAGTGGATTTAGTTAAAACTAAAATGATCAGCTGATTTACATCACGCTTCAGTAAAGCTGATGAGCAGTAACCAGAATACAGGAGTGGAAGCAGCTTGTTTAATCAGGGATGTTTAAAGATTATGTGAAATAATCAGCCTTCAAAAGGTGCTCGGACCTGCTGGACTCAAATGTAAAAAAACTCCCAGTGGTGATTCTCTGTCCTATTTTCTCAAAAATGTAACTGAAATGGAAATAGTTTTTAAAGTTAAAAGTCATTGAAATAAAGAGAAGAAAAACTTAAATGAAATTCTGAAGGAAAGTAGAGCTGAAGTGAATGTGGAACTAAAGTAACCTTGACATGATCCTTCCTTCCTTGCTACGCTGTGGTGTGTTTTATTATGTTTGGGTTGTATTATATTCTCTCTTCATACATAGCTGAACTCTGCTTAATGGACTAACCTGCCAAACTCACAGCAGCACCAACACAAAAAAACTGCTGTTTTTAAAATGATTGAGCCATGACTTGTCAGCGAGAATCTACTTTCACCCTTGAATGCTAATTATGCGATGTTTATGCAAAGTCACATACACACTCCCGAAGGATCTTGGAGTGTGTACGTAGAGGCTGGATTTTCCAAACTCTTAAAACAAATCTTAACATGTTGTTAGCATAACAATGTCAATAAAATGAAACTTCACTTTCTGTGGGAGCGAGGTATTTTTTATTCCCCCAACAGGAAAAGCTTCAATAAGATCCCTCCGAAGCTCTCCACATTATCTCAATCTGTGACAAAATTTCTACAATCAGCCTGACAGCTGCCCTGAAACAAATTAAAATGTATGAACTGAAAATGCAAATGCATTCCAACTCATTCCAAAAAGTTTTCTGTTTTTAAATGTTTGCTGTAATCATTGTTCACGCTGTGTGGGGCAAAGCTAGAGGCTTATTTTATTAATATTTGAAACTATTTTTACAGCCGAGTTTCTGGCAAAAAATCTACTTAAAAAGTTAGAAAAATTGTCTAAACAGAGTTGAGTGTCTTACTTTTGCATTAGTTGGTTATTGCTGGAGATGTTGTAGCTTACTTGTGATTTAATTAAATTAGGTTAAATTCCTTAAAGGGGTCCTGTTATGCTTTTTGCAGTTCTCCCTTTCCTGTTGTGTGTTATACGTTTTTCTGCATGTAAATGGTCTGCAAAAGCTACGATCCCAAAATACCCTCCAGAGGGAGTTTCTCTCCCGCCCCTTGACTGAAATGCCTCCATTGGACTCCGTTGTTTACTTCCTGACATAGTGACATAACTATGAAACACTTACACTTCTATTGGTCCAACACATTGTATTTGATAGGCTAAGGGGCATTCTTGGCTCTGGTTTCAGACAGAGGGTGAAAATAAAGCAACAAGTCCTCCAACTCATACGACCAAATAGGTCGATTGTTCAAGCGCTTATTACGACCTATAATCACGTTTTAAAGTTTTCGACCTCTAGTGCCCCCGTTGAATGCAAACGCTACGGAAGGTCGTATATTCACAAATAACCCTCTCTGGAAAATTCTAAATTGTAGGATAGTTTGGCCATTCAAATGCTTTTTGATTAGATTTCTAGCAAGAAGTGTATATTGTACATTCAGAATCCACGTCCAGTCGATGTGTAGGATGATAGTTTGATAGATATTACGAAGATGATTTGAAGTCTTGCCAGGAGAACGTGTATATGCGGCAGCGTCCATGTAAAGTTAGCGTCAACCCTCACGGGATGAACACAGTATTTCCGGTCTCGAAGTTATCATAATAAAACCGTATTCCCCTAAACTAAAGTACTCATCCACTAAAAACATCAGTTTATCCTTGTTAATTACACAACATTAATTGGTTTAAATTGTGTACAATTTTTTTTTGTTTGTTTTTCCCATAGGTTTTTCCCTTTCGATTCTGAGTGACACATTTCTTTTGATAGGCTAAAACATCGAACTACCCATAATCACCAGCTATCGTCGATTGGATGTTTTAGCCGCATTGCACGTTAGGATATGGTGTTTATGCGATATGAAATCCGAAAACATTAAAAAAATGTAACTCGGAACTTAATTCCGAGTGTTCTTGCTTTTCTCTTTGGAAGTCATCACATAACGGCATTGTAATACACGGTTCGGCTGAATTAAATATTACACATCTGCCGTAGTTCTTTATTTATAGAGCCCTGATTAGAAGACTTCTGGACAAACTGGAAGAAATGCCGCCAAAATTGAATATGTGACGTGGACCATAAATATATCAGCAATTAAACAACATCTTCAATTTCTCTTCACACAATATGTCTCCTTGCAGTATCAATACTAATTCGGCTGACTTTTATATTTGATCCAATTGGTAGATAGGCTCTATTTACACCATAACGGTGCACAGCTGATAGAAAGGGACTTGTAGTTTTTAAAGATATTACTGATTTTCTTTGAATTAAAGAATGTAAATAGTTGAGAGAATAGTCAGGGGTTTTGAGTGATGGGAGACACATCTATGGAATCAGAATTCCAATTAATTACCATTACATTACGGATATACCTTTCTGTCTTTGATGTTTTACAAATCAGATATCACATTATATATATCATATATAATATATATGATATATATATATATATATATATATATATATATATATATATATATATATATATATATATATACACATTATCAGCTATATTTTTTCTATAGAACTACAATGTGTGAAATATTATAGCAATATCCTGTACAATTATGTGAAAACATGAATAAAACTACACATCTTCAGATGTCATACATACATAAGTGTCCTACACTAATGATACAAAGTTATCATGGCATTGTATGCTGTGTGTTATTTGTAACATCTTCAGAAACTACCTTTCCAACTCCTCATGCAGTTGACTGTTACAGGTCTATACAGGTTCATGATACAATCAAGTGGCAAACTCTGGGGAAGAGCCGGGACGCCAATACGGAAGTGCTCCATACTGCAGTTCATATATTGGCCGATAGGCGATGGCTGCAGAAAGGAGCAATTTCCATAGGCCCCCATGTTAAAATGCCCAATTTTACAGCAGAAAAAAACATGTTTCTACCCCTGTCTCCATCCATTTTATTATCGATATAGTTAGATTCCACCTTCATGATTATGAATCTGTGAGTGAATTGTTTTCTAACACGACCCTTTCATTTATATTAGGTCTTAAAGTTGTTGCATAAATTAGGGCGTGGTCACATTGAGTGACGGCTCTGTGAAGTGACTGCTGTTGCTAGCTTCTTGTCTCTCTGCTAGCTGCTCCGTGAAGATAGCTACAGGGACTCTGCCTGGTCAGTTCATCCAGGAAACACAACTTGAAGCCGGCTGTGTTTGTTTGTTCTTCATGCTTATATATTGGAATATTGTAACTCGCTCTGCGGTTAAAACAGACGGTGCCTGAATGCGGTAAGTGAAATTCGAGTGCTTTATTTATGTGTTAATTTTTTATTTTAATCGACGTAATGAATGTTAAGGCTAAGCGAGTGGTAGCTACATCGGTGCTAACGATGCTAATCGTAGCCTCCAACTTAAAACCATAGACTGTATATATAAAGGTTAAAACGAAATAGAGAAGTGTTAAGCGTTAAGTGGGATAATACTGTACAACAAATGGCTTCTGTTTGAGGTTGATAAAATAAGGTCATCCTTGTAACTTAGAGAGATATTTTATTAGGTAGGTAGGTAGGAACTGTATGCATCACTAAGGTTAATTTAAATTGGTTATGCTCAAGTATGTAGACAAGCTAATGTCGAAGTAGTGTATGTGAAATCAACTTCACAACAAGATGTGTGTATATTACAATTATTAATGTCATATTTCAAGATGATTACTTAGATATTACAATATGGTTGGTTGAGCTAGAGTTCATTATTGAGCTTACACGTTAACGTCACAGTCATCTGAAGAACAAACCCAAACCTTGTTGTTTTTATGAATTGCATTACCAAATTGATATCAAATAAACAGCAAGCATTGGTAACACAACTTCCAAAGTTACAGTAAAATAAAAAGGACCCTGACTTGGACAATACACAATCCAACATGTTCAACAGAAGAGAATCAGTTATATTGTTTGTACACATGGTACTTTACATATATATCTGTTTGTTTAAGGCAGGGGTCACCAAAGTTTTTTCTCTGGGGGCCACATTATTGTTCCTGACTTTGATGGGGGGGCCGGGGCCGAGTCAGCTCATTGTGTAGAAGAGATTACTAGCCCGGCACAGCCATCCCCACTACTACTTCCACACTACTATATCAACACTTGATTCCTGTCACATATTTGTTTACCATCTTTACTAGTGGTTTACAAAAGTAGCAATTGAGTCTTCACACTTTGCTTTAATTTGAAATACCACAGATATTCCTTTTATTTGTTTTCTAATAAAAATAACATCAAAGCTGTCAAGGTAAGAAACGTCTGCCTAGTTGAGGTGATTGACACTGGCAAAGGTGAGTTCAAAATGATAAATTATAGGTAAGCCTGATGATGATGATGATGATGATGATGATAATAATAATAATAATAATAATAATAATAATAATAATTGTGTGCAGCACTTAATAAAGGTCAAATAAATAGGCCTATAAAATAAATAAATAAATAAAAAACATCAAAATTATAGTAACATGAGTAGGCTAATAGAACTAGCCAACTCTTATGCCTACCCAGGTGAGCATGTTCAGTTAAACAAATGTTTAGGTCAAGGTGAAAAGGACATGAGCAGTGTAGGCTCAAATCTAAAGCACAACAATAATACAGAATAATGGCAATCAAAATCAGTAGCCTATATGTAGGTGAGCTGGATTTGTACTTGTTGATGAATTGTGCTGTCTTTGGGATGGGGTCAGCAACAGCAATCTCCTCTCCTCACTTCAGAGTGCCCTCTGGAGCCCTGGCATGGAGGGATGACGGATTGAACACAAGAAGCACCATATTCAGTAAATGGCAAGACATGCTGCTGTCTGCTTTTCTCTGTGACATAATTTTACAACATATGTAGCAAATTAAAAAGAGCCTTCACATTTCATGTGTATTGCAATTAAAATCAGTAATTGTTCAAATCAGTGTGCTTACCGTATCAGTCTGAACTGTGTGTTTGCTTCTGGCTGATGAGAAGTTCAATGTCTGGTTGCAGTCTAGTGGTAGCCAGTCTCAAGGTCTGATGCAAGTGTTTATCTGTGAGTCTGTTCCTTGTTGTATTCTTGGTTTGCTTCATGCGGGAAAAGGTTTGCTCACAGATGTAGGTGCTGCCAAAAACTGTGGACATCTTCATTGCATGCTGTTTGATGTTTGGGTAGGTTTCCTCTGGGAGCGAAGCATAGAACTCAATGAGACTGTCAGGCTTGAACGCGTCTTTAAGGATATCACAATTCTGCAACTCGGCTAGTTCAAACTGAAGAGAGGGATGGGCATCATTTATGTCGGCAGCAAAGGGGTTCTGGAACAAACGTATTGCTTTACCGTTGACATGAAGCTCACGGAACCGCACACTGAACTGCCCCTGCAGCATTTCCAGTGCATCCTTGCACTTTTCGACTGGGAACGGGACAGGTGGTTTCTCAGCGCAGTAGCTCTGGGTGGCAGGGAGATGCGTAAAGTCCAGCTTTTCGACCTGTCTCACAAGCAGCACTAGTTTGGCCTCGAACGCTTTGATGTGGGAATACAGGTCACTGATTAGCTTCCCTTTGCCTAGGAGCTGCACGTTAAGGTAGTTCAACATTTCAGTCACATCTGTTAAAAGTGTGAGGTCCCATTTCCATTCTGGCTTGGTCAGCTCTCGTACCGTTTCACCTTTAGACTGCAGGAAGGTGTTGATTTCGGGTAGCAGGTCGTAGAAACGGCGCAACACTTTGCCTCGGCTTAACCACCGGATTTCTGTGTAGTACAGCACATCCTCGTAGGCAGACTCAAGCTCGGAGAGGAAGGCCTGGAACTGTCTGTGTTTCAGACCATTTTTTCGGATGTAGTTGACAAAGTGCACAACCACCTTCATGACAGAAGCCCACTTCAAAACTTTGCAGCATAGGGCTTGCTGGTGAATCAGACAGTGGACTTGTAGTAGGGGGGTGAGACCTCGTTCCTCGAATTCACTGTTCAAGCGCCCTACTAGCCCCCTTGTCGTGCCAACCATACTAGGTACGCCATCCGTAGTGATGTTGGCAAATTTACACCAGTCTTGACCCAACTCTTCCATTGTTTTGCACACTTGGACAAAAATATCCTCTCCTGTTGTAGTTCCTTTGAGGCTTTTTAGTGCTGCGAGCTCCTCAGACACTTCAAAGCTTTCGCTAAACCCACGAATAAAAATGAGCAGTTGTGCTGTGTCCTGCACATCATTGCTCTCATCCATGGCCAAAGCAAAAAACTTGAATTGTGACGCTTTCTTGTCCAGCTGCTCATAAACGTTGTCCCCCAATTATTCTACTCGCCTGGTCATAGTAGTCGCGGAGACACTCACACCGTTGACTGCCTCTCTCTTGTCGGGACACACCTCCTCGGCCACAGCAAGGATGCATTGTTTAACTAAGTCCCCATCAGTGAAGGGCTTCCCATGGGTAGCTAGTATGTGAGCTACCTTGAAGCTAGCTCGAACAGCAGCCTGGTTTACCTGGGTTTGGCGAATGAATGTTTGTTGTTGTGCTGCCAGTCCGCCTTTCATTCTGCAAATTCTGTCTGCTCTTGCTTGCCCTCGCAAGCTAGCAAAGTCACTGTGGCGGGTTTCGTGGTGACGACGAAGATTATATTCCTTGAAAACCGCCACACTCTCTTTACAGATAATGCAAACGGCACGGTCCTTCTACTGAACAAAAAAATTGTTGTTGGTCCACTGTTCTTAGAAAATTCTGCACTCTCTATCAACTTTTCGTTTAACGTTAACGTTAGCCATTTTTGCTGTCCTGAACACTGACAGTTCTCTACGCGTGCGTTGTCTGTCACTCACTTGATCTCCATCATATTAGGTGACGACAATTCGGCAAATATAGTGCATTTTATTTTATAACTAAATATAATTTTTTTAACTGAAACAAAATCAACAAAATACCAAACGCAGACATGTTATTATTTTCCAAAAATCAATTTCAAAAAAATAAGCCATGACGACTTTTGGGGATTTGCCTCATAGGGCCGGTTCAAGTAGTGGGGGGCAGAGGGGGTGGGGGCCGGTCAAAGGGGGGTGGCAGTCCGGATCCGGCCCCCGGGCCGTAGTTTGGTGACCCCTGGTTTAAGGTGTCCAGGTGATGCAGACAGGCTGGACAGGAGAGTGAGAGACAGAACTGGACTCCTCACAGCAGTGAACTTCACCACAGGTACAAAGACTCTTTTTTTCATACTGTACAAAAAATCAAGAAATATATTTGTTTAAATGAATTAAGTACTGACTTTAATACACTGATATGCATTCCATCAAACAATATTAGATCACCTACACACCAGTGAAGTTGAGTGTTTTTTCCATGCAAAAAGTTACATTTAGATGTTAACAAGCAATATGATTTTGTCAGCTTTCTAATTTAATTTATTGAAGGCAAAATATTTAACACATAGTGAGAACTGCTACTATTTATCTCTCAATATTGTCTGTAAAAAAAGTGGTAAAAGTTATTCTTTCAGTGAGACAACAGAGCAAGCTTCGACAGTTGCACTATATTTTGATAACAGTTAAATATTATTTTGATAATAACATACATTTCAATGTTGATGAACTTCATACTGTTCATTCATAATCTGATTGTCTTTGTAGCTCACTGTTGAAATAAAAAAAAACATTACAAAATAATGATATCTACAGCCCCTAAACACACAAACCACTTTCATAAATAACACACTTGTTCTGCAATAATATGTTTTATGTTTCCTATCATTTTTGTTAGGAAAGGACATGCCTGAAAGACACGACATGTTCTCCTTCTCTGAGGGTCAAGAAGAACATCCAAGAGGAACATTAAAAGCTGATGTTATGAGATTTTAAGACCAGTACACTAAGAAACTACTTTTATTGTAAAAACAGTCAGCTGATCAAATGCACCTATTTCCACATCTAAACTCCATCTGCTGATTATTTCTATTTGCCTCGCTTTATGAGCTTCACATCACCTGTGCCTTGTACCGCAGAGTTTGCAACGTCACAAATAAATGGGGCCAATCTTCAGTCAGATGTGAATGTGTAATCTAATATTTTAAATAAGAATAATGGACGAAAGGAGTGCAAATACAAATACAATTTATTGAAATGTGAACCAAAAGTTAATCAAATGTTTTAAATAAAATGCACATATGGACAGAAGGTGTAAACCTATTAAATGTATAAGTAAACACATTTAGTCAAATAAAGTGACAGACTAAGCCTGTGCAGTTGGTATCAGCTTTGCCCAGCATGGGCTCCTCCATCAGGCCTGGAACTCCTCACAGAGGAAAGACCCTCAGTCTTCTCCAAACCAACAGACAGGACGTCCATCACACGGAGGTTTCTCCCTGAAGTCTCTGCAGCTTTCTGGACACCATGCTGTCTCAATCCGTCCACACTGAATATGAGAGGGGGAAAATGAAAATAACAAATGCTTTAGACAATAAGAAACATAAAGTTGACTGTTGAGTTGCTCAGTTTTTTTAGATTGTCAATACTATTACTGTATAACTAATATATCAGGTTAAGAGGCACATTCAAATAAAGATTGGTCTTTAAATACATGTTGTCTTTTGAATTGTTTGTCTAAAGTCAAGGATCTAGAACTGGTACTTAGTTTTAATGATACAGTCTGGTTATTATGCTGTTTGGAGGAGGCCTCAAAGGTAAGAGCACTAACTAGCTACCATCACATGTACCTTAGCTTGACTTAAATGTATTAAACGTATAATTAAGTGATATCAAAATATAAATAACTAATGTCATGCAAACATATTAATATTTGCTTGATTCCAGTGTTGAATTTAGCACAATTGCATACAAACGTTAAGGGATTTTAAGATTCTGAAGTATTAGGCTAAAAACTCAATAACTTAGATTATTATTTATAGTTTTGCTGAATAGTTTCATGTCCGCTTACCTTAGAAACGTAAAATGCCACGGCAGTGTGCAGATGGGGAGCATGTTAGCTTAGCTTGGTAGCTTCAGCTAGCTCTGGAACTTTCAGCTCGGTGGCAGGAGGTCCCGCCTCGGCTCCGCCTCTTTGCCCTTATTTGGAGCAGGCTGGAGAAGGCGGGAGTTGAACTCTGACGTCAGTGTCGAGCCGTTAGTGGCCGACTCCGCCTACTAAGGGCTTCTCGGCAACTCTGCAGAATCCTATGGGTGACGTCACGGACCCTACGTCCATTTATATATACAGTCTATGGGTAGAATCAGTGGCGGCCGGCCCATAGGGGCGCTAGGGGCGCCGCCCCACCTCTTCCCACATATTAAATAAATAAAAAAATAAAAAATAAAATATATATTTCAAAAATATATATATTTTATATTTTTTATTTTTAATGAACAAGGTAAATATCATACAATTGGTATCAGTAAAATATATAATCCACAATAAAATCTTGTTTAAAATTGTGTTACGATGTCTAAAGTTACTGATAAGTCACATGTTTCCTGCCTGGCCTTGCCCTTGGCATTAGTTTATCATTACGGGGCGCTGCCCCCGAGCCAAACAGCAGCAACCAGCACGTTGCAAAAGTCTCAATAGTAAACTGTGCTGCCGAAACATAATTTCAGCCAATCAGCGCCGTCCAATATTTTGGTCACGAGGGTGCTCACGTTGGCGCCCACGTTGCTTACGTGCGTTGACGTGAGTTGTTTTTTAGACTCATGAGGAACTGGGGTAGTATCTATAGCAGGGGTTCCCAAAGTGTGAGGCGCGCCTCCCCTGGGGGGTGCCAGAGAGCTTCAAGGGAGGCGCAGCCGCCAAAAAGAATAAGAAGAGAAACAGTGAAATGTAGCTAGTTAACTTCAGCTAAATGTATGCGAGCGGCAAAATATGGATAGATTTTTAGTGAAGTTACCTAAAGTGAGAGAGGAGACAGCGTCTGTCAGAAAACGGATGAAGTATGACAATGATTATTTGAAGCTAGGATTTTCATGGACCGGTCCTGATGACACTCCACTGCTACAGTGTGTTATCTGCAACGAGGTACTAGATAATGACAGTATGAGACCATGTAAACTCCGGCGTCATATTGAGACAAAACACCCATGTTTGGTGACCAAGCCACAGGAGTTTTTTGACCGGAAGCTCAAGCAGGGTTCCCGCGGGGTCTTAAAAAGTCTTACATTTGATAATCTGAATTTAAGGCCTTAAAAAGGACTTAAATATGACCAAAAAAATAAGAAAGGTCTTAAATATGATTTAGAAGGTCTTAAAAATGATCGGATTTGAAAGGTAATTCTGTGTTGCGATCGCGTCTAAAATGTGTTTTGGGGAAAATGTCCGGGCTGCAAAGTAACCAGTACAGTAAGAGCCTTTCAGTTCCCCCCAACAATTTGTATTGAATTAAATCAACATGGAACCAGTAATCACTAACTTTGTTTCCCCCGGCCCCTTATTGGAGAACACCCAGCTAGTAACCTAGCAATCAAGCTTCAGCTAGCGGCAGTCAGAAACTCATGTCTCTTCGAATCTACTTACAAATAAATATGGGGAAGTGTAAGTTCAACCGTATTTGGTTGGAAAACATCGAATTTAGTGCTTGGTTGAAACCAGTGGAGGGGAACGTGTTTGAAGCCCGCTGCACCTTTTGCAAAAGAAATCAGCATTTGTTTTGCTAATGTAGCGTTAGCTAGTTTAGCGTTAGCCAGTGCAGCAGCTCCCGCAACAACACCGGTGGACCTCCGGGCGACTTTTGGGTCTACGTCAACCCTAAAAGTGGAGGTGCAGTAGACGCTAAATACCGTAGTTAAACACCAATCATACAACAGCAATGATGAAAGATTGTAGCCAAGGCAGCAGAGCTCTGAATATAGCTCTTGTTACACACACACACACACACACACACACACACACACACACACACACACACACACGCACACGCACACGCACACGCACACACACACACACACACTAGGGCTGCTCGATTATGGCAAAAATCATAATCACGATTATTTTTGGTCAATAATTGATGTCACGATTATTAAATACGATTATTCATTGACTTTGAAAACATCCATTTATTGAACTTTAAAACAAATAATAATTTGAACATTATCTTTTTAACTGTTGATTACCCTGAACGTATAATTCAACTGAAAAAGCAATACAAAAATTAATTAGATAAATGATATATTTAAATAAATAATATCAAAATAATGAATACCAATAAACAAGATCAACAAATATTTTGGAGCGCACTTCCACAAGCTACTAAACATATATAAATATGATAAATAAATATAAATTAGACTCAAATTAATTAGATTAAATATGTCGTCACTGTCACAACCTAGCAAAGCTAAATAATTGTTTTTTTCGATTATGTTGTTTTTGTAATTGTGGCAGGCCAAAATCGTAGTTGCGATTAAAATATGATTAATTGCACAGCCCGAACACACACACAAGCACACAGAGACACACACACATACACACTTTTTGGCTAACACAGTTCTGTGCTGTTATGTTCATTCATTGTTCTTATGTTGAACATGAATACATTTACTTTGTAATTAATTATGGGACGTATTTCTTCTTTCATACCAATTTTCCTTCATACTTTCTTGCCGTGAAATAGGTCTTAAATTCTATTCAAAGTGGTCTTAAAAAGGTCTTAAAAAGTCTTACATTTGAGTTGGCGAAACCTGCAGGAACCCTGTCAAGGAATTGCAGTCACAGAAAAATGTAATTGACACATTTAGCACTGTGAATACAAAGGCAACCGAAGCATCATACCGAGAGGCGTTACGGATAGCTAAGGCAGGTAAACCTCACAACATTGGTGAAACGTTACTCCTCCCTGCTGCTAAAGACATCTCCGTCTAACCTATTTTTCTCCAAGTGCAAAATATGAGAAAGCTGCCATCATTAACCTCAACATGTTTAACACTAGAACCGCCAGAGGTCGCTGTATACCTAAAACCGCCAACGGGTAAAATGTACCCGCTATTGATTTTCAAGGTACAATGTTCTTTTATTTATCGTACAGAACAGTGCGTTTTGATCGCACAGGGATGAAACTTATACCAATATAATCTGTGGACTCTCAGCTTTTCATATGATATAGTTTGTGCAGATAACATGAATTATAAAATATCGCTAAGAGTGCTGATTTAAACGCTTGGTGTTAGACTTGTGTTTTGTTCAGGTAAAAATCTCTCTATCTATCTTATAACTATCTATCGATCTATCTGTAATGTTCTGTTCTATGGACATATAATTGTCTACATAAACAGCCGACGCGGACTACTTCTCTCATTCCGAGTGTCCATCTTTATTCAACTGGCACGTAACCTGCACACATGCATTACGTCCTCAACGTGAGCTCAGTCATCCAAGATCTTGTATTCTCCAAGATGTTACACTATCTATAACTATCTCTCTATCTCTCTATCTATCTATCAATATATCTCTCTATCTATCTATCTATCTCTCTCTCTCTCTCAATCTCTCTCTCTATCTATAAGGAACCGCAGTAGACAAAAGGCGTTCACGTCATGTTTACGCTGCATTTTCATATTGACTTCATATTGACAATTGTTAACAACAGAGGGTGCTACATAACACACCTTCAGGAAATGCCACGGACTGGGAGACTTTAATATGTTATTGAAAACAAGTTACATACAATCAAAAAACAGCTGCGGGTAACATTTACCCGTTGGCGGTTCTAGTGTTAAAACATAAAGATAAAGAGGTTTAAAAAAGCTATTGTTTAATGTTTTAAGGAGGTGACGCTCAGCCAATCAAAAAAGAGAAAGGTAGCGAAAACAGAGCATTTTATGACATTTTCTCTTATTGGACCTCTTTGAAATGCAATTGAATACCACTGCATTATAGCAACAACAACAAAAACAATAATAATAATAATAATAGCAATAATAATTGGGAGGGGGGGCACGGCTGTGATTATGTTCTCTGAGGGGAGGCTCACCTTCCCACACGTTGGGAACCCCTGATCTATAGTAACGCAGTGTAGGCGGAGCCGTGACGTCATTTTCAATGAGCTCCCCAGAAAAACAACACAGTCGTTAGCTCTTAGCACTCAGAGCTCACAGCTCTTCATATCTGTTCAGAAACTAGACAAAAGTTAAACAAGTACAAACCACATACTGTCTGTGTCATGGCGAAGACAGTCGCTGGTTTATTTATGCCTGGATAGGCCGTTGTTGTGAGTGTGGACGGTCGGAGCATTTAAAACGTTAGCTTAGCCAAATCTCCATTAGAAAACACGCATTTTAAAAGGTTTTTCGACTGCCGTCTGTCTGCAGACTTGTCAAAGCCTTAATTCATGGTTTTTACTATCCGGTATCAGTATGTTGTTACTTCGGCATCATTTTGAAACGTGTATTACAATTAAATCACGGTCAAATATGTTCATCTTGTTGTAGTTGTAGCCCACTTGACAGCGATTCTCTCTCTAGTTTAGCATACTCAGCCCGACTCAGCCTGGTTGTTCCTGGCCCTAGAACCACGATTTTATGGGGCCATTACCATCGCCACTCCCAATTTAAGGGGTCATTTCTCCCCCCAAAAATTGTTTTACTCACTATATCAACAGCCCCACCAAAAATATTTTCCACCAGCCGCCACTGGGTACAATGCATAAGCTTCAAATCGAGAGACTGAAACTTTATTTTTCTTTATCGTTCTGTTTTAATTTCACAATACAGTTAATAGTAATATTATGTTTGACATTATGTTTTATTAACTAGACCACTGTTTTTTTAACCTGCACCGCCGTGGTTAAAGCACATTATTGAATTGTGTTGTTGAATAAGTTATATTTGATGAAAACATTTAAATATTAAGAGTAGCCTACATACAAAATAGGGGGAAAGTAGAATGGACCCGTTCGAGTCCAGTTTTGGATAGTCTGCCGTGGTTACATTCCATTTCAAAGAGCTGTTTGACGCTCGGCGTAACCTTGTCGCAATGCCACTCCAACATCCAATCACAGAGCTTGAGGACTAGTCGCGGGGGTTTGTAAAGCTAAGCGGATGTTGTAGTCTGTTATGACCCAGCTCAAAAGGCCACAACAAAGAGGAGACACACCATGTTGATGGTTAACAAAATATTTTTATTCAGGACAAAAAAATCAAATCAAATCAAAACCAGTAAAGTATGGGGTGTGGATGTCAGTGGTATCAGTAATGTAAATGCAGGGTGAGGATTGTATGGACATGTATGTGTGTGAGAGTGTTGAAGTGCACAAAATAAAGCAACTGAAGAAACTCATAATATACTCAACAAAACCGGGGTTTCTGCAGAGAGAAGCAGAGAGAGCACAGAGAGGAGCAGAAAGGCTTTAAATAGCTGCAGGGCACCAGACCCAGGTGCCCTGAGTTACTGCAATCACCAATCACCACAGCACAGACAGGACAGCCACCTCCTCTCTACTCTTGAACCCACAGGGGCATCACAGCCCCCCCCCTTAAGACGGGGCCCCAAAGGGACCCACGACAACCCAACATCCTCCTTCTTAACTCCAACTTTTTTTTTCTCCAAATGATAGCTGAGGATTCTGGGTAGAGGAGTGTCTTTGGAAACTCTGTAGTGTCTTAACTCCGAAAAAACTATTTGTTTCTCCGATTCGAAGGTTAAAAACACAAAAGCATTGTACACAATTTAAACCAATCAATATTGTGTAATTAACAAGGATAAACTGATGGGTTTTAGTGGATGAGTAATGCAGATATCACTGTGTAATCATTTGACAGTGAGGGGAATACTTCCGGTTTTATTATGAAAACTTCGAGACCGGAAATACTGTTTTCACCCCGTGAAGGTTGACGCCAACCTTACATGGACGCTGTGGAAGTATACTGTATACACGTTCTCCTGACGAGACCTCAAATCATCTTCGTAATATCTATCAAACTATAGATCCTACCAACACAGTCTCACTCCCTGAACGTCCAGGAGCGACGCTTGGTCAGGGACCTTTGGCGTTCAGTTGTGACACGCGGAGTCTCCTTCAGGTTCCTAAATGGACGCGAAGAGCTTTCAACTGATTGCAATGTATTCCCATCGGCGGTCGACGCTCAGGGAATCACCACATCGGTCCATGTTGGCGGCACTTAAAGGCAATGTGAGCGTCCATTCCCATTGGATAACGGAGGATTTTACACCCGGTAGTAAGTATTCTCTTTACTGTCAATTGATAGTGATATCTGCACTACTATCAACTCAAAAACACCAAATTATCCTTGCTAATTACACAACATTGATTGGTTTAAATTGTGTACAATGCTTTTGTATTTTTCCCCTTCGATTCGGAGAAACACATTTTATTCGGAGTTTAGGATGGCAGAAGACACTACACTACCCAGAATCCTCAGCTATCATTTTGGACTACACCATGTGCTTTGCTTGACAAACCCTGTGATTAGTCCTCATGCTCTGTGATTGGATGTTGGAGTGGCAGTGCGGAAAGTTTACACGGAGCGTTAAAAAAAAATTGGAAATGGAATGAATCCCATCGACGGCACACTAGGTGCCCCCTAGGTCACAGGCTCCTCCAACAGGGCAACACAATAAACAGATACACAGAAAAAATAGTGCAGGTAAAATAGTAAAAAGTGAAATAGTGCAATAAGAGTCTATATACAAGTGATTGGAGTATGATATATTAGATAAATAATTTCTAAGTAGCAGCCAGATGAATGTTATGGATGTTGTTTCAAAGTTCAGGTGTTAATAGTTTTCTGGCCTGTGGGATGAAGCTGTCCCTGAGTCTGGTCGCTTTAGTCCGGATGCTGCGGTATCGCCTGCCAGACGGCAGCAGATAGAACAGTTTGTGGCTGGGGTGATGGGGGTCTTTTATAATCCTGAGGGTTTTCTTTAAGGTTAACCTGGGATTTTGACTCCACTACATTTATTTTAGTTACTTTAAAGATTTGGATTAATGATGTGAAATATAAACAACCCTTAAATCAGACTTTAGTTACACCTGAGTAAAATTCAGTGAAGGTGATTGTCAAGTGCGAACAATCAGGCGAGAAATTTGATAGTTACATTACATGTCACTTGTTATACACTTTTTATCCAAAGCGACTTACATACTCAATACTGTGGACAATCCCCACAGGAGCAATTTGGGGTGAAGTGTGTTGCCCAGGGACACAATGACACGCTGACTGAAATGGGGTTTGAACCTGTGACCATCTGATCCCCAGACCGAGGCTCTATCCACTGCACCACACGCCGCCATTGGCATTTGAGAAGACTAGACATTTATCTGCAGATCCCTATAAAGTATATTCATTACTCGTTATTCTCTAATCTTTCATCAAAAACTGTATATAATGCCTATTTTGCACATCCCTTTCAAGATTTCCAAAGGTTTATTGACATATCATATACAAAACTACGGTGTAGTTATGCAATGATGACAAACTTGGGTCATAGGTTCCTCAACAATACATCTATCAATATGTGTGTACCTCCACAATTAAACTGTCATATGGCACATTTCTTATTCTATCTACACACATCTTATAAGAGTATAATAAATATGTATAATATCGGTTAAAATAAGTGCAAAAATGAAAGACATTAAGAAAAAGGCATTTTAAACAGTCATTAAAAAGCAACACAATCTACCTGCATTGCAATTACTCTAAACGTGTAATAACGTGCTTTAACCAGTAGGTAGTTTGGGTTAATAAACCTTCAAGTTTACAGTGTTAACAAAATAAAATATACTGCTGTTTCTGGTTTAGTTTACGACGGATATATTTAGTTATTGTTTGGATATTTGTAACACAAAAGCGATGGAAAAAACCCACAGCAACACAGAAAAGATGGTCTTAACATGACCCAGCGGTCTAGTAGTTAATAAAAAACAATAATATCAAAACAAAATATTACTACTAACGTTATTGTGAAATTAAAACAGAACGGTCAAAGAATAGTTTCTGGTCTATTCTGAGGCCCGATCTCTGTAGATAAATAAAGAACTAAGCCAGATGTGTAATATTTAATGCAGCCGAACCATTTATTGCAATGCATTTGTGTGATGACTTTCAAAGAGTAAAGCAAGCACTGCGGAATAAAGAATGATTTTATCTTTTACAAAACTTTTTTTTCATATGGAATGTAGTTGGAGGTCAACCAATCATAGAGCTTGAGGACTAATCATGGGGTTTGTTAAGCAAAGCACATGGTGTAGTCCCAAACGATAGCTGAGGATTCTGAGTGTAGTGTCTTCTGTCATTCTTAAATGCCACCGACATGGACCGATGCGGTGCTTCCCTGAGCGTCAAATACAGCCCCCGATGGGAATACATTGCAATCAGTTGAAAGCTATTTGCGTCCGTTTATGAAGCTGAAGGATACTCGGCGTGTAACAACTGCACGCCATAGGACCCTGACTAAGCGTCGCTCCTGAACATTCAGGGAGTGCGACTATGTTGACACATCCACTGGACGTAGATTCTAAAAGTACAATATACACTTCTCGCTAGAAATCTAATCAAAAAGCATTTTAATGGCCAAACTATTCCACAATTTAGGATTTTCCAGAGAGGGTTATTTGTGAATAAACGACCCACCGGAGCGTTTGCAATCAACAGGAGCATGTTATTTCTTACACGACCACTAGAGGTGCTACACGTTATGGGTCGTAATAAGCTGTTGAACAATCAACCTATTTGGTCGTTTTTTGTTGGAGGACAGGCTGAAATAAAGACAATTATTAAACTTCAAAAGGATTATAATAGGTCCCCTTTAAAAATACATTTTATATCAGCTCTGATTTGTATATTTGATGTGCAAATGCATCTTAGTTTATCTTCACTTTCATATTTGAGACTTCTGCATTGATATTTAGTTCTGTTGCTGGCGGACCAATGACTGGGGTACTACTTTGTAAAATAAATGATAGATATCCTGTGGACAGAATATTTTACTACAAATACATCTTTGAACTACAGAGAAGTACATATGGGGCCAATTCACAATCCATGTCTCCATTTCAGTGTACTGTAGCTATGAGTTCATATTGATGGTAATCTGGTTGAAATTTTATTGTTTTTAACTAATGGTTTAAAGCTTATTCCCTGCATCTGGAATAAAATATGTTTACATCTGTAGCCCCAAACTAAAAAAAACAAAACTGCTACTGTCCCTTCTTTGTCCAAATTTCACCAAACAAATGCATGTCTTTTCAATGTCTTTTCTACCGCCCTTTTAAAATCAGAATTCCTTTGTAAACCCACTTGATGTGTCAACATCTAATCAGCTCAATTTGGAAATGAAATTCGGGGAAGGCAAGGAGAGAAAAAGGAAAGCCTAAGAAAAATGAAGCGGGGGCAGGGAGTGGGGGGGGGGGAGAGTCACTCCCGTCCACCACTGCCTGGCCCTGACACCTTGTGAAGAGCGCTCATTCATCACGCGGCGCAGGGCTTGAGCCTCCGTAAATCACTGTGGATAAAGGACGCGCCATAAAGAATGGAATTGTGAAGGTAAGGGTTTTAAATCCCCCTAGATGATCCGAGATAAACACGGAGAGACTTTTGACAGTCCCTCGTTACCGCCACGAGCGAGAGGAGCTGTCACCGCTCCCTCCTTGCCTTTCATCTCCTGGTAACAGTCTGGCTGTTAATATCCTCAATTATCTCTGCAATATGTTGCTGGGAAAAAAGGGAAAGTTCCGAAGAGGCATTCACACAATTTAAAAGTTTTAATTTGACAGCTTGTGGTGTAATGATGACTTGCGACGAGGGTAGAGGGGGCCTGCAGCCCACACGCAGCAGTGTGACAAGTGATTGGACCGGACTGAGAATGGTTTGTGCATGTCAAGACTTTCTGGATCAGATGTCAGGAAGCCAAATAGATGCTTCACAGGTGGATGTGAAAAACCCCTCCAAGCTCCTAATTGTAAATGCCAATGGGATTCTCGTGGCGTTTTGAGAGCAAACATTTTATTCAGCTAAAATCTTTTTTACAACCAAAAATGTAATTAAATTCCTCACCCTTAGAGAGTCTAGACTATACCTGTTACATTGTCTCATGTTAATGTCTGTAACACCTCCATGACATGTTCCCAGTCTTGTATCAAAGAGAAAAAAGTAATAAATCAGCATGTTGCCTTCTGCTTGGCTCTTTTTTCACTGCTGTTCCTAAATCCATGTGAACGTGCAGTAGAAAGAAATATAGTTCATTTGCATAGCAGGAGCAGCCGTCCGTCTGGTCATGACGGCTAAGTCACAGTGCATGATGGAGACACAAAGGGCACGAGACTGTTGCATGAAGGTTGACTCTCAGGAAATATCCTCCCACCTAGGCACCTAGGCAGGTAATTGTATTTTTCCCTCCTTTTTTTCATATCTGATATATACAGTAGGCCTATACATAGCTTCAACTTGGAGGATAAACCAATCGATCATTCCAAGTGTCTCAAGTAATAACTGAAAGTGAGAAATCACGGCTTTGCAATCAGGTTTATGAAATACCGTCCGTCCTGCAGGTGTGGACGCATTATCTAGCAGTCATGGGCTTAGGTGTCGGTGTCACCGCAGCGCGATGCTGCGACTAATAGGAGGATCCGCCTACGGTGGAAGTGCCTACTCCATCAAGCGCTTTTGTGCTGCACTGCAATTAGTACACAAAATATTAACATAAGGATCAGACGTGGTGTTTTCGCCGGGGCGCAACTTAAAAGTTCAAGGTAGTTCACATTGGCGCAGTTTCGCGGGAGTAATTGCTTCAGGTTCATTCAGCTCCAGTCAGTATAAGGTGGAGTCAGTAGCCTCAGTGGCATGATGACAGAGTGCACTTTCTTGCTCACATTAACAGCTTTTTCTTGATAGATAAAAGTCCCAAATAATGGCTTCTGTGATGGAGTGAAACCAGGATAACAAATTGGCCCTTTGTGATAACAACCCCCATGCGAGCTTCCCGGGCGTGAGAGATAGACGGACAGCTTTGAGGAGAGGCAGGTCTGCAGCAGCGTTGCACCAGGGAAAGAGCTCCTTGCCCTACAGAAGGATGGATAGTGTGGATTTGTAATGGTTCCTCTGCTTTTGACAAAGTAACCTAACCTGCAACTTTCATCCTCATTGGCTGAGTGAAAGGGCATTGGCAGAGGAGCAGGCCTGAGATAAGTGAGGTCTGTCTCGGGCTGGAACGTTATAAATTGCAGCTACCTCAATCATGTGCAGGAGACAAGCGAGCTGTCTCCCGTGACAACCTCCTTTTGACTTGACATGCAAAAAAACAAATTGATACAAGGCGGAGAAGGAGGAATTGAACAGAAAAAGGGCTGAGCTTATGTGGGAGGTGGTGTCCTCCTCCGCAACTTGTTTAACATTGCATAATGATGGATTTTAATAATAAATTAAAATACCAAACACGCTTCTTAAAATAAATACAAAAGTTGGGCTGCAGGACAGTGTCCAACATTTGTTAGTTAAAACTCTTTGGATTGGCCTAATTTGTCCTAATTTAGAAGTGATATTTCTGCTCAGTGTTTAGGAAATATACAATCATCATACACTTTACAGTCAAGGTTAAATAATGGGGTTCTTATTCTTCTTCTTTGCTTTTTTGGTAGATACCTACTATTAGATGAAGATCACTACCTACCGTAACTGCAGAGCAGGAGCTTGTTTAGTCCAAAAAACACAACAACATATACAAACATGAAATTAAAAAAAATCGAAAGAAAGGAAAGGGAACTATTTAACAATCTGCTGTTTATTAAGAAATATATTACTCGTCTTTGCACATCATCTGCATTATTCGTAGTATCTCTTCCAAATCTCCTTCTGGTCCAGTCTGTCTTACCCTTTGTTGAAAATAGAGTTTTTTAGTCCATACAAAGGGGCCTCATTCTGCTTTTTGGGTTTTTTCCTTTCCTGTAGTTATTTAGGTTTTATACATGTAAATGGTCTGCAAAGGCTAAAAAGGTTCCCTCCAGAGGGAGTTTCTGTTCCACACACTCCCCCCCTGCCTGAAACGCCTCTATTGGACTCCTTAATTTAACGTAACATAATGACATCACTTTGTAACACTAACACTTTGATTGGCTAAGGCTCCAACACATTACACATGATATGCTAAGGGAATGGACATTCCCGACATATCTCCAACCAGCTGACTAGCTAACCAATCAGAACAGACTGGGCTCTGGTTTCAAAAGAGGTGCTGCAGCACAGGCATTATGAGAAAAATAAAGTGCTTTTTGAACATTAAAGCATTTAAACATGTCTCGATAAAAGCACAAAAGATAAATATGAACCTGAAAATTAGCATTATATATACTCTTTAAAATGTGACCTTTCCCAATAGAAACAGTCACATTCTACTTTAGCCCTCTCCACCATCTAGAAACGTGATCCAATGAAGATGCAGTTAAATAACAACAGCAATGAAAATCTATCAAGGGACGATATATCGGTATATCACATGACACCACCATATGGATCCACAACAATACTTTGACCCATTATTACATTTAGCTTGTCAAGGTTTGAGCGTCTCTAAAACTTGTGTTTCCAGTCCCCGCCAAATCAATTATGCCAATTAAATTAGTGAAAACTGACATTTAATGTCATTATGACTGTGAATGATATCAGACCTTTTAATAACAGTTGAGCAGTTTCAACAGTTTTTCTATTGTCTCTGTAAAAAAGGAACTTCCTTTTAAAAGTAGAAATTTTTTGAGCACCTCAAACTAAATGCCATCAGCCAGGTGGTAGTAGTGGCAGCAGCTATCTTAAAGCCATGGAAAATAAGACAAAAACAATCTGCTTTAGAAGATTCTATAAATGTTCGTAAACCAACCCTTTCATTTTTTTGGCCATTTGGCCTTTCCTTTGTGTGGGCGTGTACCGACTGCAATTGATTGACTTCTCATTCAATCTTTCGTTTGTGTTTTAGCACATACAACAGCAGTGCCTCTTATTGAGCTTGTCATCCATTACTGCAGGTCAGTACCATTAATGGACGCTTTCTCTGTTGCTAAGTGCTGAAAATGGGGAGTTTTCTTCAGTTACAGGTCATAGAAAAGAGATTACACAACCTCATCTGCAAGTTTTAAGTGGGTGTTGCTATGGACAAGCACAGTGCTTTGTTGATCAAAGTCACTCTGAAATAGCGGAGAGATATTTGACAGAGGAGTTGTGTTTGGGAGATACATATTTCCCTTTAACCCACTCTCCTACACCGAGTCTGTTCTCGCTGTAGAAAAACCTTCGACTTCTTGTTTTGACCGTACGCACAACACAAATCTCTTGTTATTGTAAACCCAAAGCCAGGCATTAGCTCTTTGGCAAAGTCTCAGACAAGGGTATTAATCACATGAGTACAGTTCACTGAACTCTGCCTTGAAATATGAGATTAATTTCCCCTTCCTGGATAATCAACTGAGGGTGGGGGAAAAATCAGATATACCACCTTGAAATGCTTCATAACTTGCTTGCGGGATTTTCAACTTGTCATGCTCGGATTTTACTAGACTGAAAGGAAACTAACTAAATAAAAAATGTCATTCGGCAGCAGAGCTTCTCTGAAAACATGCACACTACACACTACATGACAACAAGCACATGAATACATCTAAATGAAAGCTCATATTAATTGAAATCTAGTTTTGGCACTTTTAGAAATGAAAGCAGATTGAAATAGAGATGTCAATCATCAAAATCGACCAAGGGGGGCCAGAGGTATGGAAAATCCACCCAAGTGACCCCAGAAGTGTTTATTTTTGCTAAATCTCTCTAAAAAGGTCAAATGTCACCTGTTTTGCATCATTCTTGATACAGGGTACTTATTATATGTTATAGTTTGGATTCCTAAAGCTTTTAGTCTCCGATCCCATCATTCAAGGGTGGTTTTCACTATAAGTAATGTGTTTTTTTTGGACGGACACTATAATTTAATATTTTTTACTGTGTTCAATCTGAATTTACTTTAAAATAAAAAAAATCTATATTGATTCTGACTCTTCTACATCCAACTCACAGGTTTATCATTGCTTTGAGAAAAAAAGATTATTCCTTTACGCATTTTGGAAGGGAAGTTATGGTCATTTGTTCTGGGAATGTCATTTTCGAGCCTGAGACCTGGAAAACAGGCTCGGGGCTTAACAGGTTAACAACTTGACAAAACGTTTGCAGGGTTTACTAAAGCGCTGCATAAATGAAATGCTGCAAATAAGTTAGCTGATAAAAAACGCTGCAATATACTCAAAACACAAAGGTAAAGGGGACATTAAAAAAGTGATGCACACAGCTGAGAGCGGAGCATATGTTGATGTTCAGGGATTTTAAAGTTGTCACAGGAAACTTACCAAAACATGTAGGTTTTACTTACCTTTTTATTGCCCTGGTTGTTAAGTTGTTTGGATGTCATTTTTTTATTTGTAAATATTTTGAAACTGCAGCGAGTTTCTCCAAATGGAAATCTTTTGGGACATTGTAACATTTTTGCACCAGTCGGCCACCAAACATTTGGATCGCTCTACCCAAACTATTTTCTTCCAAAATGATATACAGTTATATATTTATTAATGCTGTAAAAATTATCGCGTTAACGGCGGTAATTCATTTTTTGAATTAATTGCGTTAAAATATTTAACGCATTTAACGCATGTGCAGAATAGTCCGCCCCATACATCCCACCAGTGGCAGCGCCAGGGTATGGCTGGGGTAGGCTACACCCATACCAAGAAATGGCTTAGCCCCACCATGAAAAATGATGTTAAAGTAAGCAAATTAAAGTCCGCCAACTCGCGCCGAGAATTGCACAGACAGCAGTTAGTAAGATTGATTTCAGTAGCCACTTGTCTGGAAATACGAAATACCGAAGACCAGAAACGGTTTTGAAAACTTTTGTCACATAGTGATCGTCTTCTCAATAGAATATCTTTGATAATGTCTTCTGGCCAATCAAAATCAAGATAATGGCATGGGAAGTCCCGAGGGAGAATACTTTTGCTGTAGTACAGGGGTGCTGTAACTGGTACGCAGATTATGTGCGTAATCTGAAATGCGTACCGTCACTTGTGTCACAAAGCGCATTTGCGTACCGACGTACTTGTGAAGCTTTTCCAGAAGGCGGCTAGATCACCGGACGACAGAGTCGGTCTCCGTGTGCACAGACAGGGCTGCTGTCAACGTCGGTCTTTACAAAGGAATTGTGCCAAAACTACGCCAACTGGCTGCGGAGGGAGACTCCCCCCCTTCACTGGAGAACTGCGCTAAAACAGCTGATCACAACGTTCACCGTGGTCACAAAGTACTCCACTAGCCCCCCCCCCGTCGACTTTCCTGAAATGCTCCCCTGTTGATAGAAATCAACACGTAATGAATTAAGACCCCACGGTTTGATGATTGATAGGTGTGTGGGCTGTCTTTCATTTTGACACGCAGAAAAATGTTATAATAAACATACATACTTGTATGTTAAAGAGCAACTCCCAGGTTAAAGACACCTGTGAATAAATGTGTAGGAAAATGATGAATACACTAGATTTTCAAAAGAATATACAGAAATATACACTACAGTGACATCTGTCGTTTTTGTAAGACATTTTCACTTCCGCATAAAAAAGCCTCGGCACGTGACCTCCCGCGTGTGACGTAACACTGGGGACACAAGGGGGAGAGCGGCCGGTGTAACGTATTCATAAACATGGATCCTAATGCTAGTTTCGACACAGAAGACACAGAAGAAGTTGAACATGAATATTCGAATGCATATGATGGACCACAACCTTATAATTATGAGCCTGCTAGGCGTCCAAGAGCCCAGAAGCAGCCAAGGATTAGAAGAAATAACGGCCATCGGAGAGAAATTGAGCTGTGGTGTGAGGAGAACCAGTGGAGAACTGGGCAGCTATCTTGGTGAGCGACCGGCGTTAGCTACAGAATGTTAGCTAACATCACATCACAACATTGTGAAGTTAGCTATCATATATCAGGCTATAACTAAAGTAGCATTGATAATATAGTAACGTTACTGGCAGGACTGTTGATACTGATCCATAACAGAAACTAATGCACAAGTATCAGCCGTATCTCGCGTTACCTAATGCAACTCCACACTACGGTGCTGTGTACCGGACGGGAGACGCAAGATACGGCTGATACTTGATGATCTGGCGGAGAAAGGTTGTGGAGCCTCTGTTGATATGCCGTTGTAAATGGCTTGATGGAAAGCAGGTGTGTAGTCGGGGAGGGTGCACAGCTGATTGCAGCAGGTGAGTGGAGTTTGAGCCGGGAGCCAGGAGTGACAGCCACCACGCACACACAAACAACACAGACAGGGGGAAACAAACAAACACAAAGGAGATGGCTGGAGCAGTACAGCCACCACAGCGTTACCTAATGCAACTCCACACTACGTCTTACGGTTCCGTGTACCGGAGGGGAGAGAGAGAGAGAGCAGCGAAGGGGGGGGGGAGAGAGATGTAATACGGTTTCCTGATAAAGCTGTGGAGAGTATGTGCTGCAGGGAGGTGGATGCACAACGCACCCAAGAACGAACGCTAGGTCCGGTCCTTTTCCCGTGAGGGAAACTGTGGACTCGATTTTCTGACCGGCTGGTATTTGTGCAACCTGCACAAACACAATACTGCATCATGATTACAAATGGTGAAATACAATGTAAAACTACCGAAAAATGCCAGCTCACTAAAACACAACCGCTCAACTCAACGCAACTACTAACTATACCCGCGGTCAGAGAGCGGGGATGTTTACCGTTTGTTATGTAATATGACGCGTTTGACGTATGACCTTAAAAAAAAGAAGTTTTTAAGAGCAGAGCTCCAAATTGCTCCTTTCCCTCTGAATTCCTGCCCTTATGTCTCGCAAAACATATCAAATCCTACATTCACTTTTTTAATTGTAATTTTCAAGCAAGTTTAAGCATAAATGTAGAAAAAAAAAACCCTGCAAGATGCTCTTTAAATGGATATATCCGCCTTCTTTCATTTATCTTTCCATTCCCACAACAATATACATAAAGAAATGGCATATTTTGGACATAGTTCGAATGGTGATTAATCATGATTAATTTTTGTTTTTTAGCTGTGATTAATCTGATTAAAAATCGTTTGACGGCCCTAATATTTATATGTATATAAAACAACAAAGCACATTACTTGTGTGTGCTATGCATTATAATAACCCAAAACCCTACATTTCTATTAAGAAAAGTATTTATTGGAGTATTATTTGGCACATCAAATGAGAAAGTACATCATCAAAACAGATAGTGTCAGGGTTATTGGTATTTATTTCTTATTTGTTTATTCTTTGTAAGTTTCACACATTATTTTAATACCGCACAAAAGGATGCACTTGTCAGGTGCTGAGTTTTGACAAAAGAACACCTTGTCGGGCACACACTATTGTTAAAGGACAACTTTGCAGCTAAACATCCAGTATCCACTAACATCCCCATGAGCTCTCACTGTGTCAGCCACTTCTAAAAATCATTGGAGAGCAAATATTACACAACCTTATGTCGCAGAGATATGTACTCTGTGAACTGAACTCTTGTTCTGGTTGAAGCAGAAAGTGAGTTACTAAGTAAGTAGTGAGTTACTAAGTAATTACTAAGTAACTCACTTTCTCCGGCTCTTCTGTGGTTTTATTCCTCACATGAAGAGGCAATTCACCCACATTTAGCTTGCTAGGAGGGGGGAATAGTTATCTTTATGACGAGTTCTCGATCTGGATTATGTTGTAGTGACCCCAACCCTGGGACATCATGTCGTAGACTGGTAACCCCTCAATCACAGCTCATATTTATTTTCTGTGTTTTGAACATGATGGACATAGTGATGTAGGCAGGATTTAAAACTGAGAAATCAACTTCTTGCACTACTTGTTTCCGAAATAACTCTCATAAATGAGCGCAAGCATACATGAGATCGACGATGATGGTTAGGTTCCTCCCTTTAAAATTTCAGTTGGGAAATCAAAAAGTAAACTAGGAAGTTTTAAATGATGTTGTTCTTCTATCAACCATTGATGCATAGATATAAAGGATTGAGATCATCAGGCAGCTTAGAGCCCATGTCCACATTTTATTTTTCTTGCAAATAACTTTCTCGAGCCAGTGTCGTATGATATATTAGTTTAGGCCACTTCAAGTTTATTATTTGTTTGTGCCACTATATATTTGTTTGACAGTTTTTATATATAATGAGCATCAATCGGAAGATGCTTGCTTTCAAAGTGTGTTTGAATGGGCTTGTCATCGCTCAGTCTGACAACGATATAGCAAGGAGTTTTATGGGGATTAAAGGAAACACTGAACGGCAGCAACAGTCTGGCTGATCTTCTACAACAAGGGGCCTTTTCTCCAATTTCTACAGTGACATCACCAGCGATTTTCTGAAAAGTATCTTAATGTATACCATTAAGGTATACTATTGATGTGTTTTCAGAGATGGCAAAAGTAAACACGTCCTTTACTAAAGTAGAAGTGCAGATACTCGTGTTTTGTCAATGCTCTGATAAAAGTAGAAGTACTGACTAAACTTATTTACTTATGTAAAAGTAAAGAAGTATGGGCTTTGAAATGTACTTCAGTAAAACGTACCCATAACGAGCAGCTTTTTTAAAGAGTACCTGACCTCCCTTTATATTAATAGAACAATAAGGTCATTGTTAGCTAATGAATGTTTCCATGCTGAACAACGGCAACATGACAACGTTTTCATTGGTCCCTCTTCTTTAGAGAAGACCAGGAAATGATGGATACACGGATCGTGTTCAAATCAATAGGCACGCAATGACTCTAAATAATAATGATCACGCCACCAAACACATATTCAAACTAAAGTAACCAGCCTGTTTGGAAAATGTAAGAAGTAGAAACTACAGGTATGTCTGTTAAAAATGTAAGAAGTAAAAAGTCATCAGAAAAATAAGTATAAATAAGAAGTAGCGGAGTAAAGTTCTGATACCAGAAAAATGTATTTAAGTACAGTAACAAAGTATTTGTACTCCACTACTTCCCACCTCTGGGTATCCTATTGGTGTGTTTTTTAAATAACTAACATTTACCAAAAGCATCCATCAACAAATGAATCACCACCCCAAATACAGAGGGTAAGTCAGTGTCAACATGCTCTAAAAGTTTGGAAAATCCCAATTACTGGGAGAGTCTTGAAGAAGAATAAAAATGACTATTCATGAAGGCGGTCAGATGTTAGAGGTCAAAGTGGTTCCCTGATGGTTGGGCGTCCTCGTGCTGAGCAAAGCCCCCTATGTCACCTCCTCTGCTGCTCTCCTCAAACAACGCTCTGCATTCAACCCTTTCAGCAGAAGCTGTGCCCTTCCTAGCAACACTCTGATGTTTAATTCATTCCCGGACACCTGGGGGACACTCATAACAACAACAGAGAGCGGGGGGGGAGTGAGAGGGAAAGGAATTAGAAGGAACTAAATGTTTGCCTTGTATTTTCTGTCGCGGGATGTGAAATGAATGGAGGGCCTTAAACAAGACCGAGGAGACTTAAGACATTTGAGAGGGAACATCAGGGGACATGAGGCTGTGAAGACAAACAAAGGCTGTTTCCTTCTGTTTGGTTTGCCTTAAGGAGTGGATGGGGGTGGTGAAGATGTTGCTGGACACCTTGGTGTTCTCCCACTTAATCAGAGGTTGATTAAGCACACTTTCAGAGGCATGGATTAGGGGGCTCCCCTCGGACTCCTCTAAATTGGTCGGAAGGAAAGGAGGCAGAGTGTTGAGCGCTGCTGAGGGAACTTTTGATGTGTCAGTCAGAGAATCTGGCATGGTTTGCTTTTATTGACCTTCCCATCCTTGATTTGTGAAGGATCCCCTGGTGCTCGGGTAGGTGGGGAAGGTGCTTAAGAGGTGGGGTGAGGTTAAAGGAGATTCAGCTTTTTAAGAATTTCCAAATTCTGCTGATCCAGTAAAGCTGCCACAAGCACTCCTGCGATTCATAACAATGAAGGGCATTGAGATACGCAGCATTTGCAGCCTTGAAGTTTTTTTTTTATTGAAGATTAGACATCTGTCATTTTTGCTTTATTTGACAACAATAGGAAAAGACATGTGGCGGGGGTCCTGGGGCAGAATCAAATCCATGTTGCACCTACACAGTGCGCATCTCTGCCAGGGAATCCTGATCTCGTCCGCTTACTTCCGTTATTTCCCATCAGTCTTTCACTGAAGTCTAAACAGTAGATTTTACCCATACAGTATCTTATATGCATCTCTAATGGATTCAACAAATATTGAGCTCTAAAAATACCTTCCCCCCTGTATGGACCGTGCGTGCCGTTTATGGATTTATGGTTAATAATAGTCTGTAGCTTTTTCCTGCTGTCAGACCGGTTTGTAACCCCTTCACAGAAGGAATGGCATTATTCATGTTACTACGGTGGCACCTCTATTAATGTAATGAGTCAGGCTGTTAATGTGATCCCGCTTTAGACACAAAGGGGATCTCTCAACCTGAGCTCCTGCCTCAGACAGGAGACCTCTGTGCCCTACATAACAACGATGGGACGTGTCATCGCTGATTTATTTCGCCCTTGAACCTCCTAGTGATAGGACCTTGCGGGATAGCCTTTTAAAAGAAAGCGCTCAGAGATGAAATGAATGCTCTGTTCCAAACTATTGAAAGACATGCACTACAGCTGAATGCTTTTAGAGGGAGTGCGGTAATCTAAAATGTGCTACTTCTCACTCATAGCACAGCTCAGGGATGGGCTCATCAGATAGCCAGAGATGAATCTGACTTGACCTGTGAGAGGCAGGCGCTGCCTCCTGCATTGCCGGCCATGAGGGGAATTTGCAATGGATTCCACATAGATAGAAATCAATTCAAATTCAGCCGAGGCAATATAGCCCGATAAGGCATTGCTACACCTATACTCACACATTTCATAATGAATAGATAAGGATTAATGTAATTTCAAACTGTCATCACCTGCCAGATGGCATGTCATGGATGAGCTTATCATTGTGCCACGATTTTATTTACAACCCAGAACATAAACAGCCGCTTCATTCGCCGTCTTATCTGCAAACATGACTCCATGCAGGTGCACCTCACACGTGCCTTATTAACTCAGTCCACTTTCCCATGTAATTAATGTCTGCATACAATGCAGCTAATATCCACTATGTAACCTGTGAAGACACACAATAATTATGTGATGGCTTGAGTGACAGAGATCAGGAAAGCAAATGCAGTAGGCCTGTCCTCGGCCTCATCAGGGGGGGGTTCAGTGTTGTTGGTCCAGGTTAATAGGCATCCTCCAGGGAGGGATTATCTGGAGATACAAAAAAGTAGAGAGGAGGGCATTTTAATTTAGTATAATAATATTATACCTGATACATATTTTATAATCTCATTGTCGCGGGCCACTTGCAAGTTCTTCATCTAAGGTATTATAAAGTCCCCTAAGCAGACATTAAAAAAAGGAAACACTAAGATCCTGTGAAAGTACACTTTATTTGAGTTGGACACTTTGTAGTACCATCCAGAAATAACCAGCCATCTGTTTCCTGCTTTTGCACGAGCCAAGCACTGAGCTAGAACATTATCAAACTGACTTAGGCTTGAGTGAGGAACAGAGGAGGAGGAGGACAAAAGTACTTTGTGGTACTGTAACTGAAGATATTGCTGAACCAAGGTCCAGCCAGGTGTCTGGATCCTGAAAGTTGGACTTTTAAAAGAGGAATGCCATTTGTAGTAAAGTGGACCTGTGATCGATTGGGATGTAAAGTGGCTTAGCTGTACCTCTGTGTGTCAATAGCTTCACCTTCTCCCTCAACCCTGTGACAAAACAGAGGCTTTTGGTACTGAATCTCAGTCGGTGTACACCTGTGAAACTGACTCTATTTACGTAATCTGCTCTAATTCCTCTAATCACACATTAATAAAAAGGTCAGATACAAGACCTGGGGATATTAAAGGGTACATATCATGCTTATTTGCAGTTTCATACTGGTATTTTGGGTTTCTACTAGAACATGGTTGCACGCTTAAATGTTCAAAAAACACATATTTTACTTTTCTTTCTTTTCTCTAAATAAATCTGTATTCAACATCTGTCTAAAATGCTCTGTTTTAGGGTGGGTCTCTTTAAGTCTTCCTCCCAAAAACGCCTGGTTTGCTCTTATTTGCTGGCGAGAAAAACTGCTAAGGTAGTTCTCAAGTCGTGGGTAGAGGTACCCAGATGTGGAGGTTGCGGCAAATATTCTTATGAGCCTGTGTGTGACATAGGAAGGAGATCCAATCCTGAATGGCTGGTTCCCATGTCTTGTGTCTGAGGAAGCTTACACAAACTGACTTTATTTCACAGTTTGTAGGTTGGTAGGCACTCTAAATACTTAAATGACCGCAGACAAACAGATACAAAGTGAGTTTTTCTTGTTATCCCCTTTAAAGGTTGAATTGACAACAAATTAGAATGCGCTTCACAGCACCATAGATTGAGACAAGGATTTAATTGGCTCCATATCAGGGTTAGATAGCACCGTTGTTGACTTTTGATGAGAAAAAAATAAAAGAACAAGGTGACTTGATATTGTGGTGATAAGCAAAAATCCCAACTCGATCACATCGATACGTTTCTCGAGTGCACGTAGGTGACTCACCTTGTAACCAATGACAGTGGGCGCAGTGGCTCGCCGGCAGATACACATCAGTGTTTCTCTGGTGAGCGTGCATTGTCATACATTTATTGCTGTGTGTGCAGGGTCTGTTTTCCTAGCGATCGTTCACGTTTTTCTTGACATACTGTTGACTTAGAGGTCAAGCTGCACAGAGGCATACATTTCTGGAGCGTTGATGTTGTCTAATTCACAGCATGTCACACAGCAGCTCTTCAAAAATAAAGGTCACCTCTGAACAACGCTTTATGGCTTCATGTCTGTTTTATAGGCAGATTCACCACTGCACATTATCACAATCTGAATCACCTTTGTGAGTTCCATACCTTCACGCACAACTTTGTTTCAAAGGGACGCAAACTGCTTGCTCCTGGGAATTCAGTGTATTCAGAGGTTAAAATACACATTCAAACTAGGTAGTGAGCTATTCTACATAATCAGTCTGAATGAATGGGCTCTCATTTAGCCTCTTTTTCAGTTGATTATATTTACACAGTGTATGGGTAAACTACAATAGTATAATGCTTCTTTAGAGATAATTACAATGTATTGGTATAGGAAATATCATTCTCATTATCAAATGTAAAAAAAATGCCTGAAATGACTGTTTGTATCAGATCTATGAACATTAGCCTACATTGTTAAAGGAGAATATAACATGAATGCATTGCAAGTTGGATTTTTATTTTACTCAACTGGCTAAAGTAATGGTTCAAAGAGAAAAGCAAGAAATCCTTGTGCAGACTGCCCAGAGTGGTGGATGGAGAACACACGGAGGAGTATGTTTTAATTAAAGTGTACATAACATCAACAAGCAGTTCAGACTGCGTTTGTTGAGGTTGTGAAAACACAGCTTTATTCAAAAAGAAAAAGAAAAAAACACAGAAATAAACATAGAAGGAAAATATCCTATTCCCTAAAGCATGGTAACACCCCTCTGTATTCTGCTCAAATGGTACCGTCTAGTGATGTGTCGGTCGTGATATGGTCGGTGTTTACATTAGCATCGCTAACACTCGCTAATACAGCTAACCTGTACTGGAGAGCATGTGTGTGAAGAAGCAGGAAATAAAAAGGAACTCACCTTGTGGTATAACCGGCAAGAGAGAAAGCCTTTGAGCTCCATACTGTTTCAGACATAATCTTGATAATCCATGATATGGTGTTTCATCACCACAGTGTTTAGTTTAGACAGTAGCTGCTGGGTCCCGCGTGAGCTCAGCCGCCCCTTTTTTTGTTTTTTTATCAATTATTTTTATTTTTTAAATCTTTATACCCAAAATCATCACTTTTGAAACAGGAAGTGAAATAGAGGGATATGAGGCATGGCTAGAATTGGTGATCTGTTTGGTATTTTGAGCAAAACACTTCATAGACATGTTTTTTATATATTTTTATATATCTGAGACCTATGCTATTGCCTAAAAATAGCATGATAGGTGCACTTTAAGTAATACAAGACAGAATGATATGATGATCTCCGTGCTCCGTGCATGCATGCACTGACATGTAATATCCAACAATTAGAGACTGTTGGATGCTGCTGTTTAGAGCATGGCAATACATTTGTTTTTATTATGTTTTTTTTATGATTAGAGACGGTTGGGTTCTGCTGTTTTGTTTATTTATTTTCACTATGTTATTTATTTATGATTATCTTTAGGCTCAGCAAAGATTTGATGTCAGCTGTTGATGTCTTTTTTTCTTTAGTTAATACTGAAATAAAGCCCTGCTGTTTTGTCAGGGCTTTTTCTTTATATACAATTTTAAAATGTCGATACAGTAGCCCCTTTTTTTAAATGTCTATGCTTAAGTTGTTATAGGCTAGGTGCTGCTATTTGCTTTGTGTAGCGTGGTTCTACAAGCAAGTCAGTGCATTCATTGGGTGGTATCAGAGAGTTACAAGCGTCTGTAAATGCAATGAAAACAATTGGCCACAGCAAATCATTTATATGTAATATGTAATTTTTACTTTTGAATACTTCAGTACAAAGGATGAATAATTTGTGATATATATAGTGATATATGTGTACACATATAAATCATTAGTCAAAACAGGGCTACATTTGATTGAATTATAAAAGGTATATGTGGTAAACTGAAGAGCCGTTTGGGAGCCGATATAAGGAAAACACAGACACTCATCACCGAGGTCACAATATCAGTCGATCCAGCAGAGCAATAGCCTATAGGCAAAACACAGAAGATCAGCAAAAGGTTTGACATAAAATGAACTTACCAAAGCTGAAGTAGATGGTCAACTTCATTCATTTTCTTTCCGTTTTACTGATTTGAATCGCTATAAGCTGCTCTCTCTTGTCTCCTCTTCACATCTACACTTTTCGCGGCACACTTACAGCCAATCAGCTCTCTGAATTATAAGATGACGTTTGGTGGGTATGGCAGCACAGTGCCCCTGTGGTGATTTTTTTTTTTGCCGCACACATTGAATAGAAAAATACTCTGAGCGTGTGCCACATTGCTCAACACGGCTCAATAGGCACACTGTAGACACTAATTAGAAGAACTCAGATTAAAACAGAAATGTACAGACAAATCAGATGACTAAATATGATCTTCAAATATATTTTATTTGCATATTTTGGGAATTATTATTTGCATTACTTTCTGCCAACACTTGGTGGGGCTGCAGAAACTAGGTGGGCCCCACCTGCCCCTAATGACGAGTCGCCACTTATTACATTACATGTCACTAGCGACTTACATACATTCAATACTGTGGGCAATCCCCACAGGAGCAATTTGGGGTGAAGTGTCTTGTCCAAGGACACAGTGGAATGTTGACTGCAGCGGAATTAGAACCAGTGCCCCCGTGATCCGAAGATCAGCGCACTAACCACTGAGCCACAACCTCCCTATATATATACATATATATATATATATATATATATATATATATATATATATAGAATACACTATACATTTGCCAACCTACTACAACTAAAATATAAACAAATGGAAACAACACTGAAGTAGGTTTTTCTTTTATTAATTGAGGACAAATTCAAATCAATCAATCAATCAATGTTTATTTATATAGCCCAATATCACAAATGTTACATTTGTCTCAGTGGACTTCACAGTTTGTACAGAATATCAGTATGACAATACGACACCCTCTGTCCTTAGACCCTCACATCGTACAAGGAAAGACTTCCAGAGAAAACCCACAGTTTAAAGTGAAAAATGGGAGAAACCTCAGGGAGAGCAACAGAGGAGGGATCCCTCTCCCAGGATGGACAGACGTGCAATAGATGCCGTGTATAAATTGAAAAGATAGTACATTTGCAACATAGGTAGTCCAAATGTTTGGAAATGCATGTGAGTATAATAGGAAGATGAATCCACGAGGATATCCATCCAGGACTTATGATCCAGGACCACAGCCACGACTCAAGATCCAGGGCTCACGATCCATGACACAGGACCGCAGGATCATCCATGACTCCGGATCCCGGCGTATATAGACACCAAAAAGAAAGAAATTTGGGGAAGCTGGGTTAATCGGAACATGAGAGTACACAGGTATAGACAGAGAGAAGGAAGAAGTAAGATGTCCCCCGACAAACTAAGCCTATATCAGCAAAACTAGGGGCTGAATCTAATCAGCCCTAACTATAAGCTTTATCAAAAAGGAAGGTCTTAAGCGCACTCTTAAAAACGGATAGGGTGTCTGCCGTCCGAACACAAACTGGAAGCTGTTTCCACAAAAGTGGAGCTTGATAAGAAAAGGCTCTGGCTCCCATTGTACTTTTAGAGACTCTAGGAACAACCAACAACCCTGCATTCTTGGAACGCAATGCCCTAGTAGGACAATAGGGTATAATGAGTTCTTTAAGGTAAGATGGCGCCTGCCCATTAAGGGCTTTGTAGGCGAGAAGAAGAATTTTAAATTCTATCCTGTGTTCTATAGGGAGCCAGTGTAAGGCAGCCAGAACAGGATTAATGTGGTCCCTTTTCCTAACTCTGGTTAGTACACGAGCTGCAGCATTTTGAATCAGCTGAAGCGACTTGACTGACTTCTTGGTACACCCTGATAATAAGGAGTTACAATAATCCAGCCTTGAAGTAACAAATGCATGGACTAGTTTCTCTGCATCGTTTTGAGGCAAGATATGCCTGATTTTTGCAATGTTACGTAGATGGAAGTAGGCGGTCCTTGAAATTGATTTTATGTGGGTGTTAAAGGATAAATCCTGATCAAATTGGTATTAACCTTCTAAAACAGATCAAGTACTTCCTCCTTTTCTTTGGAGCTGGTGGCTCTGAACTACACATGTGTATACAACCCACTGTTAATATGTGAATAGGATTATTTTGAACACTAGTCAGAGCTTGTTCCTTTGAAGACTGGTTGACATATAAAGCTAATGTGTGGTGCTTGAATCCAGCTTTTGGAGTTTCAGTCAGCCTTTAATGTTTTGATTCACGGAGCACTTAATCTATATTTGACATTCAGCTGTTTAAAGTGTCTACCACCTTTTTGCAGCTACTGTACATGTTGATTACGGGTTGAGCCCTGTGTGAGGAGACTGTGTTGACATTATGTCTCTTTGTCTAAGCTTGTTATCTTCGTGTCCCACAGTTTGCTTCACTCGTTCCAAAAAGCCCCTTTATGTGTCTTTAGTTGCGATCATATTAGTCTCCATGGAAACTCCTTTTTACCAATACTTTATTGGAGCCAAATGACCCTGTACTGTTATTTAGCTTCTTGCTGCTTTGTGTGGAAGTGTTTTCGTTGTGGAGATTAAACGTTCAAAGGCAAATTGAAGTCCTGCTGGTTTTATTGCTCGGATATTGAACAAGCGTATGTGGAAAATACCAATGCGTGGTACGGTAATACTTCATTTAAAAAACAGATTATGATATATTTATTTGCTTCTTAGGTACACACAGCAATTTGTTACTGCACAATTGTATCCAGTAGAAACAGGGTGTGGACTGTATTTTTCTGTACCAATGGAATACTACTGACCTTTTATTATACGCAGAACAGAACATAAAATTAGCGTTTTGCCTTGAAAATAATTATACTGGTTGTTTTCCTGTAACCATATTTCGTTTCCCATGGTCCAAACTGCTTTTTGTATTGAGCGCTAGTTGTTTCGGGATTCCCTCTTGAATATTTACGCTCTTATTCTCTCCAAAAATGTCCACAGATAATTGCTTGAAGGCAGCGCCCAGGAAGGTCAGCCAAGAATCCCGCTGTAGGAGCCAAAGTGAAATCTACAGGACTACAATTACTTGGACAGACTGAGGCGGTGGAGCAAAGTGAATGACAGGTAGGAAATAATTCATATGAATCACCTGCTGTATTATGAATAACCACCTGCTGAGAGGACATAGCACGGTCAGTTATCCTCACAATTGGTTCTGAATAGCCCGTTTTGTCATTTGTTGGTAATTACCTTAATTCTCTTGATAATATCGTGAAATTAACCTCCAAGAACATTTCTTCCTTATGGCATTTATGAAACAAGGTTGAAGTTGACATGCCAGCAGTCACACAATTATATTTAGATTATTTCACTCCGCCGCTATTTGGCTACCTCGTTTAATGTCGACACTTTAGTCCTTCTCGCTGCCGCTCACCATTCATAATCTTCACTTTACCAAAACATACAGTGTTGTATCCTACAGGAAGGGCGTTCCTTAAGACATTCAGGATCACTCACATCTATTTTCTATTTGGGGTACATCTGACCTTGTAGTGAACAGACATAAAAGGCTGTCAGTCAAACCATCACTCCGTCTTTGTTTCTTTGTGGTTGTCATTCTCCAGAGGAGTCAAACAGCCCTGACTTAAATCTAGTGATTCCATGCTCCTGGCAAAATGCTTCTCTGTCCTCCCTTTTACCGAACTCAGTGAACGCCTCCGGCTAAGGTGGAAAGAAGGTGAAAAAAACAAGTTTTAGAACAGCGTTCGGTCGGTTACTGACTAAAATCAAGGCCAGTACAGTACATAGTTAAACGGTTCAGTTTTTTCAATTGAATCACTCTACCAGCTTAAGAGTGACCTTTGAAATACTTTTACTCTCAAACCTTAGGAACAAAGGATGAAGCAAAGATGAGCTGACATACCTCCCGTAAAAGTCATGTTTTTTTTATTTGTTTCGAAAAAAGGTTCAAACATATTTGTGGAAAACGGCATTGATGCATCTGAATGGGCGTTTCCAATAGCAACAGTTGACTGACAACTAAGGGCCGGTGTTGCTAAGAAACATGCTGTGGTGCACTTCCAACTGGTTGTCAAACCCTATATGTCTTATTTGCCGTTTCCACGAGACATTCCTTGGGTTTCATGTTATATAACATCTGCATTTGCTCCAAATTAGACAATAGAGCTATCTAGCATATGGTATGTTTCTGTGCAAGAGGCGGGAGTGGCTCAGTCTGTATGGGACTTGGGCTTGGAACCGAAGGGTCGCTGGTTCACCTCCCGATCGGACCAAAAAAAATCATATGGAGTGAGCTGGTAGCTGGAGAGGTGCCAGTTCACCTCCAAGGCCAATGCCGAGGTGCCCTTGAGCAAGGCAACTAACCTCAATGTGCTCCCTTAGCCTCTCTGCTCTGCCACCTCTCCTATCTGCATGTGGTTGTGTGTGTGTGTGTATATCCTCCCCTGTGTGTGTAATGTGTGTAAACACAACAGAGTGGGGACAGACATTAATAAAGTGTATCTTCTTCTTCTTCTTCAATGATGGCACTCAGAAAAGGTGTGTTATTCTCTTTATGTTCAGCATAATATGATGAAAGGTTGCATGTTTTTGTTTCTTTAATAAAAACATGTTCAGCTGTCCGGCCTTCATGCCTACTATAACAACAATGAGCATCTGGCTTTGGAAAACGATGGCTAATTAAGAAAATTGACTTATTTATCTATCAAACATATTATATAAAATGTTTTCAATGTCTTTCCCATATTAAGCTTTTTGGGGTTTTCTCTTTCATGTCGGGTGTTATTTATGATTTTGTGCAGGTACAGTAAATGGTCCTCAAAGGCTAAAATCCACCAGAAGGAGTTTCTCTCCCACACACTCCTTTGTTTACTTCTGTAACATCACTATGTAACACTCGCGCTTCTATTGCCTAGTGCTCCAACACATTGCACGTATAGGCTATAAGGAACAGGACGTTTCTTACACATCTGTAAGCGGTTGACTAATCACAACAAAGCAAGCCAGCTAACCAATCAGAGCAGACTGAGCTCTGGTTTCAGACAGACGGGGAAAAGAGGTGCTGCAGCACAGGCAGTATGAGAAAAATAAAGAGCTTTTTGAACATCAAGGCATGTAAAGATGTCACAGCAGAGGCACAACAAATATGAACCTGAAAATTAGCATGTGTCCTCTTTAAATGTAAAAGTCAAAACTAAATATTCAGTTATCTATGTGAATATACTTGTATTGATGTATTTTGAACACTAAGAGCTTACAGATAGGACAGCATTTGACCATGATACTGCATGGTCTGAACAGAGATACACATCACCTTTAACACACCGTGTTGGTGTGTGTAAAACTGTGTTGTTATCTCACACCCCCATGTGTGTTGCCTCAGATCTCTCTGTGTGTTGTTGACCACAGTGTTTAGAGGAATTCAGACGTTTGTCCATCCAGCCACCAGCTGGCCGCCTGACTCTAACCCTCAGCAGAACATCAAACATCACAGTATCTCACTGCTTGGCTCAGTTCCACATAACCAGATCAAGGGTACCACAATGTTTTTATTCCAGTTGATATGGAAATGTCACATAATTTCAAAGAGAACTTCTGTTTTATTCATGTCTAATATCTGTTTGGCTCTGACTTCCCAGTACAGACCTGGGAGAGCTCTAACCAAGCAAAAAGTGAAGGGAGCTTAACTCAAGGAGGTAAAGCACACTGCAATTGTTTTTACTGCAGAAAAAATATGATTTTTAATGAAAATGCATATATTTGTGAATAGATAATACCCTTTCTGCATGCTGAGGGGCAATTTATTTGTAAAAATGTAAAAGCGCATAGTTCTTTCTTTGCTTTGAGAAAAATATTGTGAGATGTGTGCTCCATTGATGCCTTGCTCTTTGAAGTTATGATCAGGTGAGTGGGAAATTGCTCAGGATGAAGGATGAACTTATAAGAATGTATCTGCACTTAGTTAGAATCATAACAAATGTGATATATGTTGCCCTTCCTCCCTTGTTGTGATAAGAGCTGTTCACCACTCTCAAGATGGCATTTTTTTTATTCTAACAGCTGATACGTGGGGTCTTGAGAAATGGGTATATTTGGTATCTCAACTAAGTACCAAGCACCTGACAGGATAATGGCTGGATAGTATAGTCAAATATCACTGATCTTAGCTAATATTTACAAAAATGTAACATCATATGTACTTTAAAACAATGCAGTACAATTGGTCACAATTCCGTAAATAGGGGTGCAACTAACCATACATTTAGCTATCTATTAATTGGTCCATTGTTTCATTAATAAATTGATTAACAATATGGTCTATAATATGTCAAAAGCCAAATAAATTGGTTGACAATGCCACTGTGCTGTCAGCTATTGGTCTGTTGAACAACATTTTTCATTACCTCTCATCAACTTCTGACACATTGAAAGGGTTACAGTTGTAAGGCGAAAACATCAAGAGCAGCACAGCATGAAAGGGACCTGTCAATCACTAGGTAGCCCCGCCTTAAAGCAGATGCTGCTCTATTGTCTATTTTACTCTAAATGGGATATTAATTTACAAAAGGAACATCAAGCTTTATTAAAGTAGACTTGAAACTATCATTTGAGACCATACACTCATTAGGAACATGTTAAATGAGGTAATAAAGGAAGTTGGAAGTTGGATCATATTCTCATAGATTTCAATACAATATGACTTCCTTTTTGCAACCACTTGAGTCGCCCCCTCCTGTCCAAAAGAGAAGGAAGGTTTAAGGCACTTCTGCATTTGCTTCACTTTTCAGACCTGGACGTTTCTGCGTGGTTAAAGGATTTTTAATTTTTTAGGTATACTTTTATTAGTATAGAGCAGGGGTCGGCAACCCCTGGCACGCGTGCCAGCATTGGCACGCGGCACCGTAACCAGTGGCACACTAGGAATAAGTGGAATAAGTGTGCAAAAATATTTAAATTGTATTTTCGGATCCTGAACGAGACCGCCGCCAGAGTGCGTCTCCCCGTTACCTGCAGAAGGAAGCCATGCACGCAACGCAGCCCCGCTCTCTTTATCTCCAGGTGACATTCTGCCGCTTTCCTCCGTGGTGCAGTGCTGATCGTTTCACCACGGAGGAAAGCACCTCACGAATTGCAGTACCCATAAGGAGCTGTACAAATGCCGCAGTTTTTGCGTGGCTGTGTATTTAGTTGAAAGCCCAGTGGCGATCTGCTCATCTCTCATCGAAATAATATGCTACAAAGGGGCGGACTGGCCATCTGTGTGTTGAACTTTCCTGTCGGCTCCCAGACCGTAGTCGAGGAGGGCAGAAGCAACAAGCTTCAGGTTCAATAACCCACTTTAGAGAGAGGCGAGCTCTTCTTCGGAGGCCGTTGCATTTATTTAGCTGTTCTTCTGTTTCACAAAATACATCACAGACCTCTGTTTTTCTGCTTCCTCGTTTCACTTCCAGAAACATACACACGTTCTCTTCATAGGTTCTCTCACTGTCGCTCTACCATCCACAAACACACATGCACAAGCCACACCCCTCTCTCTCTCTCTCTCTTAAAGGGACAGCGATCTCATCTCACTCTGCATGACCCTAATATCATAGCATGTGTGCTCTGGAGAATCACAGAACGGACGATCGTCCTTATTATTATGCCGTTTAAACCAATTATTTAAATGTGTTTGTTAAATTCGGCATCATGCGAGTTGCGCTGACAGGTCCACACACTGCTTCCCCGCAGCGAGGCTCCCCCGCCCTCCTGCTGATAGTTGACGAGCGTCAAGCTCCTCAACCCCCCCCCCCCCCCCCGTTGATAATTCTCGATCGTTGGCACGCTGATAACAATTATTTTTTTAAATGGCACTTCATATCAAAAAGGTTGCCGACCCCTGGTATAGAGTGACATATAGTGATGCTTCCAGCTGGGGAGTCTCAAAGTGCTGTACATTCATTTTCTGACATCTTGACAACATTTTAATCACCTTTATCAAATCATTTTCCTGACGTTCTGACTGTCATTTGTGAAAAACCCATTTAGTCTTTATATTTGTGCCCTTTAGATACATTTTTTAGAGCAAAAACAATGAAAACGTATAAGGCATTACTTTCACTAAAATAAGGGTAATGACTTAGCCGGTACCATGTGTTTATAAAAGTCAAGCAGAGTAGGACTGCTGTGTGGACTTGCTCACGTTCTGTAAAACTACCAGCTTTAATACTCTGTAATGTCATATTTGACCTCATCTGCATTTCATCCTCAGCCTGTTACAGCACTGTATATCCACGCTGGCACCTTCCCCCAGGGCCCTGCGTTATGTCTCCACTGGTACAGTATGTCTGGTGCCACACCCTATACATCTCCATTCTCAATTAAACATGGCTGGAATGGGAAATGAACATAGGGCACATCATAAAAAGCTTGATAACAGAGCTAATACAATTACATTAGAGTGATTAAAAAAGGTTAAATAGGTGATCTATTACATTGATCTTAAATGCATTCCGACTTAATTTAATTTAATGCTGTAGTTAAAATGTGTCCTATTAGTGTTTGGAGCCTGCATGTATAACGATTAATTATTGAATAATTGTTCATGCATTTCAACACTGGCAAGCTCTGAAGGGTGATTTATTTTCTTCAGTGGCTGTACAGAGATAGGGCTTAATTACAGTGGATAGCCTTATCTCCCCTCTCTAATCCTCTCTTTGGAGTCTCCCGCCTTCACGCCATCTAGTCGTCGATATCATCAAACTGTTGGCAGAGCCAGACAGAGAAAGCGATCCCCAATTTCTCTGTCACATTAAGGTTCATTCATGAAGTCCTGACTTAAGAACTCCAAAGTAGGAGGAAAGACGAGTCACTGAGTGCTGGAAACCTCTCCCCAAGTCTGAGGTCAGCGCCGGCTGCCACATTACCCACTTGTGATGCATTTTTCAGCTGAATGGACTGACAAATGTGTGGTCAAATCTGATCAGATAATGGGCTCAGTGTCTTGCCAGGAGCAATTTGTTGCGGATATTCTCGCACTAATGTTGTCAATTTGGCTGTTTACCGCCTCACTAGGAGTACAGCACTGTATCTCTGTGTTACTTACAATAAGAACATTTTAGTCTCAAATACAGGCAGACAAATGTATCTTACGACTTTCAGTTGATCAGTGATGGTTTTCAATGAACTGTGCTCGTTCTTAATCAGAGAGACTCGCAGTTTAATTACTGTAGGTTGATGGAATATTTCCACCATACAGTAGTTGGTGCCGATAGTTGTTAATTTGAAATAAACTTGTGATGAATGAAATGTTGGCAGCCTTAAACAGACTGCATTTTGAAGTGCCTGTATGCAAACATGTCTAAGTAGAGGTACAAAATACAAATGAGCATATATATCCTCTTTGTCTCTTCAGGCAAATAGATTTACCAAATACTTTAAAGGTCACCCATGCAAAATCCACTTGTTCATTTCTTTTATACATAAACATGTGTCACCTCTGTGTAGAGAGATTCTGAAAGTTGTTTCAGGGCAAAATATTCTCTCTCTTTTTGTCCTGATCCATTTATATAAAAATCTGTCGGAAAATGAGCTGATCAGATTGTGGCTACTTTGTGTAACCATTAGTCAATCACTAAGCAAGGTGCCTTATCAGCCAACATAAGTGTTAGACCTGGCTAATGCTCTGGTGCTGAATAGAGGCAGATCTCTCCAGCCAGGTTCCAAAATGTTCAGTGAAGTCTAAAAGTAGAACAGCGGAGGCTGTTATAGCAACATAGTATTTCTATGTGGAAATTTGAGGATCCTGCCATATGATGTTCATTGACAATGTTTCTGGCGTTAAATGCCAACCAGCTACACACTTTGAAAATGTATTCCTAATTGTAACAACTAGCTACCTCTAAAAAAGTTAGATGTCAACATATAGATGTAATGTAACATCTTACTTTCTGTTACTTTTGGATCATTTCAATATCAAATGCAATGCACATTACAACAGAACAATGTACCCTGAGAAAATAAGAAACCAAGATATTCAGTATCAAAAATGTGTCCTGCTCAGAGATTTCTTTTAATTGGAAAACCTGCCATTCATTAAGCATATTCAGGCAGAAGCCTATACCAACATTAAAACACATGAGCACATACTACAGTTTCTCATCTCATTTCAGCTATAGTAGAGTTAAGGTCTAATAAAACAAGACATTTAGTTCGAGATTTAGAGAGAAGGATTGAGAGGCAGTTTTAATTGAAATTTTTGTTTTGCCACTGGCAAGCTCAAGAAATCCTCAGGCATAAATTAGTCCAGTCGGCCACGTTGTGAAAGAAAACTAAACAATGGTCTCCTTCACATTTTAATGAGCATAACTTTAACCTGAAGAGGGATATAAACCGTGGCAGAGATTAAAAACTAGAAAGCTAAAACAAAGGTTTTTTGTTAAATAAATGTCCAAATATTGCCACTCTGGTTTTAAGTATGGTGGCCGACAAGTGCAAATTTGTTACAATGGCCCAAAACACTTTCATTATGGGAAACGCGCTTCACTTTCAAAAACGATTTTGTGCAAAAACACATTAAAATGAAGAAACATCTCCAACTTGACAACAGGTGCAGCATTTAAAACAAATACACGGCTTAACAAAAATAATATGCAACGTTTACAAAAAGCGCTGCATAAAGGAAAAAATTAAAATACAAAATGCTACAAGACGATCGAAACACAACGGAAACAGGAACTGTCACAACCCCAGGTTTATGTCACGGGTTTTAGTGTTTTCTGTCTAGGTTTGGGTGTTTGCGGTCATGTTTTTCCTCCTGGGTTATTGTCTGGTCCTTTTCCCTGTGTTTTTCATGTCTGTCGTTAGTTCCCTGGTGTGTCTAATTCCCTGATTGTTTTCACCTGTCACTCCTCGTGTGTCTCCTGTGGCCATCAGTGTCAGCCCCGCCCCTGATTGTTCCCACCTGTGCCTTGTTACCCTGTGTTTAAATTCCCCTGTCTCCCAGTGTTCAGTGTCAGTTCTTCTTGTCTCTTGTCATGTTCAAATCAATGCGTATCGTTTCTTGTCTATTGTCATGTTAGGTCTATGCTCTTGGAACTCTTTGATTTTTGATTCCTCACTGCATGAGCGTTTTCATTTTTGCTGTTTTGGAAAATAAAGTATCCAACAAATACTTTACCTCTGTCTCCCGGGTCTTGCATTTGGGTCCTACATCTTAAATGTCTGGGATCGTAACGCAACGAACTGACCAAAAATGGACCCAGCAGACCTTTTGATGCTACAGGCGGAACGTCTTGGATATTCTCTGGAGTATATTTTTTATACGTGGAAAGGCGCCTCATCTAGACGGGGTAGAGAGGCTGCGTTGAAGGAAGCACGTCAGGAGGTTGCTCGCAAGCCCTGGCTCTGGAGCTTGTTGCCCGAGTGGCTTAGGATTTTTTCACGAAGCCTCCAAAAAACTCCTAAGAGACGCAAGGCCAGGGTTCCGCGCCCAACGGCCATGGTTCCGGCTCCAGCGCCGGACCCAACAGCCATGGTTCCGTGCTCCAGTACCATCCCACATAGCCATGGTACCGTGCTCCAGTACCATCCCACACAGCCATGGACCCGTGTTCCGGTTCCTTGCCCACCAGTCATGGTTCCGGCTCCAGTGCCGGCCCCAGCAGCCATGGTCCCTGCTCCAGAACCGGCCCACAAGGCCATGGATCCATGCACCAGTACTGGCCCACGCATCCATACTTCCATACTCCATTACCTGGCTTACACAGCCAGGGTCTAGGCTTCCGCTCCGCGCCCAGCAGCCATTGTTCCGGCTCCAGTGCCGGCCTCAGCAGCCATGGCCCCTGCTTCAGCTCCGGACCTTACAGTCATGTTTCTGGCTCCAGAACCGGACCTTAGTCATGTTTCCGGCTCCAGAACCGGACCATACAGCCATGTTTCCGTCTCCAGTGCCGGCCCCAGCAGTCATGTTTCCGGCTCCAGAACCGGACCTTACAGCCATGTTTCCGGCTGCAGAACCGGACCTTACAGCCATGGTTCTGGCTTCAGTACCGGCCCCAGTACCCATGGTTCCGACTCCAGTTTCGGCTCCAGGACTGGCTTACCGGCCAACGCCAGCTCCCCGAGTCCTGTCGGCGTACCGACCAACGCCAGCCCCCCGAGTCCTGTCAGCATACCGGCCGACTCCAGCTCCTCGTCTCCAGTTGGCTGTTCAGCCGACGCCAGTTCCCCGAGTCCTGTCGACATACCGGCCGACTCCAGCACCTCGTCTCCTGTTGGCTGTTCAGCCGACACCAGCTCCCCGAGTCCTGTCGGCGTACCGGCCGACTCCAGCACCTCGTCTCCTGTTGGCTCTCCAGCCGACGCCAGCTCCCCGTGTCCTGTCGACATACCGACCGACACAAGTTCCCTCTCAAGTCCCCTCTCAAGTCTCCTCTCAAGTTCCTACCCGAGTCCCCTCTCAAGTCACCTCTCAAGTCTCCTCTCGAGTTCCCTCTCAAGCCCTCTCTCGAGTTTCCTCTCGAGTCCCTTTTCAAGTCCCCTCTCACGTCTTCTCTCGAGTCTCCTCTCGAGTCCCCTCTCAAGTCTCCGTTCAAGTCACCTCTCAAGTCACCTCTCAAGTCAACTCTCAAGTCATCTCTCAAGTCTCCTCTCGAGTTCCCTCTCGAGTCCCCTCTCAAGTCCCCTCTCAAGTCTCCTCTCAAGTCATCTCTCAAGTCTCCTCTCGAGTTCCCTCTCGAGTCCCCTCTCAAGTCTCTTCTCCAGTCATCTCTCAAGTCATCTCTCAAGTTTCCTCTCGAGTTCCCTCTCGAGTCCCCTCTCAAGTCTCTTCTCCAGTCCCCTCTCAAGTCATCTCTCAAGTCTCCTCTCGAGTTCCCTCTCAAGTCACCTCTCAGGTCTCCTCTCGAGTTCCCTCTCAAGTGACCTCTCGAGTCCGCTCTCAAGTCACCTCTCGAGTCAACTCTCAAGTCTCTTCTCGAGTTCCCTCTCAAGTCACCTCTCGAGTTCCCTCTCGAGTTCCCTCTCAAGTAACCTCTCGAGTCACTTCTCGAGTCCCCTCTCGAGTTTCCTCTCAGGTCTCCGTTCAAGTTCCCGCTCAAGATCCCTCAAGTCATCTCTCAAGTCAACTCTCAAGTTTCCTCTCGAGTCTCCACTCAAGTCCCTACTCTTGTGCCGTTGGAGGTCCCGCTGGGGGTCCTGCCAACTCTATGTCCTGTGCCGTTGGAGGCCCCGCCGACTACTCTCCTGCCGGGGGTCCTGCCAACCCTATGTCCTGTGCCGTTGGAGGCCCGGCCCACTACTCTTCTGCCGGGGGTCCTGCCAACTCTATGTCCTGTGCCGTTGGAGGCCCCGCCGACTACTCTCTTGCCGGGGGTCCTGCCAACCCTATGTCCTGTGCCGTTGGAGGCCCCGCCGACTACTCTTCTGCCGGGGGTCCTGCCAACTCTATGTCCTGTGCCGTTGGAGGCCCCACCGACTACTCTCCTGCCGGGGGTCCTGCCAACCCTATGTCCTGTGCCGTTGGAGGCCCCGCCGACTACTCTTCTGCCGGGGGTCCTGCCAGCCCTATGTCCTGTGCCACTGGAGGGCCCGCAGACTACTCCTCTGCCGGGGGTCCTGCCAGCCCTATGTCCTGTGCCGTTGGAGACCCCGCCGACTACTCTTCTGCCGGGGGTCCTGCCGGCCCTGTGTCCTGTCCCGTTGGGGGTCCCGCCGACTACTCTTCTACCGGGGGCCCTGCCAATCCCATGTCCTGTTTCGTTGGAGGCCTCGACATCACCTGTATCGCCGGGGGTCCTGCAAACTCCTTGTCCTCTTCCGTGGAGAATCTTGCAAACACCCGTTCCACCGGCTCCGGTTCCTGTCCGGTCAACACTGGCTCCTGCCCGGTCCCCTGAGAGCTGTGGTCTTCGCCTCTCCTCGAACTCTGCCTTGCCCCCGGGCCGTCCGCCCGAGACCCCCTTTTTGAACTCTGCCTTACCCCCGGGCCGTCTGCCCGAGTTCCCCTTTTTGAACTCTGCCTTGCTCCCGGGCCGTCCGCCCGAGACCCCCTTTTTGAACTCTGCCTTGCCCCCGGGCCGTCCGCCCGAGAACCCATTCATGGTCTCTGCCTTGCCCCCGGGCCGTCCGCCCGAGACCCGTCCTCCAGACCCCCTCCACCCACCCTGCTGGACTTTGTTTTTTGGGACGTCTGGGATCCGTCCCTTGAGGGGGGGGGTTCTGTCACACCCCCAGGTTTATGTCACGGGTTTCAGTGTTGTCTGTCTAGGTTTGGGTGTTTGCGGTCATGTTTTTCCTCCTGGGTTATTGTCTGGTCCTTTTCCCTGTGTTTTTCATGTCTGTCGTTAGTCTCCCTGGTGTGTCTAATTCCCTGATTGTTTTCACCTGTCACTCCTCGTGTGTCTCCTGTGGCCATCAGTGTCAGCCCCGCCCCTGATTGTTCCCACCTGTGCCTTGTTACCCTGTGTTTAAATTCCCCTGTCTCCCAGTGTTCAGTGTCAGTTCGTCTTGTCTCTCGTCATGTGCAGGTCAATGCGTATCGTTTCTTGTCTATTGTCATGTTAAGTCTATGCTCTTGGAACTCTTTGATTTTTGATTCCTCACTGCGTGAGCGTTTTCATTTTTGCTGTTTTGGAAAATAAAGTATCCAACAAATACTTTACCTCTGTCTCCCGGGTCTTGCATTTGGGTCCTACATCTTAAGTGTATGGGATCGTAACAGGAACAACTTGAAAAGTGATGCACACGGCTGGAACTGGAGCGCTTGGTGACTATCGGGGATTATACATTTGGCCGAGTCTGTTAAGATTTCTAAACGCTGCAGCACATTTCTCCTAATTGAAATGTATTGGGCCATTGTAGCACATTTGCACCTGACGTCCACCAAACTTAAGAGTTAAAGAAACAGCTGTTTCAAAGTAATCCTAGAAAGCTGAAATGTGTATTGAAGTGGAATTAAACACATTGACTGTCTCTGAGTCCCACCTTGCCTATGTTTTGTGGAGTGATGAGCTGAGATGCTCCGTATGCTGATTTTGTCGGGGAGATGACAGAGGAAGCTGGGCGTCCTGCTGTGGTTTCATTGGCTCAGTGCACTGATGTTTGTCAGAGCGGCTTGCATTACAACTTTGGACTAGTTTGGGCATCTTTAACATCAGATCCGCTGCTGTAATCTTAGTTTTTCAGTGACCGGAGAGAAACTGTTTGCATCGAGAAACTCACTAATAAACCGCGCTCGGGGCTCGGTGACAGCTCTCCTTGAAACTGACACAACTCTCGGTGCAAAGAGACGGGAACGCTAACTAATTAGAGATCCAACACAAATGTTTAATGAGGAGATTATATAACACCGCACAGAATCCTGTAATAATAGTGCTACTTTGTCATTTGCCTTTTTTCTTCAGAGTTTCTCCTTTTATCCTTTCTAAAAAAAGGAGGACGTTTCTAAAGAATATTACGTTTTGTTCTTTTCACATGCGTTTCTCAACTGGCTTTCATGATGAAGTACCCTTCCCCTGGATTTCATTTAGTTTTAGAAGATTAATCAGTTTTAAGGCACATTAAGCACATTCACTCTGACTTATTTTCAACTGATTTAATTTTTTTCATCTTCTTTGTTCTTTCTTATCACTATTCTGCCATTAAGCTACACAGACACCTTGTTTAAAAAAAATACAAACACACACTATTATCATTTCCTTCTGACTGAACAGAAGTTTCAGCTACTCTATATATTTGAGCTTTAACTTGCATTCCAACCAAATCAAACATATTTTACCATTTTGTTTAATTCAATAAAGGCACAAAAATACCATCCAGTTGGATTATTTTATGATATATTATCATATATTATCCCGTAATGTTGAGATCCATTTTTCTTCTTTTTTTTATCTTTTCTTTTTTACATGACTTGTACATGAGATCACTTTAATTGAACAAAAAGGGTAAACTGGTCATTATTGATCCTTTATTGTCCTCTTCACATTTTTTTAATCTCTTATGAAGGGGCTCTATTATGCTCATTTTCAGGTTAATATTTTAGCCTTTGCAGACCATTTAAATGCATAAAAACATATATAATACACTTCAGATAAGGGGAAACCCCCCCAAAAAATAGGTCCTCTTCAAGCCGGTCTAGAATAAACATTTATACCTAGTTCTACATTCAATATTTCACAATCTTCCCGTAAATGGACATTTAAAAACCACACATCTTTGCACCTTGTAAACTCACTATCAAATGATTGGTTTGTATCAGTAACTTTAATTTCAGAGATTCATCCTCATCTTTTCCTTCCCTCGCCAAATTATTGCAATTGATATTTAGTCTTATTGCCTTCTTTTTTAAATGTTGCTGCTATAACTCATCCTCTGGCCCAGAATGCAGTCAATATTCAAACGAGGTAGCTGATTTCTTTTAACTGAATACCTTATGCCAGCGCCTGAAGTTATAGTGATGGTAATAGCACTGTCAAGTTTGACAATGTGGAGAAAGCAATACTGTCATTCCCCATATTCACTTTTGAAAATCTAATTTTGCTTTCATCTCTTCGCTAACACAGACCTGTCAACATGCTTGAACATTTTCTTGAACATTTTCTTAATCTCTTTTTTCCAACGGTGCTCTCACCATACAGCTCGACTTTACTTACATTGTGTTTAAATCACGTTACGCCACTTTGGTTGTGATTGTAGTTAATTATTATGCGGAACAGCTTCCCACCTTTTGTATTATATACACTGGGTTTCGCTTAATGTCTTTTATTGTGGGGGACCTTTGATCTGAAAGTGATTTGTTGATGTGTACAGTAATGCCTCGGCACAATGGCGGCCTTTATTCAAACTGTTAGATGAAATGGGCTGTCAGAGTGGAGGAAATTGAAACCAGTCAATATTTCAGGCATTAGAACCAAACACAGTCAAACCACAAAAGATAAACACACACATAGACCTCATCATTATACACACATATAGTATATACTCTGCCCTTTCTCAACCTTACAGAGTGAAATGCACTTCGAGAGGGTGAAGCCATTAAAAAGTGTGCTTCAACCAAAGGTCATCCATTTGAATTCAAGCAAAATCCCTATATCCCCTTAAAGGATGAGGCGGCCTGTATTTGCATTCTCACTATTGCCAATAAATTGCATAAAAGGACTGAAAAAAACAACATTTATATACAAAGGCTAATATGTATGTTTCCTCTGAATAGCACCACATTGTTGTCCGTAAATTATTAAAAACAAATAACTGAGGAACACTGTTGAAAATAGTCCTCAACAAATCTCCTAACATTTGATAAATCTTCAGTGACCAACGGATTTAGGAAATGAAAGTACATTTCTGTAAGCTGCTTTTTTTTTTTGTTTAAAGGAAGGGAAGAAGGGTATCGAGCCACGTTGGAAAAACATCTTAGGTGCATCATGAAAAGGCACAATCTGGAATGTTAGTAACTTCACAGGGCTGTTGGAAAGTAGGCTACTGGTTTGAGATTCAGTGCAGATCTCTCTCAAAGTTGTAGTGTGGGATGTGGATTAAATGTGTCGAAGTGACTTTTTTTGCCATATTATTTAATCAATTATTTAACTACCTTACATTTCCTAACATTCCTAATGTTAGCGTTGGCCTACACTTTCTAGTATATTTCCATTGGTTTATCTACAGTCTATCACGTCTCATTATAATCATCTCTTACATTATCATCTTTACTGATAAGCAAGAGGCCCTTTCGTTCTTTTTTTTTTAGCTCACATTTTCTTTTTTTATCTCACATAAATTAGATTATATGTGCCCTGCTCTATCAAAATCAGTCTTATTGACCCAAATACATATTTTGAGTTGTATACACTGCTGGAAAGAGGATATTCCTAGCTTTCTAATGATATCAGGATTGTTTTTGTACTCCAAATATTAAGCAACATATGTCACATTATATAATGACTGTCACGAGTCATCATTTTGAGAAAAAGGCCTTCAAAGTGTCCTCTTCTCTGGAATCCATCGATCTGATTGATCATTAGCGGAGCAAATGATCAAAATAGTACGGAGGGGAATTATTTTCGATTGGATTACTGGTCTGGGGAAGCTCGCAAGTGTGTGTGTGTGTGTGTGTGTGTGTGTGTGTGTGTGTGTGTGTTTTTTTGTATTTTTGCATTTGTGTGTATTTTGTTACTCCGTTCTCCGCTTGTAATTATGCCGTTACAAGCTTCAAAGTTGTATTTATTATCTGAATTTGCAGAAACAAGTTTAATATTCTGAAAGCCAAGACTTTGTTTATTTGAAATCAGATGAAAACAAACTGTAACGGACCCTGCCGTGTTATTTATGATTACTCTACGCTTACATTCACAATTTCAGCGGGAGGGAGGGGGAGCAGCGCTGTGGAACAGCAGTGGCGAGGGAGAGCTATCTTCTTCCCTTTATAAGCTTCAAAAATGTATTTATCGTGTGATTTTGAAAATAAAAGCTTCACATTCTGAAAGCCAAGACTTTGTTTATTTAAAATCAAACAAAGCACCCGAACCCCGATGTGGGAGAAACTTCTGTGTAGCAATGCAGGAGGAGTCACCGACTCAAAGGAGACACAGGGAGAGTTGGTGCTCTGATGTCAAACACTGTTGGTTTATTTGGAGCTTCGCCCGGAGAATTCACAAGACAAGTCTAATACATATTTCACACCAACGGTGTTTCAGGGCCGGTTCGGAGCTGGAGCTTGAAAAAGCACCGGGTATTCCTGTTCACACCGTAGCGGAGCAGCCTCTTAGCTCCGGAATCCGGTTCGTTTCAAGCACCAAAAAATTGTCCGGCTAGAGCAAAAGCACCACATACGTCACGCTTACGTCGAGGCAGGGGCAGGGGCGGATAAACTCCTGAACAACAACAAAAAGCCGGTGTTTTATCCAGTTTGTACACAACGATGGAGAAACTTAACAAGCAGCAGTGGTCCACTGAAGAGACCAGCTACCTACTGGGAATCTGGTCTTCCGAAGAGGTATAGAGGAAGCTGGAGCACAATCGGCCATTGTTGTTGTTGTCGGTGTCAGCTGTGAGAGGTTTCCGCGCGGTTTGGCTTTATGAAGCAGGCACGCAAACGGTTACGTCATGACGCAAACGATGACGCAATGACGCAGCACCAGTCGGACTCTGGGCGGTGTGAAAAAAGCCAGAGCTAAACCGAAGAACCGGTTCTTAACCTGAAAAGCTCTAGCACGGAGCTTGAACCGGAGTTGCGTTGGTGTGAATGAGGTAAAAGAGTCAGAGGTTCTGACTTCACGGTAGAGTTGCCACGTCAATTCTGAAGAACTCTACCCCAGACCCATGTATTTAGCTAGTTCAGAGAGAATAATCAACATTGTGCATAACAAGATAGAATCATAACACCTCTATCAGCTGACGCCAACAGGCAGGAGCAGGGAGACAGAACACAGCAGCCAAGGTTACAGGTGCGTGTGCTCAGTCAGGACAGTATGAACTGATAAACTGGGTCAAAGCTATGGGCCTTGGAAAATATTTCCCCAACACCCGAAAAACTATTTTCTCCCAAATCCATGTTTATTTTGAAATGAGCCGTTGCGACTTCCGACTGATTTCGATAGAGCTGGTCACATATTAGTAATTGGTAACAGTGTGGCCAGTTGTTATGTACTTGTTAATAATAAAAACAAGTATGGACACCTAAATAGGCCCCATTATTTTTGTTATGGTTTTCCCTATCCTGTACTGGGTTATATAGGTTTTTGTGCATGTAAATGGTCTACATTTTAAATTCCCCAAAGCTTTGTAGATCATTGCCTTCTAAATAACACAATTCTGCTTCCTCGTTTCACTTCCAGAAACATACACACGTTCTCTCCATAGGTTCTCTCACTGTCGCTCTACCATCCACAAACACACATGCACAAGCCACACCCCTCTCTCTCTCTCTCTCTCTCTCTCTCTCTCTCTCTCTCTCTCTCTTAAAGGGACAGCGATCTCATCTCACTCTGCATGTCCCTAATATCATAACATGTGTGCTCTGGAGAATCACAGAACGGATGATCGTCCTTATTATTATGCCATTCAAACCAATTATTTAAATGTGTTTGTTAAATTTGGCATCATGTAAGTTGCGCTGACAGGGCCACACACTGCTTCCCCGCAGCGAGGCTCCCCCGCCCTCCTGCTGATAGTTGACGAGCGTCAAGCTCCTCAATCCCCCCCCCCCCCGTTGATAATTATCGATCGTTGGCACGCTGATAACAATTTTTTTTTAAATGGCACTTCATATCAAAAGGTTGCCGACCCCTGCAGTAGAGGAACAAAAAGCACTTTTAATGTATGTTCTCTTAAATTACGTCCTGTCCAATAGCGACCATATGGACGTTGAGGGAGGTGGACAAAATGTGTTTTATCTCTATGAAATGGATGTGAAGTAGCAAGCCAATTCCAAGTATACCAGCTATCACAAGGCATTAGCACCATATTGGTAATTTTGTCTATTTAGTTGGAATTGTTGGCAATATAAAAGTAGAATAACATCATGTGTTTACTCCACAAATTTCCATGCAGACATTTTCGTTCCTCAGACAGGATTTGAGTCACCTGTTTAATCTGTTTCCTTGTTAAAAGGCAAACACTTTTTTTATCGTCTCCCTTTCTTCGCCAGAGATCCACAGATTCAGGCGGATCATTTACATACAAAGGGATGATCCCTCCTTCTCAGCCCTCCAAGTGATGGGAATTATCCGCTGTAGTGCTACTTGTGTTGTTGGCTTGTTTCACCACAAGACGTGTGAACAACACTTCAGTTGTTTCCAAGCAGGCCGCCACTACAGTCATTTTCATCAGCCCTCTTGTTCAGGTAATGTTCCTTCAGGCTGGCTGATTTCAGGGCTTATCTTGTTAAGAGCCCCCTGCCTCGCTGCAGATCCGCTGTCAGATGCGGGGCTCGTGCATTTCCAGCACTATTATTGGTGATTGTGGAGTGACACTAATTAAAGTCATTGATGTTTAAAATGAAGCGCCACACGTTTTGCCTGATTTGTCACAATAGCTCAGATAGCTTCTCAACCTGGCCCCGTTGTGTAGTTATCGTGTCGTTTGTTTCCAGGCTATGTGGAGAAACTAGCATGTGTGTGTTATTAAAAGAAAGCAAGCATGGAGATGAGGCAGAGCTTTGCTTCAGGTATTTACATTTTAATTTTAGCATGGAAAATGATTTTCCTTAAGCTCACAGAGTCAAACTTTAATCTAGTTTTTATTATATTGGAGCCAAACCAAAATAGCAAAGACTATTATAAGAGTCCCTCTCAGCTGACTGTGATGCAATTCAGGCTGCATGCATTATTTGCAACCCAGTCTCACGGCATTTCCTGATATAGTCACGACATTTAATCTATTGATTCATGTTCACCAACACCATTTCCCAACGTGCATTGCGGCTAAAACATCCAATCACCGAGCTTCAAACATAGCTGAGGATCTTGGGTAATCAGTTCAGTGGGTGTGTATCGCCTACGTCTGTTTCCGGTGACTTTATTTTGAAATTCAGCTCCTGACGAACGGCAAAAAAGCCCAAGATTATAGAATCAAACAAATAAATAAAAACAAGGATAATTGTGTTATTGTTGAGTAAATAATAGTTTGTTATTTAGAAAAGAATAACAAAGTAGAAGGAAAAAAAGATTTAAAAATACATATTTCCGTATTCTGAGCCCCATTTATTTTCCTCACGGATGGCAAAAAAAGTCAGACATTATACGATTTAAAATAAAAACAATAATCATGGCTTGATATTGAGTAAGAACATGTTTTTATGAACCCAACAGCTTCCGGTCTACCAAGACCTGACCGGACAAAAAGACGTGGTGCAGGCACAAAACAGAAATACATTGCTTTTAAAATCGTTCTGACACGAAAGAAAAAATCGGACAAAATCGTGTTGGTGAACACGAATCAATAGATTAAATGTCGTGACTATAACAGCCGGCCATGAAACCTAAGTCCTTATTGAATAAATGGATTTATTAGATCTAGACTTTATGTGGAGGGTATCAGAGAGGGGGGAAAAAGTGGCCCGGGGATTAATTGACAGACAGGCCCACTTAATGCGCGGCATGTATCGGCCGGCCGGCGACGAAAGTATGTCACTTACTGTAACAAGAAACCCTATGCATTTAATGTTATTTTTGACCATTATTCATATAGTAATCACATTACCTGAGCCCTTGAGTTGCCAGAGCAAAAATAGTTACTGCATATATTTATTGATTTTAATTTTAACAGATCATTGATGCAATAACATTTGGACCCAATTTGCTTTTTGCTTCTTAGGATTTAGGAAAAAAAAAATATATATATATATTTTTTTGGCCCTCTGGCCCACGCACAGCACCGGCCCACCGGGAAAACTCCCGGTATTCCCAATGACCAGTCCACTCCTGGAGGGTATGCCTTAACTTGTTGAATATGTGAATGGAGACAGAGAGGCTATTCAGTTCCATTTGTGTGTCTTTTTTTTCGGCGTATTAGCTGTCTTTATTTCATCAAAATGTTTGGCTATTCAGGGTCAACAGCCTGCTAAAAATACAATACTCACATAATGTATTATCACCTTTCATTAACAATACAGGTGCTTATTTACACATTTAGCAGTTACTGAACAACACTAGCATACATGTTGTCGTTTTTATCTTCTGCTGATGAATGTTAGTCCATTATTTACTTCCCTGCTAGCTCTGGTTTAGTCTACCTCTACTCCTGGAAAAACATGTTTTGCTCTTTAGCTGCTGTCTAGTAATTGTATGTGTCTGCTGTTTGCTGCATGGCAGGTAGCTTTAACTTAGCTTCTCCCTTAAAAAAACCTGCTTATTTTGTATCTGTTTTTAGAAAGTACTCTATTGTGCTTTTTGGGTTTTCCCTTTCCTGTGGTATGTTATATTGTTTTTTATGCACGTAAATTATCTGCATGTTGTAAAACCCCAAAGTTCCCTCCATGGGAGTTCCTCTCCCTCCCCCCCCCCCCCCCTGCCTGAAACACCTCCATTGGATTTCTTTGTTTGCTTCCAAAACATAGTGACATCACTATGTTACACTCACGCTTCTATTGGCTAGCGCTCTATAGGCAAAGGTGTGGTACATCTCTAAGCGGTCAACCAATCACAACAGGTTCCTGCCAGCTAACCAATCAGAGTAGATTGGCTCTGGTTTCAGACAGAGGGTGAGAAGAGGTCTGAACAATAATAAGGAATACAATAATAAAATAGAATAAACAAATGTTTGAACATTAAACAATGTAAACATATCACAGTAAAGGCACAAAATATAAACAGGCACCTGTAAATGAGCAACATCTGTACTCTTTAAGCTTAAAGGTGACCTATCATGCAAAATGCACTTTTTTACATCTTTTATACATGAATATGTGTCCCCGGTGTTCCAGGGAACTCACCAAGTGTCAAAAAACACAACCCTCTCTATTTTCCTCCATACCCAAATCTCTTAAGAAGGGGCTGCAACGGATCTGATACAGACTGATCCAGATTTGAACACTTCTAGACAGTGTTAAATTGAGCGAAATGAGGAATGGTCTGTTTGGTATTTTGAAAAATAAAAAGTATAAATATGCCTTATATAGGTATGGTCCTACACTATATTATTAAAATATAGCATGATAGGTCCACTTTAAACTGACAACCATTAATTACTCTCCACTTGCTGTTAGCACACATACAGCATGGTAACAATAACCGATCATTTATTCTGTTGAAATGTACACACACAATTGATCGGATAAATTAGTCAATTCAGTTTTCAATTAGCCACTCATAATCAGTCAAAGGACCCTTCTGAAATGACTTAAGGACCTGATTCAATCCAAGGACCACTGTTTGAACCCGCCTACTTTAGGTCAAAGTGAATTGACAGCCTTTTGATTGGAGACTTTAGCGTCAGAGCCATCAGCTCTCACCTCCCTGTTGTTGAAATGGCTTTACAGATGCTCGATACATGTTCCACCTTTATTTATGGCAGTTGTAGCATCTGGCTGGCAGCCACTGATACCCCCCTCCCCCCTACTTAAGATGCAGTGGAGCCTCTATGGGTTAGGAGGGCCAGCTCTATCAATCTGCTCCCTTCCGGCCCCCACGTTCCCCTGCGCGGTTAATCACTGCCACTAATTAGACAGTAATTACTCATGGCTGCCCGGGAGTGCCCCTCGCTGGCTCTCACTGATCTGAAGGCCCTCCGTGGCCCCCCGCTGCTCGGCATTCCTCAGGTACGGCAGGAGGCGCGTGGACGTGGGAGGTGTTGAGGGGACGGAGGAGGCTGCAGGGAAGATCATCTTTTATAATTTACCGTTTTTTTACTTTTTTTGGACAATATTTTTGCTAAATAAAACGCATCCCTGGAGTTTAGCCTCCGGTGTCTGCAGGTGGAGGCTACGTCCCTGCGGGGCCCCCGTTTAGCACACAGACTGGTTGGTGCTGGTGTGCCTTGGTCTGGCTGCCGGCCTTGTCTGAATACACAGGCCGGCCAGGCTTAATGAGCCAGCACCTTTTTGCTCCCTCTGTCATTAATTGTCTGCGGCCATGACTCGGTGGGTTACGTTTGGCTGTTTTTTGATTTTTTCATTCTCTCCTAGTAATTTTGCTTTAATAGATTCAATTTGCTTTCATTTGCTTTGTATTGATTTATTTGTCCTGCTTTGTCTTGTCAAGCATAGAAACCTATAATTTCTCCCAAAAGTTTGTGATGAAAAGGCAGAGAAAAAAATGCTCATTTAATTTGCTAATATTGAGCGAGTTGTAAAAAAAAAAGAGAAATGACAAATGATGTTGATACGGTGTGCAAGTGAGGCTTGACTAAAGCTGAACTCATTTCTTGGAGGCAAGAAAAACCACATAAAAATATAACCAATTTCAGATCAGCCGCAAACAATGGAGCCTAATAACGGGTTGAGAGGTTTTAAAGCGCTATCATTTGCTCTGTCCATCCAAAACGTCAGGATAATATCTGGTAATGGAAGGGTAGAACGTCATGTCTGTCCTAAGTAGTAACACAATGACGGCTGATTGGGGGGAAATGAGGAAATTGGTATTTCGGACAACAGTTTAGATGTAGGTGTTGAGGACGAGTCTAAAATAGATTGCTTTAGCCTCTGTCAGAGGGATACGGAGCACAGCGCCGAGTGTCACTGTGAATCATCGAGAGGGTAAAGCCTTTACCTCTCACTGACCTCCAAATGTGACGTGTCCAGCGTTATTAACTGTGACAGATGAACCAGCCGCCATCACAACACACACACACATGAACATGTGCACACACAAACACACAAGTTTAAAATGAAAGCCTTACATTCAGTCACTCTTCTTAAAATGGTAGTTTATTTTTTATTTTTTTATTTCTTGTTATTCAAGATATACATATGTGTAATAAAATATAAAGCCCTCTGATACATTAAGTCATTGGCCAAGTAATGTTGTGTCAAATTAATAAACATGTTAAATCAGAAATATTATTATTTTCAATTTACTTCATTCAATTGAAGATACACTGTATGTGTATAGAGACATAATCAAGAAGCCACAATGGAATAAAAACCACCTTGCAAATAAGAGCCGCTTATATGCATTTCTTGTTCAATGGTTGAGTCCTAAAGTGTTTCCTTAGCAATGTAAACATTTTGCCAGTACACTGACGCTAGTTTTAACCCATTTCCAATACAAACTAACTTGTTTTCTAAGTCTACACATTTAAAAACATTTAAAAACAGTGTCTGTATCATGAACAATTGAAAGAAAATGGCAATACAAAATAACCTTTATTTTAGAAACATTGGAACAAAATGAGGTTCCACTTTCTTGACCTTGGTGACTGCAGTGTACAAGGTCGATGCAGTAGCTGTTCTGGAGCTTCCAATTATTTAATATTGTCTCCATCAGCAGAAGTAGCTTAATTGTCACGGGAAATTTGAATTATTCCAAGCACTTACAAAACATCTTGTAAATGTTGGCTTAAAAGCTCAGGGTTCAAAGTGAATTATTGACCTTGGAAACCGCAGAAGGGGCAACGATCTTACTGAAGCACGGGGTTTGTTTCACTGTCCTGGAGCTTTAACTTCAACGTGGACGAGAGGTTCTTCAAAAGTCGTAGATGAAGACAAAACGTGAACAATTCCATGACAGCTGGTTTGCTTCTTTGGTTCATGTCATATAATCGAAAGCTCCTGAACAGCTACTAAATTGACCTTTTGTACAATTGTTTTACCAGTTGAGTTTGACTTACGTATCTACTCTGGATTAAGGCTTCAAAAGATCTTAGGGACTGAACCATCCCCATAAATGAAAAACGTCTCGGATTCCCCCCTGCCTGAATTACCTTTACTGTAGTCTTTTGTTTACTTCCGTAAAACAGGGACAACACTACGTAACATTCGCGATTTTATTGACCAGCGCTCCATTACATTATACATGTTAGGCTAAGGGATGATACATCTTGAAGTTGACCAATATCAACAGAGCCGCCCAGCTCACCAATCAGAGCAGACTGGGCTCTTTTTTCAGACAGAGGGTGAACAGAGGTGCTGCAGCACAGACAGTATGTGAAAAATAAAGAGCCTTTTGAACATTAAAGCATGGAGACATGTCCCGGTAGAGGAACAAAATCAAATATTATCCTGAAAATGAGCATAATACGGCTCTTGTAAAGTTGGCAATGCACTCGAGCATATATCAGAAGATGACAGCTTAATTAAATACAGAAAATACAGCATTGAGTATTTAAAGTGCTTTTGCAGTGTCATGTCCATTACCAGGGCCAATATTACTGCAGATCCAATATAATCTCCATTTATCAATAAACATTAGAATGGAAATGAAATACAAGTATATAAATTGGCCGTATACATAATGAATTTAGGACTGTAAGTTAAAGTAAAACCAAAGCCACTTAAATCCTCCTGTCTTATAAACCAAAGTGAAAACACCCAGCATATTGACACAAAGTGAATGTTTGAGTTGGCGTTCACTCAGCCGCTGAACTGAGCTGACCAGACATTCCAGTGGTGAAGCATTTCTTATCTTTGTGATATTTGCCGTCAAGGTCAAATAAAAGCCATGGGCAGGTTAGACCATGAATAGAAAACACTCTCTGTTTATGTCTCTCTGTGTCATTACTTTCGGGGAGAATAGCAGCAGTTTTGAAAGCAATCTCAGTCGCAGCCTCTCAAAGAAAAGAAAAAAAGTGTCAGAATCAGGAATGCGTCAGGGCACGACGGTGAAATTCAGACTTTATCCGAATGACAGGATGACGTTCTCTCTCCGCGCTGTTGGGGTTTTTATTCCTTCAATGACAGGAAAGTGTAATTAAATTAGGTTTTTCCAGACAAGCTCAAACATGTGCGTGTACAACGAAAAATGTATATACACATAGTTGTTACATTCATTTTAATTGAGTTACATGTATTAGCTGGCCTGTCAAGCTCAACTTACCTTAGTTACCATAGCTACTAACATAGGTTTATATAACATCTTGGCTATAAGAAAAATGGGTTAAAATGAGCTCCACCTCGATCTGCTTCAACAGTAGGGCTATAATTCTGGCCAACTGCCATCTACTGTAGTTCATAAGATAAGTTCATTCAAAGTCATGGGGGAATTTGCACAAGGAAACATGAGGAAGTAAAACATAATAACAAATAGGTACATACAATGAGTAAGTGCAGTGTAACAACGCCATTATCTAGCTTTTTTTTTACTTTAAAATGATCGTATTGCTATTGCTTGGATACAAAAAGTCAGTTCAGCTATACATACTAAAGGCTGGAACTGCAGCAACAGCAACGTAACTTAAAAGGACGGCAGCACTGAGGTTTTCTGTAAGTGTCCAAGTCTGTTCAGATTTTCTTACCATGAAACAGTCTTTAAATGCTGAGTCCATACCGTGTTCCCTTTAGTGTCTACTTCCTGTCTGTCTTCTTCTCTGACGTCAAGTGCTCTGTCTTCCTCTTTCCTTCTTTTGTGCTCTTGCCGTGTAATAACTATGGATATATATCTCATAAAAGTCCACTGAAAAGCACAACTATTCCTTAAGGTAAATGCATTGCATCAATGTTCTGCTTGCTTATTCACTGCCTGGAGTTTGTTATTTCCAAATGTCTATAGGAAGACAAAGAACTGTAGTTTATTTATGTTACATGTCTGCCCAGGAGAAATGGAATGCGTTTAACATCCTGTTGGATATAGCTGGCCTTATTGAACTGAGCTGCTACTGTGCAGCACTTAAACGTGCGCGGCAATGCTTTATGCAGGCATTGTTCCATTTTTACCCTCATGCGCTTCTTGTGTTGGGACTTTAAAATGAGACACCAAAGCACTTCTTTTCCAAATGGATTTCTCCAAATGGAGATACGGAGCCTCTTTACTGTTTGAAAATACATTTATTTCTTCTCTGAATGCCTCCCCTGAAAGTGTATTCATCTTTCCAATAAGATAAATTCCCTCCGCAGAAACTCAGTTCATTAAACCTCTGAGATTCATTCGGTTTATTTTTAGAGAGAGATATTCTTCGTTATAGCGTTGTTGATTTTCCACACAGTCTAGTGGGTTTTATTCCATTGCTGCAGGTACAATATATTTCCATGGAACAAACACGAGAAACATTAGGTTAAGGGTGATCTGCACAGGAGCAGCTTTCAGTAAGTTTAAACCTTCAGGAGCAGGGAGAGGAATGTCAGGTCGACCACTCTCTGTCAGGGACCTTGAAATTATTCTGTGGCATTCATACAACCAATCATGTTTCTCTCTTGTCCCGACTTAACCAGGTGGGTGAAGGTTAAGGTTTATGTTCACAGTCGCAATCTCGTTATTTTTTATTTATTTTAGTTGTATACCTTTCTATGTTTCTTTCGTTATTTAATTTATAAAGTATTTATCTATTTTCTTTTGTTATATCTCTTTCTATATGTTTTTGATGTATTATTGTATTATTCTTAAATGTTTCTTTGTATTAAAAAAAACATACGGTAGATAATTCAATCCACAATTCAAAAATAAAATGATTAAACAATGTTTTTATTTGCCTGAATAAATTATCTAGAATCATATCTAAAAATGTTTCAAGGACATGCTGTTTTTTAAATTATTTAAACAAAAGGAAAACCAATCAAAAAAAAAAGACCTGGAACAAGTAGGAAATAGTCCCTGGACAAAGTATTCAAATGCAAAGGCTCTTTTTAGATTTGTGGAATAACTATTGCTAAACAAAAACATCTCCTCATGCCAAATCTGTGCTTTGTTTATGAAAGTCTTGTGGAGGATTTGTCTCCATGATACCTGGTTTGCTTACATTTCTCCCCAACCCCAAAATACTTTCCCATAATCGAGAAGCAACGGGCATCCAATGAAGATACTCTATCCATCCATCCATCCATCTTCTCCCGTGGTCGGGTCGCGGGGGTAGCAGTTCCAGCAGAGAGCCCCAAACTTTCTTTTCCCTGGCCACATCAACCAGCTCTGACTGGGGGATCCCAAGGCGCTCCCAGGCCAGCGAAGAGATATAATCCCTCCACCTGGTCCTAGGTCTACCTCTCGGTCTCTTCCCAGCTGGACGTACCTGGAACACCTCCCTAGGGAGGCGCCCAGGTGGCATCCTTACTAGGTGCCCGAACCACCTCAACTGGCTCCTTTCGACGCGAAGAATGAGATGAAGATACTCTCTGAAAATAATGTGTCTGTCACCACTTCGTTAACTCCTCCATTCAAATGTCCTCCAAACCCCCCTAAAAGGCACTTTTTTATGTTAAAATTAGCTTGCAAGAAAATGATTCTCTTTGCACCTACCCTGCTTCAGTCTGCATGTGTAAATTAGAAAATAATATTTCAGCACAAATGGCACAAATGCCACCGACCTGGGGGGATGACATCAAAAAATCTGTAATTTGTTGCATTTCAATTGACCTTTTGTTCTCAGCCCTCTTTTGTTTTTCCTCTAAATTCCTGATTCATAAGAAATATAGCCGTAAACCTGAGGCAAAAAAAAAAACCTAAAGGCCATTCTTATTCATTAGAAGTGCTGGCGGTGTTTTTGGCTGTCACTGCTACCCAGGGGCCTGTCCATGCTGCAGCTGACATCTGTTGGCATAATGTAGCGTCCAGGGCTGCGATAGGCAACAGGAACTGATTTATAAGGTTCTCTGTTTAAGTGGGTGTCTTAAGGTAATTATAAACTAGTGGTGGGGAGGGGGTCTGCTACTAATGGCACCTTCCCTGATCTGTAATGAAGGCCAAGCAGCGTGAACGAGCTCATCCTGCGCGTCTCAGGCAGCAGAGGAGCGCGGGCAGCTGAGCTTGACCGGTTAGTGTTGGTTTAGCTCTGGGCTGGAGCTCCTCACCTGCTGTTACGCCCCGTCTTCAGCCAATTCCTCTTGAGTAATTAACTGTGATGCCACATATGGCGCGGTGGCGGAAAGTCTGATCGCTGGCGGATGTAGGCGTCGAAGAGTAAAAAATCAACTCGGAAACCCCGCGGTGACCAAAAGCTCAGAAACAGCCAGCGCCGAGCACAAATGGGATGACTGGAACATTCTTTAGACATGCACAATTAAAAAACAAATGTTGTTTCCACATGACACAAATGAGTGTAATTAATCACTGAACAAATGAATTATTAGGAGGATTAGAAAATGAGGTAGATTTAGTACAGAAATTAGGCTTGAATTATTAACAATATTTGTATCAGTTGATGAGGATGTTATTGGAAGGGCGCACCTTCTGCCAATGCAAGACAAAGTAATTAGAGGAGGAGTTTTACATACATTATACATAAGGAAGAATGTAGAAGATCAAAGTTTACAAAAATAATGAAGAACTGCACACACCAGAATTAATTCTGGGCCTCACACATACATTGTATTTTTCTCTTATATCCATATATTTTCACACTAACACATGCGTGTAAGAGTGGAATGGCTGATATCATCAACAAGGCCCAACATCCGTACTGAAATGGACCTCCATATAACCCCCCACACAAACACTATGCAGCAATGCACATCATGTGAATACATTGTTATTAATACTGTAAGCCCTGTTCATCCCTCTGAATATGTTGCACAGTTCTGTATAGAACCCTTTTAAAATCTGCACAGCTCTCTACTTTAAGCTTGTTATACTGTATTTTGTCAAATGTTACTGTATTTTTTTGTTTTGTTTATGTTATAATCGTTTTGACACTAGTTTTAATAGTTCAATGTGTGCTCCTTTTCTTAGAACTTGTGTTTGCGTATGCCCACAATACACCAGGTTCTAAATCAGATTTCGGATCCTAATTCAGATATTTGACAGAATAATCGAAATAGAAGAAGGAGGTGGTTTAGGACATTTCAATCTGCCTTCAATTAAGACACTAAGACACAACAAAAGTGTTTCGAAGCCTTTTTGTTCTTTCTCTGGTCTAATATGAAATAAAAGACCAAAGACACATACAAAGAGATTCCCTCACACTTTACTCTTTACAATATGTTGAGACTGACCGCATTCCTAAAAGTTTGACAGTGAATACGTTGTCAAAATATCCATATAGCCTTCAAACAGATTTTTTGCATATAATTGCATTTGTCCAATGCTTTTAAAGGCATCCTTTCAAATTGTATGAAGAGAAGAAAAAACGTTATTCTTCTGAGAGTGATACACGGTCAAGGAAGAACATCATGTGCCAGAGGAAGTCAAGTGTCAAAAGCACCATTCTCTATGAAAAAAGTGTTTCATTTAACAAAGAAATTGTTTCAACCACGTATTGTCCGACATGTCATTCCTGCCTGAAATATGTTAACTCTAAATATGTCTTATTAACCCTTGCGCTATTTTACCAATATCACAATTTCTCCATTATCTTAACTAAATGCTTTGAATTTCTCAAACATACTGCCATAAAAATCATTAAAATGTTAATCATGCCCTAGTGAGCGTATATGTTGAAGAGAGAACAATTTAAATCTCGTAGATTTTCATTTAAACCTTGTGTTGTGTTCAAAAGTTGTTTCCGTTCATGGTGTTCGCGGATACATTTTGACCCATGACTTATCTCAGTCCAAAACACAAAAAAAATCAAAGATGAATCTTGATTGGGCCAAATTTGATCTCGAGTCACCCAAAACAATGCTGCTGGGTCTCCCCAGACCCGAACACCAAATTACACCCTTTTTTTTTTAGAGACCTTCAGACTTGGCATGCATTGTCAAAATCGGTTTTGTAGTGTTTATATAGCTGTTGTGGAGGATATCATGAAGCCTTGTTCCGATAAAAAAAAACTAGAGCGTAGATATTATATCATTTTTACTTGAAACGGGTCACCCAAACACAACATAAGGGTTAAATAATCTCTTATACATACAGAAAATAAAATATGCGTTTGCACCTGTTGGCCGTAGTTACGTACGAATGGGACAGTAAAGTAACCTGTGATTACATATGAATAATGTAAACTTTTAATAATGGGTTCAATTGAGTGAAAAGGACAATATAGTGCATGTATGGGGCAGTAATTATATTTCTGAGGCTGCCCATAATTTATTACGACTTGCATTATTGATATGAAATTATGATTCTGGCAGTACAATTTCACATTTATGAAATGGGGATTGTGAATATTGCATTGAAAGAAATTGTCGAATGCATCAGGACTTATTTTGGTTATAAAATATTTGACGTTATTGAGGGCTGTGGAACAGACGGTGTGAAAACGATGGAGGTGAGGCTGTGTTTCAGCAATGAGTAACAGAGGAAGAATTTCTGACTGACACAAAGGCAAGATTAGCGGATCAAGTGCTGAGAGATGAGAGAGGAATTTAGTGGAATTGACAGCACATTCAAGAGGTTTCCGAGAGGAAGGGAAGACAAGAGACAGGGCGATAATTTTAGAGATTTGAAGGGTCAAGATTAAGCTGCCTGATAATAAGGAGAGTGAAATGAACCAATTTTGAAAATATACGCTGATGCTGTGTGGACAAGGGGGGAGGGGGGGGAGGAAGACAAAGAGGGGGTTGTCAGTGCTTCCACAAATGACTTCAAACAACAGGCTTTTGGAAATATTGGATTGAACAGAAGGAGTGTATAGTGCACTATATCCATGCATGGATCATATTCGAGGCTACCTTAGGTCTCATGCGTGATGCCATTTATTCACGGTAAATGTGAAGGACCGATAAAGATTCCAGATTCTCTCGTGGATGTAATTAGCCAATCGTTTCTAATAGTGTCCATGGCATTGCATTTTCATGGCAGTGTCATTTTACCCTGGGCAATATGCCTTGAAGTGTAATTCATTCAGCATTTAGACACAGAGCTATCGATTGCATTCAGTGAATGATCTGATCAGAAACCCATCATCTGCTTTAATAATGTCACTCACCGCCACATTCTCCCTGCTTGGTTCCCATTAATAGCCAGCCTACGTGACATTGTCAACATTCACTGCTCAAACAACAGGGTCTCTGAAGCATGGCTGCTGATTGGGTCATTTAATCAATTTATACAATTGAACCTATTTAACATATTGATATGCAGTTACCCTGTAATGTGTGTGGCCTTTTATCCCCCCAGAGTGAAGGAAACTCCAAGGGAGCTTTTCAGATCTTCTGCCGTTATTTATCATGTGACATTTAGCCGGGGCCCTGATGGTGGCAGCTCTCCACTTTAATTAAAGGTTCAACCTCTTCACTGGATGACAAATTGACTGGTTTGTGCCTTGGAAAAGTGGAGGAACATGTCTAGTCCAGGCTGCTCCTCACTAACGGTGGGCTGAGAGGGCGGTGGAGCTGGCATTTTAGTCAGCGAGCAAGCTCAGACAATGAGCAGGATTATATCCTCTAGGACTAAATAAAGCAAAACAATCGCCATCTTCTATCAGTTTTGTTTTGAGACTATTTTCCTGGCCAAAACAGTCCATGAAATAGATTCTCTCACTCTGTTCGTCATTATTATTTCCTCCCCGTGCTGTTCTTTTGTTAAGTCTCTTTTGACCTTCTGTTTGTGCAGATGCGAGATCTGCAACTCGGTCGGTAGCAGCAAATGGCTAATGGTCCATCCCCCGGTTATTTTACGGCAGGCTGGAGAATATGTCCACTTTGCATGGTTCCCTTCTTCCATTTTTCAAACTTCGCCTGAGTTGGGGGTGACACAGCTTGAAAAAGGGTTTCAGGAGAAGCAGCAGCACAAATGGAAGAGTAGGCCCAGATGATACAATCACTTTGTTCAGCATGAATACTTCTACAAACATGTTGGGGGGGTGGGGGGTTTCTGCGGGGCAGGCGCCAAGGCTTCTGTGTAAGATGAGATGGTTTAAACACGCAGATTGGCTCTCGTCTCAACGTCAGCTCCTTGAGATTTCATGCTGGCTGGATTTATAGAGAGTCACAGTGCACAGGAATCTGCCTTGGGCTCCTCCGGGGCCGGTATCAGAGAGAGCAGAGCTGTGAACTTCAGATGATAAACCAAATATAAATCTATAAAAGGAAATGAATATGTTTTACAATCTAAAATAGAGGCCCATTTTTTTATTGCGCCTTTCAGATTGAAGTATTCCTACCTCCTCTGTCTTCACGTTTATTATATTTATACTGTGTGCTTACATTTTCTTTTTTCTTTTAAATAATACAAATGTCATACTCATAATATTTAGAGAATTGTAACAGATATAAATCTATTGAACAACATACTTTGAAATGTATGATGAACCTGAATATATTTTTGAAGATAACTGTATTCTACATTTCCTAGAGTCCATCTGCTCTGATTTGTTAGCTGCCCGGCTCTGTTGTGATTAGTCAACTGCTTAGCGATGTCCCGCCCCTTATCCTATGACGTACATTGTGTATGTGTATCATTGCCCAAGTGTTATATAAGGCGCTTTAACACCAAGTACTTTTCCCAGGAATAGTTCCTGGAACTTTTCCCCGGAACTTTTATTTCCTGGAACTACCTAGTAAATAGCGCTTACACCAGAATAAGCCCCTGAGGGAGCCGCTGGCGTCACTTCTTCTTCTTCTGCTTTGGGTCTACTGGCAGGCCGCAAACAACTACGGCGTGTACTGCCACCCGAAATCCCCGGCCGGAAGTCCCCGGAGTCCCCTACTGAAGCCTTCCGAGTAAATCTCCAGAAGTGTTGCCGTAAGTTAGTCTCTCTCCGTTGGTGTGCTGGGCTAATGCTAATAATGCTAATGCGAGCAAATAAAATGGCGGCTTCATAAAAACTTTTCAGAGTTTTACGGGGCGTGGTTTGCAATTCGCTCAGCCAATCAGAAATTGGAACCTTTTTCTCCGCAGGAAAGTAAAAGGGGTGTAAAGGTTTGCAAAAATAGTTCTAGTTCCAGATCATTTTGGTGCATTTAGGAACTATCGGAGCTATTCCTGGGAAAAGTAAGCCGGTGTGAAAGCGCCTATAGTGATGTCACTATTTTACAGAAGTAAACAAAGTAGTCCAATGGAGGCATATCAGGCTGGGTGGGTGGGGGGGGGGGGGGGGAGTTTGTTGGAGAGAAACTGCAATTTGGATTGTTATTCTTTGCGGACCGTTTACATAGACACAAACCTACACAACACACTACAGTGAAGGGAACCCCCCCCCCCCTCCAAAAAAAGAAGCATAATAGGACCCCTTTAATAATTGATTTGACTGGTCCAATTCTAACACATCTGAAACATGTGGGACATTGTTATGCACTTAATTAGCATGAAGTATGAATAAAAGGTGTGTGAATATTTTCTCATGATTCAATTGTGGTTGGAGTGCAAGGTTTGTGACAGACATTTGGATAAACAACATGAAATCCCTGCCATACCTTCAAAATGTGTTTTCCTCCAGGTAATTATTCAGGTTGTATGCACATAAAAACTATATTAGCTTTTAAATTAAGGTCCCAGGGGGAACACCATCTCACCTATGCAGAAAGTATTTGGTCATTAGCGGTCATAAAGGAGGGGCAGTTTTTTTTTTTTTTTATTCACATAGGGATACAGTCAATACATAGGAGCCTGTCCCTCAGCAGAGTGGGAGAGGACTGATTGAGGGGCCGCAGCTCCCTAATAACGGTCCCGTACAGGAGGGACAGTTGTCTCGGCTATAAGCCCAACTTCCTTGACAGCCCCTGGGATCCCTTTGTCCTGTTGTAAACTATTCTGAAGGAAGGACATTTAATTGCCCGGCACACACTAATGAGTTTGCAAACTAATTAAAGGGGGTATATTACGCCCTGTGGAGGCCCACATCACTAAGAAAGCCAGGGACATCTTTAATGAGGAGCCTTGATAACCCTTCAAAGGAGGAATGTGTAGTGTCTGTAATGATGCCCAGGGTAAAGCCGAGCTCAGCCAGGGAAAAGTGTGTGTGTGTGTGTGTGTGCGTGTGTGTGTGCATGCATGCATGTGTGTGTGTGTGTGTGTGTGTGTGTGTGTGTGTGTGTGTGTGTGTGTGTGTGTGTGTGTGTGTGTTGGTGTGTGTCCCTCACCTCGGGTGTTGAGACTTGCAAGCGGATGCCAAGTATTTTCAGTCCATCGCCCACAGATACCTACCTACATGTCCTAATCAAAGAGTTTCACTCTCCTTCCAATAGGTTCAAAGATAGAGGCTCCAGCTCTCCTCTCAGTGGGTGGCGCGCCAATATTTCTATGTTGTTTCATTTTTGCCTCTATTGTATTATTTACTTCAGAAATCATTTGGGTTATGGAGGAATCTGAGGTTTTTATGAGCAACTCAAATGACCTATATCACACGTAAGAATGAAAACACGTGTACGAGATAGGCGGGAACAAATCTTGGCTGGGTAAGAAAGGAGGGACAGATGGACGGAATATGCCATCAGAATCGATCAAGGTCATGATTAGTCCTCATTTAGAAATTCATTAAATCTCCCAGGGTGCTTTATGTTTTCAAATTAAACTCCGGACTGTTGTTGAGGTTCAGCAGTCGCTCTCCGTCATGTCTGCCTGAGCGCCTGCTGTGGCTCCATGCAGCCGGCAGCCCTTTCTCTGTAAAGTCGCCCCCCCCCCCCCCCCAACATCCTCCCATGCAGTAAACAAGTGGCTTTTTTTGTTTGGTCACAATATTTTCCTCACAGACAGTGACGGCTGTTATTTTGCCCGTGGCTCCTGTCAAAACTAACATGGCTTAATTGACTGCAAGCGAATGAGCTCCTGGATTGATCCTGTCAGGCTCCTCAGGAAGTGATGCTGCTCCATCTGTGAGGCGCAACTCCAGCGACAGCAGCAATCTGTTGCTTGGGAATGAGCCAAGGCTTTAAAATAAATAAATTTTTAAAAAAGTCAAAATTACAGATAGTACCTCAGGCGCTGTGTGTATTCTGATCAGCTGTCAGTGATGACACACTCAGATGAACATGCAAAAGCCACAGAATAGCTAGACAAACATGCAGTATAAATACAATGTAATGTTTGCATCATGGTTAGCAATGTCACATTCGAGGAGTCCTGTGTCTCCCCCTGAAGGTACGGCAGGAAATCGGAATGGTCTTGTCTGGCTTGTTAGACATTTGATGTCAGGTGAGGTTGTCCTCAGGGTATATCCAAAAAGCAGCCTGTCATCTATTCCTGCAGCGCTGTCATTTGTCCAAACAATTGTGGCATATACTGTCATCTTGAGTTTTTACCTGTAACTCAGCCCGGCCTAGCGCTGACCCCGCCAGCCTTTCACCTTCCCCCAGACTTTTCCTCCTTTCATTTCTCACATTCTATCTTTTCCTGCGTTTCCCCAGCTAAAGTGTAGCGGTGCAGCAGCGCCTTCTGGCACGATTAAATATTTAGACGGCTGTCTATGTAGATGGCGGCTCTGAGACGCGGAGGAATAATCTGGGAGACAGCTGCTATAGCACATCTGGGTGTCACTGATAGCAGAGGAAGGTGTGCGGCTGGTGTTGCTGTGGAGGGGGAGACTTAAGAGACACAGCTGTCAATCAGCCGGGCTCCAAGGCTTCACACGGCCCTGCATGATGGGCCGGCTCACACAGACTGACGCCTGACAGACTGCCACTGACGTCTGAGCTGAGTGCACTTTTCGTCGACCGTATGCTAATTTCGCCACTTGTCACATAAACTTTTAAAATATATCACTTCAGCGTGCCCAAACCCACATCTAATCTTGTTAATTTTGTGTTGCTGCGATGAGTTCAAAATAAAAGTTAATGAATTTGCTCTTTCGGTGATACTCCTGCAGGAGACATTTTTTAAATAGTACTGATCCATGTTTAGTTTTTCTGGTAGCAAGGGTTGCAATGTCTCAGAACATTTGAAGAAGATTGAGTATGAAAATCCGCCCACTTCTTCCCCCCCTGCACTCCTCAAACGCCAGCAGGCTGGACCCGGAGGCTGTGCTGCGGCAAGGCCGGCTGGCCTGAAAATCACTTTGCGTTCCTCTCCAGGCACATGCGATATGGATGCGTCTGGGCTCGGCTCAGGCCCTCCCGACACCGTGATTAATGGCACTCGCTTCTCTCCCCATCTCATTCTGTTACTGTCAGAGTTAAGTGGGCCGAAGACAATAATAAACAGTCAGTCTTCTGTGAACCCCCTAACACGATCATTCCACCCCACCCGATTCCCCCTTTCCAATGAGAAAAAGAGGAAGAGAGATGGAGTGAGAGATAGAGAGGAAGTGTGTGTGTGTGTGTGTGTCTCTGTGTGTGTGTGTGTGTGTGTGTGTGTGTGTGTGTGTGTGTGTGTGTGTGTGTGTGTGTGTGTGTGTGTGTGTGTGTGTGTGTGTGTGTGTGTGTGTGTGTGTGTGTGTGTGTGTGTGTGTGTGTGTGTGTGTGTGTGTGTGTGTGTGTGTGTGTGTGTGCGTGTGTGCACAGACACAGAAAGTCGGTATTGAAAATGGAGGCTGGGAGATATGTCTTAAGCATGTACAGAATACAACTTGGTGTAATCTTAACAGTGTATGGTTGAGCTTTTAACATCATTAATTTAGTATGCATGCCTCTAATATTGTTTTACACCTACATTGCCTAATGGAAGCTTCCCCTCCATTTGCACACAGTGTGAGTCAAATAGCAATTAGCAAAGCCATGAAATGTACACATAATTGCATGTGATATAATTGCATGGTAATGCTGTTTACATGCAGAGTGATTGGATGCCCTGTGGTACCTTAACTGCAATAATGCAACACCGAATAAATACCTGGTGCTCACTGTGATAACAAAACAACTGCTGCTATTTTATAGATCTTATTACTTGATTTTCTTCATAAATAAAACCAGCAGGTGCCCAGAACCTAATTGAGCAAGATGAAACATAGGCAATTGTTTTGCAAGATGGGTAAGTGTGATGTAAAGTGTGCATTGGCATTGCTTTATTTTTCTTAAAGAGGCACTATTATGCCTTTTGTGGTTTTCCCTTTCTTGTAGTGTGTTTATGTAGGTGTTTGTGCATGTAACTGGTATGCTAAGACTACATTCCCAAAGTTTCTCTCCCAGACACTCCCCCCTCCTCGCTTGAAACTGCTCCATTGAAGTCCTTTGTTTACTTCAGTAACATAGTGACACCACTATGTAGCAGTCGTGCTCCTATTGGCTAGCGCTCCAACACATTGTACGTGATAGGCAAGGCTAAGGGGCGGGACATCTCTAAGTGGTTGACCAATCACAATAGAGCTGGCCAGCTAACCAATCAGAGCAGACTGGGCTCTGGTTTCAGACAGAGGGTAAAAAGAGGTGCTGCAGCACAGGCAGTATGAGAACAAATAAATACCTTTTTTTTAACATTAAAGCATGGATACATTTCATAAAGGCACAATACTCACTAATGATGCCTGAAAATTAGAATTATTGGGCCCCGTATATCACTCGCCCTCTGCTTTCCAGGTATTTAACTGTTAATATTGTATCAGATGCGTTGGCAAAAGACAATCAACCAGATGCATTCAGAAAGTCCAGTCAGTGCAACATAGTCAACATGAGTGTAGTGATTATATAATACAAATAAATGAATGCATATTTTCATTCAGAATATTTGGATGCGTGATACAATAAAAATGGTAAACATGTTTACCCAAAGAGGATGACTCAACGGAGAAGTGCAAAAGATGAGCAAACACAATTTGAGATGATGATCAGCAAATAAACAGACAAATGTTCCCAAGATGGACTAAAACAAGCAACAAAGTTAGAAGTTAGAACACAGTAGAAAAGAAGCAAAACATTCTTTAATACCTGGCTAATGAGCTTTCATTGGTTCATTGAAATGTCATTGAAAAGATATCCCTCTCAAAATCAGTTATTATAGCGAACAAAAGACCAGTATTATTCTAACTTTGACACACACAAAATGATTACTAAGATAACAAAAGCATACATATTTTTACCTTCACTTCTTTATTCAGACTTTCTCCAATATTGTCTTGATATTATTTACCTCCAGGCTTTTAAAAATGATTCTTATAAAACAGGCAACAAAGGGGAGAGAAAAAGGTTATATGCAATATGTGATGATGTGTCTCAAGTAGACATTTCTTTGTTTCAAAAGGTCACAAGCCAAACCGGCTGAAAGCTTATAGAAAGAAGCTGATTAGGAAAAAATACCTCTTTTTTTTTTAGCCTTTAGGGTAAAATAGTATCCTGAGTGATTGGGAGTAAAGGAGGGGAATGAGATAACTGTACTTTGGATCTCAGACCTAGCGTTTTAGTCACTAGTGAGTTGTCTCTTCCTGCTACTCCAGTGTCCACCTCCCTCCCCAGACCTGTCACTTCACTCTGCCACATCCTCTTCAGTCAAGCTCTCGCTGCCTCTGCAAGACAACCACAGACTTGTCTTGAGCGCGACACAGAGCTCATACCACAGCAGCGTCCTCCGGGGTTTCCGTACACAAGCAGGAATAAAGCTCAAACTTTGAGTTCCAGTCACTGACTTTGGTTTCAGGGCAACCAAAAAACCCTCCAACGAGCCTGAGAGCCCCTTCACCGCCATTACCTCCTCCTCCTCCTCCTCTCTTATTACTGGGGATGACCAGCCTCACAGCCCCTGGACTCAGTGACCGAGAAATCCTCCGGCCCCTCGGCGTCCCCACCCTCCTCGCTGCCGTTGCGGATTGTCTTTGTGTCTTACCGGAGTGGCCTCGGAAGAAATAAAGTGCCGTGATCTCATCACACCGAGCCCATTGTTTTCACTCTCATGCACACTGTGTAATAGCCATGGAGATAAGGGGATGATTCAGGCCTTTCACGGAAGGAAATGTGAAAAGCCCGCCTGTGAAAAAGTGAAATTACTGTTTTGATGGCTTTCGATGGCGGGGGGCATAATTGCTGGATGGAAGGAAGGATGGAGGGTGAAATACACATTGGAGATTAGTATTTCTAATGCTGCAGACGGTTGGTAGGAGGCCTGCGGAAGGTTATGCACGCAGTGGGTAGTTCTAATGAAGCTGCCATGTAAAATAGCAGATTGACTAAAATAGCTCATTGTTCTTCTTCACCACAACCTTTGCCCCTCTGGATTGAAACTACATTTTATGATGGCAGCGCTGATTATGATATTGTTCCACGCTCATCGCCATAGTAACTGTGAATATTTTCACATTGTTTGTGCATGCCGGAGCCTTCAGGAATGGGAGTATTTTTGGCAACAGGCATAAGGCTCATCAACACATGCACACAACACGGGGTCGGAGGATTACAGCTTGTAGTAATGACAGGGGCAGAGCGTAAATAGTATAAATACTCCATGGGATTATAATTAGCCTTACTCGGCGCATTTAGACACACTCAAGTGGAACTAAAACCTTATTGACTTCTGGAGACAATTTCATATTAATTGGATGCCTCTTCTGTTCTCTCACTGGCTACTTTACTTTGGTTATTTTTTTTCGTGAAACGCCGGAGAGCGCAGCGGATTAGCATTAGCTCAAAACGAAACACCAGCGTCACCTGGGTTGACAGCGACGGCGCAAATGAAGGAGAGGACGAGAATCAAAAGGCAGCTTTGAAGTCGTCCATGAAGAGCATCTTAAAAAAAGCACAAAAAGGGGGAATCTATGTGAGAGGCAGCGCGATAAGATAAGGCTGGTATCCTCTGGGTGGAGAGACGGCAACATGGAGGCGAGGAGGACAGGGTTTCCTGGCGGTGCGGGGGCCTGGACATGAGAGGAATTCATGTGAATCTTGTCCGCCACCGCCGCCCCCTCACACGTAAACACACACTCTATTTCATCTTCCATCTCAGCATTCAGCATATGTCCTCCTCCCTCTTTGTCTCCCACTCTCCCGCCCGCGTTTTACCCGCCGCTAATTTCTCCCTTATTTTCCGTCCAGAAGTGGGGGAAAGTTGTAAAGCTAATTAAGGAGCTGGGATGCGGCAGCTCGACAGATGTGCACCGAGATGGGTGCTATTGAGTAGCGGGGATAATGGTGTGTGGACCTGGTGGACAGCGGGGTTGTGTTGGAGGGAGCTCCTACCTGGGCGTGCATGTTAATCAGCGCGCCTGTCTGTTGAGAGCCGGGGAATTAAGGGGGAAGGGAAGCGTGTCGCCAGCCTCCAGTGGAGAGACAAGGCTGGCAAGCTGATTAAGAGCACAAATGTACCAGTTTGGTCTGGCCAGGTAGGTGTAGGAAGGAGGAAAAGGGCAAGAAAGGTGTGTATTGATTTACAGTGCTGCTGGTGGTGGAATTTAGGAAGAAAACGCTGGGTTGAAATCTACCTACTGTCGTCAAGCTAAATATTTCACAGCACTCCAAGGCATGACAATACTTCAAAGGCGAGAAAATTACAAAAATGGCCATCGTATATCTGCGGGGAGGCTGTGCATGTTTTTGATAAATGTTAATAACTTAATGATTTCTCGACCCCTGTCTGCATGTGAAAACTCACTTTGCCTTCACTCTGGACAAAAAACTCTCGCAGCCTGATGAATTTCATGACATTCACAGTCTCCTTCACGTCCGCACGCATTTTCAGCTGCTCAATAATGGAGGACAAAGCTCCATATGAGCCAGCAACATTGCAGTGATGAAAGCATTTGGCTTGTTTTCTTGCTTTTTGCTGCATTTTACATCAAATGGCTGGGATCTCCTGTTAGTCACTGACATAAAGCCACTAAGACAACCCATAAATTACTTGACATACTGACTGGGCCTTTAAATTGTCAATTCCATTTCGTAAACTGTTCTTATTTAAAAGCATGAACATGTGCTACATACACGGCTATATTTAACTGATATACTGTGTGTTTACCACAATAATGTAATGGTGAATGCTAATCCAAAAATAACATTGTTAAATTGTAATCATCCATGATTGAGAAAAATAACCATTCATCTTATGAATTAAAAAGAAAAACTTGTCTTAGAATGTCCATCTCAACTGAATTCAAATCTAGAATTTGAAGCCATGACTTTGTACATTGTTCAAGTTTGAAGTTATTATCGGAGCTATTGAGAACAAAATTGCATTCCTTCAGTTCTACAATGGTACAGTAAGAACAGGTAAAATGTGAAAAGAAACGAGGTGAAAGACAGTAAAGTGCAAAGCAGGAATAAGTTGAGGACAAAATGTGCCGTCACACGTGTGAAGCCGGCCTCATTTCATTAAAAACACTTCAAAGCTCTTAAAAAGCGGATTATGATGTCCTACATTATAATTACAATGTGGGTCACTCCCGCTAACCCACCAATTAACCATGTGAGCACTGAAACAATTAGTCGATTACATGACTGACAGCAAATGGTCAAACATTTTCTTAATCAGCATATTTTTTCAGTCCCACTTCCTCCTTTCATCTTTCATCTCTGTTTTATATTATTGAAAATGAAATAGGCCCTATTATGCTTTTGGGGTTTTCACTTCAATGTAGTGTGCTATATAGGTTTTCTCTCCAGAGGGAGTTATCACTATGTAACATTTGCACTCCTATTGTCTAACACATTTTACATGATAGACCAAGGCGCGGGACATCTCTAAGCGGTTGACCAATCACAACAGAGCCAGCCAGCTAACCAATCAGAGCAGACTGAGCTCTGGTTTCAGACAGAGGGTGAAAATAGGTGCAGCAGCACAGAAAAAAGAAAAAAAAGAGCTTTTTGAAAATTAAAGCCTGTAAACATGTCACTGTAGAGCAGGGGTGTCAAACTCAATTTCATCGCAGGCCACATTAGCATTATGGTTGCACTCAAAGGGCCGGTTGTAACTATATAAATATACATGTATATAAAATAATGTATTATATTACATTATTGCCTCTGAATTGGATTATTATTGAATAGGGTAATAACTTCGTAACTACGTCTGAAAGCAGAAGTCCAGGGCAAATCATTGCAAGTCTTTTCAAGTGCGCATGTCACAAAACGAGATGCATTGTGGGACATTTAGTTTATGGGCAACGTGCTTCTGTAAAGTGGCATGTAACCGTATAATAAACTTATTATAATCTTTGCAAGCTCTTGCGGGGCCACATAAAATGAAGTCGCGGTCCGGAATTGGCCCCCGGGCCTTGAGTTTGACACCCCTGCTGTAGAGGCATATGAACCTGACACATCATAAAAGGGCCCCTTTAACACAATGGGATCATTTGATACACAAAATTATGATATTTCTCTAAATTATTTGTATTAAATAATAACACAGCCATAAAGGTTTGATGCAAATTAGCAAGATATTATGAATTAAAGAGGAACAAAAATGGAAAACAATCTAGGTATCTGAACTGCAAAAACAGCTTTACATTTTGAATTTCCAAATCAATTCTCTTAGCATTACATCAAGCACAGACAATAAAGAGCAATTGCTATCAAAAGTTCAATAAAGATCTTGGAAAAACAAATTATATCGAGAAAGTAAACAAAGTAGCAGTGTTTACTTCAAACAATATATTTATTGTATTATATCATTTAATATTATAGATTTATCTGTGATGGGAACACAAGGCCTCACAACTCCTGGCTCCCATTATAATTCAATAGAGATTTGCTTTAGTGACACCTTGTAAACAACACAAAAGTTCTTCACACGCGAGTGAATAATAATTCCCTCCTTTAAATAGATGCACAGCTTTATGCTTTCTTCCTCAGATATCTGCACGTTTTTAATTAGAATTATCTCCCTTTTCCCCAGCACAGCCTGATCTAATTTCTCCCGTAATTGTTGTTATTTACACAGTAAAGGTTTTTCACGGCTATTTATCGACATTTACTTTCCCAGATCTCTCTGTGTCTGTAGTCGATAATGAGTGGGGGAAATTATTTTTAACACTCAGTCATTATCTGCGTGTTCAAGTAGACTTCCTTTTAATATGCTAATGCAGCTGATATAATCAGCCTGTAATTGTAAAACACTTCAAGTACGACACATTTTGTGGCACTCTCTCCTGAATGAAGAACTCACAGCCACAGTGAGCCGAGCTGCAGTTCCATGTACCCACGATCTGTTTATGTTCTTGGGAGACGTTGTGGAGGGAGCACCCGCCATCCGATCCTGCATGGCACCAATCCAAATCACACACATACTGTACTCCTACAGAAATGTGTAGGCTGTGTAAAAGCCCTATCGCTGTGTTAGTGAAACCACCACCACCCACTTCTCCAGCTTCTATCTTGCTTTTTCATTCCTAAAAATCCACCTTTGATTACCACTGATCCTCCCACACTGTTGGTGCATACCTGCATGCTATTCATGTCATAACATCTTAAATGAACCCCATTGTTTTAACATGCATTAAGCCAAATGATGAAAGAAGTGTTCTCCCCATGTCCTCCGGGGATGCTCGTGCTTTTTCCGCGGGAGAGGAAGGGATCCTGACTTTGTTTTTCTCCTTCGGCTGTTATTTCCCTGAAGAGAAGAGCCGAGTGAAGGGAGCTATGAGTGATCGACTGTGCCTTTATTCTCCGGGTTTTCGCGGGGATTTGAAGTTATTGAAAGTCTGGGGATGGGTGACAGCTTGGAGATGTCGGCGGCGTGATGCCTATCAGGGCGTCGTTGTGTGTTTGCGTGCGTGCACGTGCGTCCGGCCTCGCGGGCGGTGAGGCAGGGGGCACGCTGCTCCCATGTTCTCCAATACATATTATTCTGGCGGCCAATCATTTCTGCTCACACATGACATCTCTCCCAGATTGATTTCATTCAGCTGTAGAGGGCGGCAAGATCAAACAAACGTTGTCTGAAATAGCTACGGCGGCGCGGGGTGCAGGAGGGGGGCGGGTCAGGGGTGGAAGGTTGATGCTTGAAAGATGGAGTGAGGGATGGAGACGGCGAGAGAGAGAATCAGTCATCCAGGCAGCATGGTGACATGGTATGGCGGTGGAAGGTGCTCTATAAACCCACAATCCTTTTTCACAGCGGTAGCTTTTTTTTTTTCACGCAGAGGTGGTGTCGGGGCCCTTATTCCTTCACGATGCCTCTGAGTACCCATGCAAGGAATAATGGATGCGTAATATGGAACGACAGCTTGCAGAGCACTATCATTAATGTTGTAATTCACTTTTAGTGTTTCTAGTATTGCGCTGCAACAGGAGGCACAGATGTCACCTGAATCTGCTCCTTCTAGGAGCCAGAGCACACCCGCTTTTCACCAGCTGTCTTGGAACGCACCATGCCAGCCCCCGTCGCCCCCATCCCCCAACCCCCCGTGTGGGCAAATATGGCCACCTCTGTGTGTGTGTGTGTGTGTGTGTGTGTGTGTGTGTGTGTGTGTGTGTGTGTGTGTGTGTGTGTGTGTGTGTGTGTGTGTGTGTGTGTGTGTGTGTGTGTGTGTGTGTGTGTGTGTGTGTGTGTGTGTGTGTGTGTGTGTGTGTGTGTGTTTGGCTCATGTAGTCATGCCTTGCTAGCCTTTTGAATACACATCAGGGTTTTCGGACGGGAGGTTTTTGGTTAGATAGCACTTTATGTTTCGCTCCTAAACTCTTTCTCAGGGTTAGTAGTTTTTGGGTTTGAGGATAATTTATCATTCTTACTTGTTCTGATAGCTCTTTCATTCATCATCCCTTTTTTCTAATCTTACATTTTAAGATGCATACAATGAGTTTTCTACTCCCCTTTTTTTCTCCAGCATTAAAGTTAATCCATCACTTTGAATGAGAGGATGGCAACCACTCTTGGCAAAGCATCACAGAACAAACATCAAGTTATAAACTTTTACATATTGGAAAAAAAGGAATTCTGTTTAGTATGAAATAATAATGTACTTTTTTTGCATCACTCATTTTGATCTCCGAACGCATTCCTTTCAATAACAGCCAAACTAAGCTGAAAGCAAACACTGCACTGCCAGCTGCTCTACAAATAAAGTCCAACTGTTTTATATTAAAAACTATATATATTTGATTATAAACTATTAGTCTATGTTATTAAACTATACAAATATTAATATTAATTTGAAAGAATTGAAAATTATTTTTTCTTTTTCTATCAATTATAAACATTGTTTTTTCTTTTCTTGATAACTTAAATATATCATGTCTCTTTTTCATGTTAAAAATCTTTATTGTTGTTTTTCCTCTTATATTTTGATGTTTTACATTCTTTTTTGTTTATTAACATCTCCCTTGTTGTTATTTGTATGCCTATTATCTGTTGTTTTTCAAATCTTTCCATAATGCATATTTTATTCAATTGTCCTGTTGTTTTTCTATTGAATCACTTTCTGTTATGTTAAAAGCCAGAGGTTTTGATACCAACAAGACAAATACATCTTCACCTCTAAATCTGGGGGTTGGGGCACTGTCTGTGTGCTTCTGGTTAAAGTGGATGAGATGCATCGTGTGTTGGAAACAATCAATATAATCCTAGGTAAATAATATCAACATATGAAGCAATGGGGTCGGTTTAAGAAGTCATTTAATTGGGCAGTCATTTCTATCTGTACAGTCTTCCTACTTCTGTTGCATTAATGTGTTTTTATTGAGCTTTATGTGTGTGTACGTCCACTATCGCAGCTTCAGTATTTTTCATTACCGTGATATACATTTAGAAACATGAAGCCATTTGTCAAATATCTCTTCAAAGTGCAGAGCGTTCTTTTTCTGTGGCAAAATGCTAAACAATAAGTAAATAACGATACGCATTTCATGGTAACCATGGCTCTTATTGAAACAGGTGTGATTAGCATACTGTTTGTGCTGCTTCACGCCTCACTGTAGGCCTGTGTGTTATACAGGGACCTATATGGAAATGAGCGCTTTGAAAATATAAATCAACAGAAATGTATCCTATTTCTTTAAAAGGGGCACACATGTACTGTGAAGATCATTCTGGCAAAACCACAGAGGCAAATGTCAGAGAGGGAACAGGAAAAAAAAAAGGTTCAAAGAAAAAAATAGCTGACTGACTCTGTAAGTGAAGCTAAGCTCAAAATGAAAAATGTTCATTATATGCCCGTCAAGGTGAAAGGAAGCCATCTCCTCGTGAGCTGCAGTTAAAATGTCGACCTCACCTTCTCCGAGGGCGAAAAGAGGTAAAAAAGAGGAGAAAATGCTGCTGTGTGTGTGTGTGTGTGTGTGTGTGTGTGTGTGTGTGTGTGTGTGTGTGTGTGTGTGTGTGTGTGTGTGTGTGTGTGTGTGTGTGTGTGTGTGTGTGTGTGTGTGTGTGTGTGTGTGTGTGTGTGTGTGCATGTGTGTGTGTGTGTGTGCGTGCATACATGTGTTTCCTGTGTGTGTGAGTGACTGATTTGAGCTTCAGTTCAGACAAGGGCAGAGATGTTAATGGTGCTGCTCAGTAAAATTACCCCTACATCCGTTTCTTCATACATTCTACAGTGCTTCATATTTTTCCCTTGTCAGCAGTGTTTGTGTATCACTGTTGTGTCATGCGTGTGTGTCATTTGTGTGTTTGTGTGTGTGTGTGTGTGTGTGTGTGTGTGTGTGTGTGTGTGTGTGTGTGTGTGTGTGTGTGTGTGTGTGTGTGTGTGTGAGTGTGTGTGACCTCTACAACAAGGGCTGCCCCCTCTCGGACCTCTGCTTGTCTCTTTGTATGTACCTGCTCATGTTAAGGCTGTAAAATCGTATTTTATTGGAGAGTGCAGCAGAATGTTAGGGCCGACCTCTGCAGCTCACAGATGCTGTCCCCGGTGCATCATTACCGGCAATTTATATAATCTAATGTTACTTGAATCACTCGCTGTGCCGGCAAAATGTGTTTATTTTTAAAACAGCTCTCATTCAACACTCCTGCCGCCATGATGCAAATCCCTGACAAATAAAACAGCAGGGGAGCCGAGCGGCTGACCACGATTTTGACACAAAAAAAAATCTGCCTTCATGGCCTGACTGCAAATGAGCGGAAGCCTCACAGTTTTGATTTGTTGGATTCTGCGCTCGTGCCAAAGGCCGTTACAATTTTCATAAGGATTGGAGGCCAGCGTGGCCGCACTTAACTATCTGTTATGGATTATGAGCTAACCTTCAACCCCACCATCTTATTTCTTAGAACAGTGTTTGATGTGGAAATTCTTCTCTCGTTTTTATGAATGTGAGCAGCGGCATGAAAGTACATCTGCTCCGAACACAGTGCAGATATGATATCCCATTAGAAACCTTATCTACTTTTGTAACGTGTTTTTGTCCTTGTACTGTATGTATTGTTGGTAGGGGACATTTGTGGAAACAATCAGAGGTGGAAGAAGTACTCAGATCTGGTACTTGAGTAAAAGTAGAAGTACCAGAATCAGAATACCTTTATTAGTCCCACAGAAGGGACATGTACATTATTACAGCAGAAAAGAGCAGCTGTGTATGACTACTCTGTTAGAAATAAAAGTCCTGCATTGAAAATGTTACTCAAGTAAAAGTGCAAAAGTATTACCATAAAAATAGACTTATAGTACCAAAAGTACTTATTGTGCAGATTGGTCTATATCAGAATAATATATATTATATATATGATATGTTTTATAATGATTGATCATTAAAGTGTTCTCAAAGCTGGTAAAGGTGCAGCTAGTTTGAATGACTTTGTATACTGCAGGGTAGCTTGTGAATTTACTCCAGGTGGAACTAAAGTCTTATTTAACAGTTGAGTACAATTCAAATCAACATTTGAAAAATAACTAAAGGTATTAAATAAATGTAGTGGAGTAAATGTAGACTATTTACCTCTGAAATGTAGTGGAGTATAAGTACAATGTAGCCACAAATGAAAAAACTCAAGTACAAGTATCTCAAACTTGTCTCAACTAAGTGACTTTAAACCACTGGGAAAGATTATATGTAAAGTCTGGTGAAATTCCATGCAAAGGAACAAAGAATAAACATATTCTACTTAGAAGTGTTTTCTGTGTATATAAACCACATTTATTTTCTAGGCAAGTGCTCGATTTTTGTCAAAAACGTTTGAAATCCCTCACTGAGCCACACTGTAGAACTGGGTGACATGTTCCTTCATTACTTTGAACACACAATGTTCTTTTATCTCATTCAATCCCATTTAAACCGTTCTGAAGCCACATAGACTCACTATAGCATCACATTTATTTAAATCCGCTGCTGAAAATAATCCCAACAAATGCACTATTTCCTTTATTTTGTTCTAACTTTAGTTAAAACCTTTAACTAAAGAGGGTGAAAAGAGTTGCTGCAGCATAGGCACCACATGTTTGAACATAAAAGCATGCAAACGTGACAGTAGAGGCACAAAATACAAATATGAACCTGAACATTATCAGTCCACTTAGTTATGTTTCCTTCTCAGTCATTGTCCCATGTCAATTGAAGGGACAATGACTAAGTACCTGATAAAGGAATTGCATTTTTTTGTGTTCTTTTCTAAAATTACATAATTTTTATGCAGAGGAACAGAAAGAAAGATCCGAGGCTACTTAATATAACTTGAAGTACCGGTTGTACAAGTTTTACTGAGACTGCGATTGTAATATATTGCCTGGTAAAATAAAAAACATGGAGTGACACGTACAGTAACCATCTGTCACTTCTCCCTACAGGAAGTGATTGGCACAGTGTGGCGTTGACACTGGACTTCGCTCTTAGAATCTACAACAAGTGCTTCTCCTCTTCCAAACTCCTCCAGCCTCTGACAGGTAGGAAGACTCACTCTCACACACATGACTGATGGATAATGATATACATGTTCATGTTGTAGCTGTGAGCCTAAGGGGGGGGGGGGGGGGGGGGGGGGTGATGGAGAGGATTCTCACTCTGGGTTACAGCTTCTCAAACTTTGTAGGACAAATGTTCATTCCTACTGGGTAACTAGCAACATGGCAGAGAGCAAAGTCATAGGCACATCATTCAACAAAGATGGCCATTATATATAAAACTCTCACAATACAGCCCTACATATTTCTTTCAAAGTACAATTTCTTTTTTAAAAACACAACACAACATATCCCTTACCCCTAACCTTAATACACATTGGTTTTAGAGGGCTAAGTAATCGCTGGACAATAATACAATGAAAATCTAACTGTCAGTGTTGGAAGTGTTTGGTCTGTATATTTGACATGGCTAGGTTGGCTAAGTTATCTAGCTAGCTTACAGCAGATCTGCAGTAATATTGGTCATGTGATCACATGTTAAAATAAATCAATACAACTTACATTTTAGGTACGTTTCCAGTAAACGTGATAGTTGGTTGATAGTTACAATCCTCAAACATCAACAAGAGCTCCCATCTCAGCTGTGTGCATCACTTTTTATTTTCCCTGTTTCCTTTATGTTAGGAGCTTCTTGCAGCTTTTTTTCTTTAAAGCATTTTGCATTTGCATTGTTTCGTTAATGCTGTGCATGTTTTGTCAAGTTGGTGAAGATGTTTCATTGCAAGCATGTGTTTTCGCACATTTGTGTTTTGTATTTGCATTATTTTTGAAACTGCGGCGCTTAATGGAACTGTTTTGGTCCGTTGTAGCCACCGTACGACACCTTCAATAGACCCACTGACCAAAAACAATAAAAAGGGGGGGAAATCCGTAGCACACATTTTTGTACTTATAACATTCAGGATCGAATGAAACGATGCATACAAACTATTATTTGTGCTCAGTGAACAGAGTATAAAAAGTAAGGAAACTCATTTGCTAGGGTTGAGATGACCTCAAAGTAACATTAACATAATAACATAAAGATCTTTTTCAGCACGCCGCTTCTGCACTGTCTCATTATTTAGCTCATCTTCTCATTAAAAGATGTCTCAGCAGGTCTCTAAATGCCATATTGACTTAAGTTACAAACCAGTGGACAACAAAGAAATACCATTTTTCTTCTTTTGCCATTTTGTGTAACGAGCCACTGTTTCCGTGTCCCTATGCACGGTGTGGAAAATGCTTTCTTCTTGTCAGCTCGTGCTCTATAAAAGGCATCAGGACAGACTCATTGGAATGATAATCTGGTATGCACTTATATCTCGAAGCATGTCAGAATTGCATCAAAGCCGCTGTTGTAATTTTCTTTTCAAGGGCAACTTGAAAGAGGAGTCGGGGAAGAAAGTGGCATTAGTTTCGTGTTTTCTCCTTTAAGGAAGCCGGTTGAAAAGTAACCCAGCGTTTTGTGATGGGTGTGGGGGGGTAGGATGATTCAGCAGGAAGCCAACAGCCCATGTGACTGATTCACATTTAAACATAAACAAAATTATGGCTGCTCCAGGGAGCTCCGCAGAGGAATGGAAAGCAGTCCCAGATTTCACAGCAAATCAAACGCCTTTTTATTTAACTCTTCCTCTCTGTTTTCCCTTCCTCTATGGCTCCCTGTAGCATTGTGCACACGTAACAGCGCCTACTGATTGGGCTTATTTGAAGCACGTACCCTGACACAAAAATGGAGAAGAGGAGATTTTTACCCGTGTCACAACGGGATTGAATGTGGTTCTCCAGAAGAGGAGGGCCTGAGAGGATTATATGGCTCAGTGGGCGCTGTATTGTGTGGGGAGTGGATACAGCAGGTACCAACCGAATCCCGGCCAAGAGACAGGCACAGTGTTGCTAGGGATAATGTTGCCTCCCAGCAATTAAACTCTGGAGATTTTGGAGTGGTTTAGGAGGAAGCTTGTTAAATTATCCCATTGCTTCTTTCCCCTTTTCTCTCTCTGCCTGTTTCTAGATGTAAACCTATTAGGGTAAGTCATTTGCCTTCGGTACTCTGCTGCTTGATTGAATCCTCCCCTGTTGGATAATTGCATCTTTTTCAGTCACACATAAAATGCACACAAATAGAGACATAAAGGAAAACTGCACATCACTTTTTTGAGGTAAATTGACAATAAAAATGCCAAAAGCTGCCAGTTGATGGCAGCTTTGAATTAGAAACAAGCTATTGAAGCGAAAATAGCCATGACAATACGAATGTAATGCTTTCTATTAGGAAGTCAGTCAGTAAAAGGGTAACTCATTTCTTAGTTTATTTGCTTTGGTCTGAAGAATATGTTAGAAAATGAATCTTAATGAGAATGACAACGGCTGTATTAATATTCATAAACATTGCATAGACTTGTTTAGGATCCTCATTACTGAGACAAACATTAATAGGCAGTAAAGTATGCCTTCTTTATGCGTCATTTGATTGTTTTATATAATATGTTTGTCAGCAGTTGAAGTAATCCTTGAGTAAACTCAAATGTGTGTGCATATAAAGTCTACATATGTTTGTTGTGTATTTTAGATTAACTTACATGTATTTCCTTACATAAACAATTCAACATTTCCTCAAAAAGGTTAATTATTCTCTGTAAAATGTCTCTGCTTTTGCCCTTTAACAGTTATTCCCTTTGCTTTCCACTATGCACATACCTGTAGTTTCTAATGGTTGTTATTTCATTTTTTGAAGGATTTGGACATCCTTTTATTAGTTGACTTGAACATTAATAGTCCTGGTTGCTTTTGTAAGAAAATAACAAACCTAGTATCATATGAGTCTCATTTCTCATGATTGTCAACATTATTTCTCTTTTTTCTTGCTTTTAATTGTGTCTACAATTTGTTTATTGTTTACTGCGCTGTACCACAAATTGCCCCCTGGGAACATACAAAGTGTAAAGTATCCAAGGGTGACTCAATAAACAACCAAGGCTTAAGTCTTGAGGATAATAACTTTTAAGGAAAGGATCTGAATGATTCTGTTATATATGGGACATGCACATGATGCATTCAAGTAACAGAACTTTCCCTGAAACTTCCACTTTGTCTTCATTTTGCCTTTGGGATCACCCTCCATACAACTCCTGTCTTGGGTTCATGGGGTGCTGCTCACTAACTTTGACCATTGTCCTCTTCCTCTGGCAAACACACCGCCTATTTCAAAAGGTGGAAGTCTGTGGCATTCCTTTTGAAAAAAAACACCCACTCATTTATTTCTAAATGTGACACTGCACTTCCTAACACCCTTGGGACTTCAGTGTCCGAGGTTCCAGGTCGGTTCCCAGCCTCTTTTCCATTCCCGTACACACAAAGACTCACACACACACACCCCAAGGTAACTGTGGGTAGTCGAGCCCCAAAGCTTCGTCGTCCAGGACAAATTGGTAGCAAGCGGCTCATTTACTCGGAGCCGTCATGAATGGACTGTGCCGTGACTGTGTAAACAAGTGCAAAGACTCCCAAGGGCATTCCTGCATAAATAATGACTCCAAGAGATGTTTGCCATTTGTACCACTCACTGGTTGCAGACATGGGTCAGCTAGTCTCCTCTGTGGGGAGTCTTCAGTAAACAACAGGCGCCGTGTCCATTAACCACTGTGAGGAAAGTTTACCTGGTCACAGGTGCAGGGGCAGGAGACTAACTTGCCAGCTCTCTGCTTTGGTGTGAACTATAGTTGTAGCTAAAGCCAGGTTTGGGTGGGTAAGTCAAAGTCAACTTTATTTTCAATCTTTCTGTTTGTGTGTACAGACAGAGAGATCAAAATACCATTTCCCACAATACAAAATACAAAATACAAATATATATACACATATGTATATACCTATACACAATAAACAGACACATTTATACACATGCAAGGCAAAACAAATCAAATGTTATCAGAAACCTAATCCAAGTATACACATGAAAATACATACCAATAAGATGTTTTTACTTAAGTGTTTTATGTAAGGCGACAGAACAATGTGACCTTAGAAAAAGAAGAAACCAAGATATTTAGGATCAATTATGCGTCCTCTGGTCAGGCAGAGATTTATTTAAAATAACAGAAATAAAATCTGAGTTATCAGAAAATGCTTTTAGTTTAATACACACAGTTGGGTTCACACACACTATTTTATGTTCACCTACTGAATTAAAAAAAGAACAAATGAAACAAAAAAAGTGAAAAGAAAGAAAGCAGATTCAGTAGGCGTATAGATTCATACCTAAAGTATTAGCCTACTGAACAGTACAGTTTACAGAGAATACATTCAATCTGATCCTTTTAAAACAAATGCAATATGCTCTTTTTTTATTGTAGTAACATCAATACCTTGCGTGTAATCCCCACCGTTTTAAATGTAACAGTTATCATATTCCATCTTTTGCATACAGTTATCTTTTTTTGTATCTTTAACGAAATCCGGTGATATTTACTAAGTTAATCCCCAAGTCTGACAATCTTACTTCATTGGAATATTGTAATTGGTTGTTCACATTGCACAGCTTGAATCAAAAGGCCTCAATAGTAGTTGTTTGGTTATGAGAACATTTGATGGATTGTGTTTTGTCATCTTGACATAGTGGATAGTTTGATGGGGAGTCAGAGCGCATCACATCGTTGGCTTGTCTCCACAAAGAGCAATAGTTGAGTTCAAGCAGTGGTGGAATAATTACTTAAGTAAAATAAATACAAGAGTAAAATACCCTGTTGCCATAGAAGCCTGGCATTCAAAATGTTAAAATAAAAGTACAGAAGTTATATACTCAATTTGTACTCAAAGTGCCACAGGTAAAATAAATGAATATGCACAATGGCATAATAGTACATAATAATTCAGTATTTGACTATACTAGCAAATGAACTTCTAACTAGTTACCATAACCCTGACTGTTACGAGCAGTGCTGGGAGAAGTACTCGGATCTTGTACTTAAGTAAAAGTACCAGAGTGAAGGAATACTATTTTAAGTAAAAGTCATGCATTCAAAATGTTACTAAATTGTACTTAACTACATTACTCTAATAAATAACCTTAGCAGCCTAACTTTACACCACTGGTTACGAGTACACAATAAAAGGGACAACATTATTTTCCAAATTGTAGTGTAGTAGAAGTATAAAGTTGCATCAAATCAAAATAATTCAAGTGAAGTACCTCAAAGTTCAGTACAATATTTGGGTAAATTAACGTATTACGTAAGTTATTATTTGAGTCTTGATGATGAACTGGGAGATATTCCTGCCATTGTTGGATCATTTCAGACTTGTTCTTAAAAGGTTTTCTCCCAGGAGAATCAAACAGCAGTTGTTGGGTCCCCTGAAAGTCACTTCTCTTGTTTTATTCTCACCTCCACAAATGAGCCAGCCTGACGAATTCAGCAGTGAGTTTGATGAAGTTGCTCCAAACACTGTGTGAATGCACCGGAGGTCGACATTACAGGAGGGAGTAATGTGGCTGTATATAAGCAGCTCTTGCTGTTCGCTCTTTTTCTCTTGTGAGTTATTTAAGGTTCACGCTTGCTGTGTGACTGAGATCTCTGTTTCCATGACTAAACAGTTTAGAGGACCTGCTTTTACTCCTTTTGGAGAAATTGTAGAAAGTAGAGCAAAGTGTTTTTTCCTTTGAGAATCCAGCTGTTTAATAGGGCTGCTGCAATTGTCTTTTTTTCCAATCTAGCCTTAAATGTCAGTGATGCTTTACGACATCTAACCCCAAGAAAAGGCCTCAAGCTAAATGCTCACTTTGAATGAAGGGATTGTCAGCTCTCAATTTCATGAACATCTTTCTATAGAAGTTATTTTTTTGTTATTTATTAAGTCATTTAGTACATATTTAAAAAAATCCACAATATTAGTAAATATGTTTCTGAAATCCTAAATGCCAACACATGTGGATCCACGCAAATGTTAAGCTAGAAATGTACATTTTAGAAATAATAATATATATATATATAATTGTTTTGTTTACTTTTAGACTTTACAACGCCAGCGTAATTAGAAGTGTTTGGATAATAGTCGAGCACAATTCTAAGCAGCCACTACTAGAATGTCATTCTACTAATTATGTATTATAACATTAATGTAGCCTCCTGTGTATCTGACATTTTGCACCCACCGTGGCTTTGAACATAATAAAAGGGCATGCACAAACAGAAACCTGTAGTCATATAAGTAGAATATTAATGTTATGGTCATATTTAAAGTGGCCCTATTATGCTTTTTGCATGTATACCTCTCCTGTAGTGCGTTAACTAGTGCGTTAAACTCCTTTGTTTACTTCCATAACATAGTGGCCTCACTATGTAACACTTGCGCTTCTATTGGTCTTGTGCTCCAACACATTGTACGTGATAGGCTAAGGGGTGGGACATCTCTAAGCAGTTGACCAATCAAAAAAGAGCCAATCAGCTAACAAAAACATGTGATCTTTAATCATCATACAGCCCTACAGTTTAACACAGAGTAAGGTACTGTATATTAACTGAATGTCTAATAATATCTATGAGTTAATGTTTTTCTTGTTTCATATTCATTTTTTTAAAATAAATAGTTTTCTAGATAAGTCTATGCATGGACATATCGATCTAACAGTTGTTATGAGTGTTGCCGTTGAGATGTTTCATTCTGATCCAAATTGCTGGACCGACTGAAAGCCACACAACAATGGCTATAAACTGGCGCTGAACTGCACTCCTCCTCTTCCTCTTCACTTTTCTCTGGAAGCAGCGGTGCGCTGACCTGATATAATCTGCAGCTCAACAGCATTATGTTCTTTTGACTGTTTGCTGCTGCACGTCTAGCTGCCGGGAACTCTACAGTCAGCTGTGTGTGTTTTTAGACGGCCACCCAAGCTGCAAGCAGCACTCCAAAATGGTGTTTCATAATTGTTTGGCATATAGGTTTCTGCTCCGAGCGTGGGTTTAAGGGAGAATAGAAAGCAAGAGGATGCGTCAGTGGGAAGAGAGGGGAAGATATAAAATGGAAGACAAAGCAACACCCACTCCTCATTAGCTTACACATTGCGTGCATCCGTTATCTTGGAAAATAACATTTGAAGAAGGAGAAAAAAAAAAAAAAGAAAGCGGAAGCCCACATCTATTGCTCCACAACATGGGATGTATATATGATACAAATCTCCACGCTTAGACTCTGCCATCTGTTCATCTTGGAGAAGAGCACTCCCCTCCCTCAGAAACCATCAAGCTCTCTCAGAAAGCAGACAGCTTGACAAAGTGACACGCCTGCATGCCAACCCTGCATGTTTTCTTCTTCCCTCCTCTTCATTCAGAATGTACACATAGTTTGCATATCTAAATCCAGTTTTTGATAGCATACGCACAATGCAATGTGACATAATACAATTTGAGCCCCATGTGAGAATGGAATTATCTTTGTGGTGATTGTCAGCGCCGTGTTACAGTAATCACTTTCTTCCAGGAGCGAGGACGTGACTCACTCACAACTTGACCTGCCGTCATTATCGATTCACTCCGACGGCATTTATGCATTTGGCTCCATATTTTGTTTTCCTTCAGGTAAATTAGAAATGAATTTGGAAATGGAATAAATAAAGAAATGATGAAAAAACAAGTAATCCCCATGCAAATTGGAACAAGCAGTAAATCCCACTGGCAGTAAATCCCCCCACTGTTCCTATCACTGCCTCTCTGTGTGGATGCTTCAGAGGAAGTGGTCGATGTTCACAGCGAAGACACGGGCTTCTTCTCTGTCATCTCCACAGCCAGACACACACCATGGTGGTCTAATTGTTACAGGATGTTTTCCAGGTCCCCAGAGGAAGGTCACACAACATGAGTCCGACAAACCGCGGTGAACATGGCAATGTGTGAACCTTAGTACAAATACCAAAAACAATTCACTTCAAAACCTTACTTAGGGAAATTCAAACAATGTACAAAACCTTTTCTCGTTTTACGCAATAAGGAAAAGTACGATACTTCAGGCAGTCAAATCGTAAAAGAAAAAAGGGGATTTGAGTGATGAACTAATAAAACAACACATTGTGTGAGAAAAACAAGGCGCTGCAATAGGCCTTGACGCTAACCCATTCATTTAAAAAAGGTGCAATGTACCTGAATTTGTATCAAAACATCTGGGGGCCAAGCTCGTCCTTACTCTTCCTAATTCTATTTAGCATTGGCAGCTAGCTTTAGACGCAAAGTTATTTTCTTTTATTTCGGTACATTTATGTAATTCTTCTTAATTTGTGTGTAGTTTTCGTCAAGAACAAATTGTTTTTGTCTGGTTCAAGTTTTTGACTTACGTCGTTGAATATAATAGATGAAAGCAGCGCTACGTCACTGCCCTCACTCACTATATGAAAAGAAAGAACCCTTACTAGCAGAAAAATATAGTTTCATTTTGTCTAAAATGTGTTATGCAGTATAATGCATGTTAAACCACAAGAGTGGTCCAGAATTAGTTTTTTCTTTGCTTTCACTCAGAATAAAGGACAGTAAAAGGAGAGATGTGTGGCTTCAGGCCATCCACAGAGAAGACTAACTGTGTACAAATTGGGACCCGGCCAGTCAGTATGTGTGCAGTTGTAGGAAAGACTTCATCAATTATGATGTTAATGAGGTTAACGTCAATCGCAGTAAAGTAAACTGTTGTCATGTCAAAAGTCAAAGTAATGCATGTAGAAGCTGCGTTAAGAAATAAAACACAAGAAATCCATGGTAATCCCAGTTTAAATCTTAGGCACTTGTCCAACATTAAATTGAAATTAAATCGATCCCCTATTGCTCTCAATCCACCACATATTGAAGCCAATCATCGATCTCCAATCACATTTTATAATTGTTTGCCTGGCTGACCATTATATTTGGGCTCCATGTGGATTAAAAATGCACAATTTTCTTGATTTCTTTGATCGGATTGTCATAGACCTCAGAATTGTTACTGACCGCCAGTCAAATAACAGCAGATATTTTCACCCAAAAAGGGGCGGGGCCATGACAAAGAGGGAAAGTTCTGGGAGGGGTTCCACTCATCTATCAAAGTGAGCCAAAAGTATTGAATATGTTGTTTACGAAATGCTTAATGCCAACAAATTGAAGCAGAGTATTTAGTTAGATAAGAACATGCTGGACATTTTGTAACAATCCATTTTGACTTTTAGACTTTACAATGGTGGAATTATTGGAAACGTATGGGTTATGAAAGTCGGAAACAAAAAGTCATACCTTTTGGAAAATAGACCCTTCCTTTACGTAAAGGCTCTGGTTTCACACAGAGGGTGAAAAGAGGTGTTGCAGCAAAGGCAATATGAAAAATATAAAGACCTTTTTGAAAATGGAAACATGTAGAGACACTAAATACAAATACAAACCTGAAAACAAGCAGAATGTGTCCTCTTTAACATGAAAGAAGGATGCTTGAATCACCTTTTCCTCCTGATTGTGAAGGATTAAGTAGAGCACATGTCTCTCTGTGTTTTGGGCATTGGTATCTGGGCGTTACATCGCCCCCCCCCCCCCCCCGCCCGAGCCAAGCGGTGCCACATGGCCAGCTATGCATCACTTTCTGAGTGTTTGGCTGAAGCCTCGTCCTCTCTCCACGGCCTCAGCCTGCGTCCACAGCCCGTAAAGAGAACATCCATCAGGACATGTGTAATTTGCCATGCAGTCACGCTTCTGCGCTAAATTCATTTGTTAACCAGTTGTTAAATGTGTATGTGTGTGACTGTAGTATGACCCATCATGTTTTCAGGGATTTCCTTTCATTTTCTTTGAACTTTGCTTCACTTTTAACTCTCAATGCAAATGTGTTCTATTGCCTTCCATGAATCCGCAGCTGTTTTGAAAGGATCGTAATTGACTTGTTGGCTAATTCAATTTGGTTATCAAAAGTAGTGAAGACTTTGTTCAAACAAAGACAAACTTCTCTTTTCATCCTGTTCAATAGAAGACACAATGATAACTAAACTGGTGTTCACTGTCTGATACTCTGTGTACTCAAACTCCAAACTATTTGTTGCTCGGTGACAGTGACGTGACCCAGAACATTTGATGAAATTAAATGCTTGGAGAATTTTTTCGGCACTGTCCTGCGATTGTTCAACACGTCGCTTGTTTCTCTCGCCCGAGTGTCATCTTTGTTGTCCGTCCTGCTGTAATGACATTCTACAATTACCGGGCTCTTCAGGTCTGTTTGCTCTGTTATCCAACTGTTTCCTCTCAGCCTTGCATCACACTCACAGCTTTGCTCTGAATGCTACCGAATGGGTTTCCTAGATCCCCCTCCACACAATGCTGTTTAATTCTGGTTACACAACACTAGATGTCACTCCAATGTTCTGAGATTAGTTTGATGTGACTGCCTTTGCACCTAGGTGGACATCCCTATTCGCCTTTTAGTGCCTTTCCACACATCAGCTCGCATGCTTTCACATCACATCACATTACATCACATATCCCCATAGATCCATGGATCAAATGCTTGTGTCATGCAAGTCGGAGATGCTGCCTCAGATAAGCAGATTTAAAGTGTGTGTTATTTGAGCAGAAAACTGGAGAGGGGTTTGCACTGTGGTGTGATCCGGGCTCTCAGGGGGAGGCTCCCGCTTGTCAGAATGTGCTGTTGCAGGATCTTCCTGATGAAGTCATTAAGAAGTCATTAAGAAACCATTAAGAATCATTAAGTCGGCGAGGTGGCACTCCAATGCGCGCACAGCGAAGCGCCAGGCATCAGGAAAACTTGTTAATCACGCAGTTTATTTGTTTCCCCAGTGTGAGACTGTAAATACTATGACAGTGTGTTGAAGTGTGCATCCTAATGAAAGTCTGTATTAGCTCCTTTGCCAGTGTGTGAACGCCCGTCTCCAGAGGGGCCACTCTCATCATCACACAATGGCTGCCTTCTCGCCAGCTAACCCTCTAAAGCAATAAACAAGAGAACGGCTTTCTGATGCCGTTAGCTCATTTCGCCCTCACTCAGCCAGGTGGCTCGATTTATAAAATGGCAGCGAATATCCGGGAGCAGTGAGCTTTGTTTTGTGTCCTTTCAGTTTCCATTTGTGATCTTTTGCCACGTGTGTATGGGTCTCGCCAAGTGTCTGCACTTGTCATGCATATAGTTGAGGCCGTGGTGTTTTTCCAGCTGATTGTGTGCACTAGAAGCCCCATACTGTGACAGGTCGGGAGGAGGAGGGCGCCGCTTGAAAAACCACTGAAGAGCTCTTATCTTACTCATTAGGCCTGAGCGAGATGTGGCCTTCCCCCATGATTATCTCCATACAGTAAATCTCTCATTAGGAGGTCCCTCTAAACCAAGCCCTCAGAGACGTGAGGCTATCTCCAGGATGAGGAGGGAGGGGCCGAGGCTCCAGTGCCGTCTGATGCTGATATCAGGCAGACTTAGCCTCCATGGGTTGACTACTGACAAAAAAAGCATATTCGTAGCATGAAGTGAACATAAAAGCTAACTTTTTGAATTGTTTATGATTTATTTAGTTAACAAATAACACAACAATGTGCACTGCAAACAATGTGCACTGCAAAGACACATTTTGAAAAATCATATGCAAAAGATACTGTAAATGACAAGCATGGTGTGGCAAAGAAGAGAAGCCTTAACCCCAACCTTTTATTAGATGTTTCTGTGCTTATCTCTTATTCCTGCACTTCAGGTGTTGACAGCCTCTGTTATGGAGGTAATTAAGTTATTGTGTTAGCTATCACACTGTGTGATAAAGCACTTAGCAATTAGATGGGTTGCCTCTCCTCAGGTTGCTAAAAACAATACAGATGTGTAGCTGAAGTTTTCATTTGTCAGCTTGGTGTCCTACAAAGAACGTTCCCGTCCAAAGTCAACTTGTACATCTGCAACTTAACCATCCTATTGTCTTTGTTTCCCCCCCTTACTTTGGTGTTCACGGTCAAATTTGACCGGTCCTGTTTTAACTGCTATTACAATAACGCAAAATACATTCATCATCACCAAACTTCATTTAACACCTTTTTAAACTGTAAATATTGTATCAGACTACTGGTATACATAAAACACTGGTCATGGTTAGGTTAGGTATAGGTTAAATCTAACCTAACCAAGTAGTTTAATCCAATTTTTGGTATGTATTCTTTCAATGTATAAAGTTAAATGTCTTAAACTGCGACTATAATCAGGGAGAAAATGTGTTTCCCCCGAAATGTTTTTCAGTTTGGTTGTATTGTAATGTAAAAGTAATACTTTACAATTGTTTAGCTTCCTTTGTTTTTGGGCAATGGGTCAGTTTAGATACCAGAGTGTAAAGCTGTCTTCACAGGACTCACACGACTTTCTATTTGCTAACAGGGTGAAGAGCCTTGCTGTGAAACCAGCTAGTTCATTTTCATTATATGGATTCTATAGTCCCCTGCTGTCATCTTAGTTGTTTATTGTTGAAAGGTGTCAAACTTGAAATAACTTTCACTTTGAGCGCAGCGCTCGGTGACAATATCAGTGTGTGCGACGCCGAGATTAGCGCTTCCAGTCCTGTCTGATGTCTAGTTTAAGGAGTGAAAGAGTTATACATGTAGATGCTAGACATTTTGTCCCCCTGAAATCCCCTCAGCAGCAGCCCTGACACGTTAAATATCTGTTCCAGGGCTTCTGTCCAGCTCTGGGACCCCTAAATCATTTAAAGCCTCCCCCACCGTATGCTGTGACCAAAACATCCAAAAATAAACAATACAAAATGCAGGTCTGTTCAACAAATGTCATCACAGCCTAGTGAATCCCTGCGTGAACTTTTACTGCCATTCATGCAGGGTAAGAATATTGACATAAAAGCTGTCAAAAAACAAAAAGCTACATGACCGATGGCTTTCAGCTGCCATGTTATCACCTTATAGATGTGCCTTTGTCCGCTCATTTGGCTTGACACCTCCTCCTGCTGATTCTTTAGCCAAAAAACACGACCCTCCTGCTGACCGTATGACCCAGGTCAACTCGCTTCTCTCAGGGTTTAATCTGTGTTGTGTGTAAACACATTAACTGGCAATTAATATGGTGATTCTGCTCCAGATATGCTTGTAAAGGTGGAGTTTGGACTTGGCAAGCAGCTTTTGGGATCCATATGGGTTAGCCGCCGAAGCAATATTCCACCTGCTCCTGCCGCCATTATTTTTCACACATGCAAACAAATGCGCCAAATGAGAGCCACATCATTTGGTTTAGCATGCACTGATGAGGGAGAGTGGGGGTGGGGGTGGGGGGTGATAGGGGTTCATTCTTGCAGCATTCATACAGTATACACCTGGTTAGTATGTGTCGAGACGTGTCAGTCCTTCCCGCTCCTCCGTTATGTTAATTTAAGTCCTCCCACACGAGGAACATGATGATGTGAGGGTTTCATCAACAGCTGCAACTGTCTGTCAAGTGACACAACATTACTGCAGTATCAGTAGTTTCCTGTCTTCTAGTTTAACTCCACAAACTTTCGCTGTCGGATTGCATTGATAACGTGGAGGGAAAATGATGTAAAATGGGGAAATATTCAAAGTCTGACGCTGAGGCTCGATATGGCACTTCACCTCACCTGCAAACTCACATGCTTCAACAAATTGAACCATATTGCACTAAATTACTTTTTATTTCAATCCGGTTTATTTTCAAGCCATGTAATTGAATCCTTAGCCTATATATCATCTTTGTTTAGAAAGAAAGGGGCGATCAATGAAAGATAATGCTGTGTTTGATATTGAATCAATGTGATGCTGCACAATTATCATTCAAAACGCAGCGTGGCAACCTGATCTGCCGCAGATGTGTTGTCACAGCCTTTGTTGAAAAGGTCTCAGGTGACTGGCAGCATGGAGGCATTCAAATAAAACAAACAGGGGGAAATAACACTGAAACAAAACCAGATTCCGATTGTTTACCCTGTGCGACGGATGACTGTCGTGTCCGCCTGTTGCTTTACAGTCCTCTGGTTTCTCCGTCAGGTGCATGCAGGTCACAGCTGACATGTTGCGTAATGCCTGCAGAGATGATCGGCCACATCTACCAGCTGCAGAACCAGTGATTGCAAACAAGCTCTGTTAACTCTCATCAGGATTCCCTCACAAACACTAATTCAGGATTCAGAGCAGCGGCAAAACAAGTGGCCAGTTTTCATGTCACACATCCTCTCTGCTCTTTTCTCGCTGCGGCACTTTCATCATCCACAAGATAGAATGCATGATGGAAATATAAATGTGTCGTAGCTGTCCTCTGTAGAAAACACCCACGTTTGAATGCGTTCGCACTGAACAATCACAGGATTCCCAAGCCGGTTGCATCAGTGCCTTTCTTTCCTCTCTGCCTGTACCTCAGTGTGATTAGAAAGCAGGTGTACGTTGATCTTTATCTGGTACTCCTGTGTATTAAAACTCAATAAACGTAAATTATGCATGGTACACAAGACAACAACTATGTTAACCTTGATAGTTCAGTGTATATATTTTGATTAGCAGAATCCCTGAAAAAATATAGAGCGGGGATATATTCAAAAATGTTAAATGAACAAATCCCAAATATTTCACATTTTTGTATATATATATTTTCTTAGATTTAGCCCTATGAATACATTAATAATAATAATAATAATAATAATAATAATTATAATAATAGCAATAACAATAATAATAAACATTATTTTAAAAATGTAAAATAAAAAGGCCCCCGAAATTGCTAAATGAAAAATATATATATAGGAAATTATATTCAGCTATATGCTTAAACATTCTTTGTAAATAATAATAATAATAATAATAATAATAATAATAATAATAATACAAATAATCTAGATAAAAAATATAATTTATGAATTAATCTGACATAGTATATCTTCATCAGGACATAAAAACAAGCACTTGGATGTATTTATCAATATGAAGCATGTGACAGGAAGCAGTGACATTTGTATTAAATGTGACATTCATTTGGAGAAGCATTCCTAAATCACCACTGACCTACTGCATTTGTTCATGTTTGAAAATGCTTAGCGTAGCACTTTCCAAGGCAGTAGGGATGCTTTGTGTTAAATGAGTCATCAGCAGTAAGTAACTTCTCAGAGATCGCAGGCTGTTGGCTGTTTTGGAGTAGCAGCCACAAACCTCCCACTCCCCCCACATGGGGTCTCTCCTCCGGCTTGGCCCGGATGGACTAGCAGTCCCCTGATGGTTGCATCCTTCCCCCTGAGGTCCGTTGGGTAAAGGGAGGAGAGAGATGCACTAGCAGACGCTGGCCACAGTTGCTCTGCCTGGCATGAGCGCTGCGTTGGCTCCGAACGCACCGCACTCTTCCAAGAGCTCTGTCTTTTCCGGCCGGCCTGAGCGCCCGCGTGGGTCCTGGCATGCTGAGCCTGAGCTTGGCATCCCGGACAAACAACAGGAGGTGGAGGCATCCTCGCTCTTTCTCTCTCCTGATGATCTGCTCCAAGGACGATTTCCCTTCTCTGGAAACTGGCTGCTGTTACCCACATAACAACAGCAGCAGCATCAGCATCAGCTAAAGACCTTCAAAAGCAAGAGAATAGAACAAAAAGGATCTGAGGGATTATGTTTATATGCTTGCTTCATATTGCAAAGAATCACATCCAGGCTAATTCATTTGCGAGTTTGGATACACATATATTTGCACGCTGAAAATACATTATGCGTGATCGGGCCTCTGACAGGAAAGATCTGCCAGTATTTCTGCATTTCTGCTAATTGTGAATATACCATGTCACTTGGAGAATGGCACTTTCCAAATAATCACACGTAATATGCTCATTGATTCAAGGCATTATTCAGCCTGACATGTGTTCACATACAGTAGCTGTTGTTCTTGTTGTTAATCAGTTGTGACAGATGCATCTTTCTTGTCTGTGTCATTAACAGTCAATGCAGAAGTAGTTAGCTGAAGGGGTTGCTAAAACATTAACCCATGTTGTTTTTTCCCTCCTTCGAAGAAATACGCAACCGTGAACTATATATGTGCAGCTGTGTCGATCATATCCACTCCTGTCGCCACTGTAAAACTGTAAAAACTAAAACAAGATATTCTCATAGCTTGACAGACAAAACAGAATCATTTAAAGTCCAAAACCGCTTACATATAACACCCTCTTAAAAAGTTTTTTTTTTTTTGGTGCTATAAACACTGTAGCTGTCCATCGATACATTATACTTCAAAATGATATTCAATAAAAGCCATGCATCAGAAAAAAGAACCAACAATGTGAAAAGCCTGATTCCAGAATATTATAACCAACATCTCAAAGTTAAAAACCTATAAATGAGATCTTTTTTTCAAATCGTCCACCACAGCTTCCCATGTTTGAAATATTATTGCATATGTAATGCTGTGATTAATAGTCGGTGCTTAAGGTGTTACAAACAGCAGGAGAATTAAAGCGTTAACACTGTCCAATCAACATGCACCGTGTAATGAAGTGCTTTAACAGAATGTATTGGCATATTAGTCGTTAAAAAAAAATACGTTATGCATAAATATGAGTAATAGATGTTTTGTATTCAAAAATAATGTTCATAATTTAACAAATACACAGGGGAATTGTCATATAATGGTGTGAATAGCAATAGTATGTCCATGTGAATATCTAATCAAGGGTTACGAATACATTCTGTATTTAGTGAAATTCAACTATGTTTTTTATGTTTTACAAACGGGTGCAGCAACTTTCAAATGTGTTGTTGTATTTACAGCAACAACTTAAAGCTCCCCTAAGCGCTCTGTCAGTATTTAGAAAGAAAGTCAAACAATCTGAAATAATTGTTTAACTAACTTCCTGTGTGAAAGCTGCCAACTGAAATCTAGACAAGCACAGAAATCCTGCTGCCAGCTGTATTGTTTTTGCCGCCAGTGTGATACTGACATCAACTCTAAATGTCTCAATGTGTTTTGCTTGATTCATTATGTTGCACTTTCAAAGTTATAAAAAAGGGTCAAAAAGGACCGGGGATGTGATGCGAAGCCATCCAACCCTTCCTGTTTATTACACACATTTAAAACACTTCTCTGTATCACTGTTTCCTGCGTGTCAGCATTATCATATCGATCTCGTGCTGTGGCTATTGAGCTGGAAGCCGCTCTCTTTTCTCTTCTTCTCACCAATCTGACTGACCAACAGGGTATTTGAATCCTAACAACGTCCTTCAGGCGTCACGTGACCCACAAAGGGAGCATCTCATTTCCATGCAGAGCTCTGCGGACGGCTAGTTTCTGACCGCCCCAGCTGATGAAAATAAAGGAAAGTGTATCCTAAAGCAGCGCCCTTCCCACAACCTCCATAATTCATGCTGTTTATGATGTAAATATTTCAGAGAGGTGAGATGACCCCACAGCATGGCAAAGGCCATTCATAATCATAAAAAATACGAACCGCCCTCTCGATGATTAATTGCATGCATTTTGCATAATACTTTGTTTGCTGTGAGCTTTAAGCAATTTACTATCAGACCAACAAACTGTCAAAGTAACCAAGGCTATACTTCAAAGTGATTTTTGTCGCTGGATCACCGGTTGCTCCACAGTTATCTCCAAACAAGATGGATGCTTTTAAAACTAAGATTATTATGTACTCGTCTCAAAGAGTGGTTCCTAAAAATGTAATCAATAGCTGCTAAAAGAAAGTAAAGTGCTCCATAACAGAGTTAAGAAAGGATGAACATTTATTGATTCCAAGCGAGGACATTAGTTTGTTTTTGCAACAGGACAAAGACAGAAAAATAACAGATACATGGAGAAAAAAGTAGAATAAATAAATGAGGCATAACATTTATTTTTTAAATGGACAAAATTATAGAAAGAAAATGCTTTTTATAGTTAAAAATCTGAAAATAAAGGCAGCACAGGATGATATATCATGCTTCAAAAACATTTGATCCAATTTAAGTGGATTGTATATTTTGTTTTACTCTCGTGCCACATCTTTTCAACTCCATGTGATCTTTTTTCATAGGACGACTGATTTTTTTCTATATAATGAAGTGCCCCTTTATGATTCCATCAAGATCAAATGTGAATTCATCTTGACTATATGGATTATACTGCCAAGAAATGCTTGACTCCAGTAAGAACAAGTACAAAAACACTTCTGCAAAAATGTTGGCCAAGTAAACCCGGAACCTTGGCAACTTCAACGTGTCCTTTGTCAACCGGATCATTTTAATTAATTTAACCTTTTTCTGTTTGGTAAAACAGACTGACTTCCTTATCCTCTGCTTTACTGTAGCAAATAAGAAATGGCAAGGTTAACTTATTCAACACTGAATAGTGTGCTCAATTTGTTGGCTCAGTCAAGGTTAGGGCGAGGTGAAAAAGAAGTTCAGCCAGCAACTGGTATAGTATGTTTTTTCAGTGATTTATAATCATGATAAGTACTTATTCGTAATTCCTTTTAACCCTCCTGTTGTTTTCGGGTGTTACTGCTTTCATCAATCATAACTTTTTTGTTTTACATTCGATTGATTCAAGACTTTTTGATGTCCTTCACAGTAGACATTTGAACATATTAAATTGCTGATCACCACTTTCATTGAATTAAGGATGATTTAGTCAACTTTGTAACACCCATGGTGTTCCCGGTCCACACACACACACACACACACACACACACACACACACACACACACACACACACACACACACACACACACACACACACACACACACACACACACACACACACACACACACACACACACACACACACACACACACACACACACACACACACACACACACACACACACACACACACACACACTAGATGTGTTCCCCCTCTAGATGTGTGAATCACACCTGGCACTCAGAAACACACACAGAACAATGTGATACATTTCCCGCTCTTATATGCCCATCCCCCCACATGGATCACACCTGGCACACGCAATACATGTTCAGTGTCTGTTCTTTGTATATTTACTGCAGTTTTTCATGTGTACCAGTAGCAGGGGCGGCGCCAGCCTAAGCACCCCCAAGAAATATATGTTTTTTATTTTTTTTTAATTATATTAAATTAGAAAGATTATTGATTACATCAATGCAAATGTGAAACAAACAAATGTTTGACCAAAAACATAAAGCCAACACAGGTGATTAGGCTAATGGCCAGCACCCATTAGATTGTTTTACCTACCCATAGGCTAAATTACTTTGTGACACTTTAGTGACTTCCTGTTAGCTGGAGTGCCAAATTATTTGCTAACAGCAAAGTGACAAATTGATCGTTTTTTTAGTCCTTAAACGTCCACGTGTGGACACTCAATCAAAACCACCTGAAAGCGAGAGGGATTCTGCACATAATAGGCCTCGTGAGTACAAGTAGCTTACTTCTGGCTCTCTGTGTTTCATTCAAGCTCTGCTCTGTGTGTGTGTGGCACGAGCCATTGTGTGTGCGTGCGCGAGCACCGGTGGGTCTCTACCGGAGATCGTTCTGGTTAGCATCTGGTGCTAGCTAGCCAAGCTAACGGATATAAGGAGCTTTTTCAACAACAAAGTGGAGGGAGAACTCTCTCCTGTCAGACTGAGAGTCTCAAATAACCTCAGCTCAGGTGAAGTAAAGGACTCTCAGTGTTTAGATAGTTAACTTTAGTCTAGTTATCTCAGTGGGTCTCAAACGTTTTGTTTTAAAAGGGGAGTGATTTGTAAAATATCTATAAAGAAATAGTAAATCTGTTTACAGTTCCGTTTCATATGTATGTTGAAAGATGTATCCATAGATCTCTTCATTTTGCTCTCAAAGTGCACCAGATTGATGCTTTTAACTTTAATATTTAAAAAAAATAATCTTCGGGAGCACTTCAAAATGCAAGATGGGGAGGGGGGGGTAGGGTTGCTAGTGGATCGCCGGAGCTGTTAGATTAACATTAAAATGATTATATTGTAGTTCTAAGTGCAATGCCTTGCGGCCTGTAGCACCATCCTTGATGGAGCATATGTGTGGGCAGGAAAGGAGTGAGCAGAGAGTAGAGTAGTTGTCGATTTTTGTTCTGTTTTTTGTGACTATCTGCCTCACCCTGTCAGACTTTCAGTTGCGCGCGCTACTAAAGAGACGTGTTACCATGGAAACCAATAAAGAAAGGGAGAATTCGGGAGAAATGCGGGAGAAATATGACCCCGGGAGGAAACCGGGAGAGGGCAATGAAATCGGGAGTCTCCCGCGAAAATCGGGAGGGTTGACAAGTATGAGTTGCAGTTGAAAATTCAACTGTAGCGCTGGTGCATTAATGGGAAACCCTTAAAGTTTGAGCACCCTCTATGAAACGTCAAGCTACCCCACAGCACCCCCTAGAGAAAATCTCTGGCGCCGCCACTGACCAGTAGTCTGATACAATATTTAGAGTTTGAACGGATGTTAACTGAAATTTGGTGATAATTAATCGTTGTTGTGTTAATGTAATAGCAGTTAAGACAAATAAACTACTTCTACTAATAATAATAATCATAACCAATTCAATTCACCGACATCTCTTCACCTGCACTAGTGGCCGTATCAAAGCCGTGATTGGTCAGATGTCGATTCATTACAACGGTTTCGGTTTACAGACGTGCTCCCCTTGTCACCTCTCACTCTCGCGTGTCAGCGGGGGGTGCGCGGAGAACTGCGCACAGCAGCTGAGGCCCTCTGGGCGGGGCCCCCTGCGCAAGGCTGGCCCCATGCAGCCTGCGTGATTGGCCTGTATTTTGTACATTTGATTGATTTTCCCGACAAAACTCACAATGAATTTATTATTTTGCTGAATGTCAAGTCAAAAGCATTGTGTGTAGGAAAATATCATATGCTAAGCTAACAATGTCTCAGTTGGATATCTAATTGAAAATTATTAACTAAAAACGTAGTAAATAAGGTTGACATAAGTTGAAACTGGCATCTTCTTTAGTTCATTAGAACATGGATTAGATTTCATTACTGCACTCATATCATAACACATGAAATGCCTTCACTTGTTGCATGCAGTACACACACTGACAGGATGACTCTTTGCTGTATGCTTTTTATAGCTTCCTATTCTGTTATAAAATCCAACGCAGTGACACACGCTTACATTTGGTGGTAAATCTGCGGGATTGTGTTATGCCCCAAAGACGGATTGCTTCACAAACGGAGACAGGAAGTAGGTATTGTTCCCACAGTGTACACAAAGAGCTGAGCATCAGAAACAACAAAAACAAGTCAGTGTTTTTTTGTGTCCTTGTGGCGAACGATCCTTCCAAGTTATTTCCGAGAAAATTGAACAGAGAGAAGCCACCTTACAGTTTTAGATGGGCTGTGTGCTTGATATGGCATGTGTGACCAATTAAAAGACACAGCTGTTCTTCTTCCCATCTGTTTGAAACAGCTCTGTATTATATACTTTTGCCGTGTTTGGATGTGATGTGACATTCTCTCAATGAATCAGCAGGCTCCTCATTTGTTCTCATCAGCCGAGATGCTGTCTGATTTATCCTCATCCATCTCCTGTCCTCATGTGCGCTTGTTGGGAATACTTAAATTGGACGATTAGACAACAGAACAAGTTCTTAGAGACAGTTTTTCTTCTACTGGAAATGAGAACTCAAACACAGGCTTTGTTGGTTAGAATAAAATGATATTTTTTCAAATTTAAAAAGCAATCTTGATAAATTAAAAACGGTCTTGCTGCTGCAACCTTACTTTGTCTTTTATGACCAGGAGCTAGTTGGCTAAAGTTGGCGAACTGCAAATAGTTATTGAGGATTAGTCAACATTAGCATTGTTCTTACAATCAAGAAATACAAGTGGTCAAAGTACGTAGATCAGTAGGATCACCATGTACTGATTTTGTCTCCTTGTTGGTCCTATTCCACTTGCTCTTAGTCGGCCTAGTATGGTCAATGTTCTCAAACCAAACAACTTCAGTGTGAGGTTATCCTGTTAATGCCTCGTTTTGCAAAGTGGAATCTGTTCATATCAAGTTATTCAACCAAACTCTAGATTTAAGAAAAACAGGTCAAAACATTGTCCGTAGCACGCAACTGTGTCCCTGTCATACTCATTCTCACTTACTGAAAATAGTACTTATGGATTCGCAGAGGGGTGGGACATGAGTGAGGCGCACATGGCAAATGTTTGTCATTTGCTGAAGAACCAAATCTCTTCCAGTTCCTTCCATTGCTCTGGAAATGTCCTTGATTCTCACCGTCCCTGCACCTTCTCTCCACTGACACATTTGCATTATGCTCATGTAAATAACTTGTCTTCTTCACTGTTATATGTTTATTTTCTTCCGATGTTGGAAATGTCATCAAGGCTCGACATTAAGGACTGCCCGATGGCCCGGGGCCATCTAGTAGTTAGCTCGGGCAATGAAGCCTCACCTGCTGGTTGCCCGATCGGGCAATCTATTATGCCAGTATCATGCAGCTCGCGGATCCAGTAATGAGTGACCCGACAGTAAAACTAAACATATCTATAACTAGTTTAGGTAGTTTGAGAGGTAATTAAAATAGCTACGTGTGATATTCTAACCTGAAGTGTGTGTTTTGTCCGCTCACCGCTGCATGTGATTAAGCAGAACTGTGTGTCGACTCGTCAGCAGCAGCTGATCTCTCTCTCCCGTCAGATTAGACTTCACTCGCGTTTATGTCCATATCGATCAGATCTAGCTAGTTCTAGCTAATGATATGACTACCTGCTTATTAAAAGACACCTAAACAATAAGTGTCGCTATGCAACTGGGTGAGGCCACAAAGTGTAGCGCAGCATTATGCATTTGTTTACAAGTCCACCGGAACCCCGAGGCATTACCAACAGATCAACGCACAATCAACCCATACAGGACATCTCTTTCTCCACATTAAGTGTTACACATTAGAATTTACTATTCTTCTCTGTCACATAAGTGGCGCAACTGAAGCGGTATTGCGCAAAAGGGAAATGGTTTTGACCAAAGAGATTTAGATTTGCCGGATAACGGGAACTTTGACGTCGCCATTTTGTGTGCTTCGCGGATACGCTCGGCTCCTCTCGACTGCTTCTCGGTCAGCTTCCGGATGAGGAAGCATTCATTCGACCAACTTACAGTAGATAACATTACAAACATTTTTAACAGGGGCCATAATAGTGTAAATAATGTTTATTTTGGCAGTTACAACTGAATGTAATGTTTTCTACTTTTTTACATCTGGGAAGGCATTTGCCTTCATCAGATGGAAAGTGTCTTGACCAACAACTTAAGTATTTCTTATAGCTATGCAGGGCATGCAGGCGAAAACAAACACAAACAAGAACAAACAAACTTGAAATTGTACAATATAATATTGTGGTGGTTCATCTTATAATTCAGTCTAGAGAATGCACCAGACAGCATCTAAGACCTGCAAAAATCTTTTCTTTTCTAGGGGGAGGCCCCCCAAACCCTTCGTGCCATTTCGTCCGCGCACATTTTTCAGGGCAATCTCTATTGGGCTCAGGGCCATCTGTAAATTAGCTTAGATGGCCCACAGGGCCATCTCCCAAAATCCTTAATGTCATGCACTGGTCATGAACTTGCTCATTGCCAATGCGACATTACACACAGGCTTTTTACCAGGGAGATTTTTAAATATCCACATGATTTGGATAGACTAAGGGGTTGCAGTGAATGTGTGAAATGGGCTATAGTGTTGTTTTACAGGAGAACTTAGCTCTACGGATGATGTTAAATATATAGCACCAATTATCTTGTTATTAGTGTCTTTTACTGACTGTTATTTGTAGTACTGGAACCATTAGCTGATTAGTGTCAAATGTGTATATCAGTTATAAGGACTACTTCATCGTATTCAAACTTCCTCTATATGAGGATTTACAGTAATGCCTCTTATCAATTTTTATTCTGACTTATTTTCAACCATGCATGAAAGCATTAAGATCTTGTTTAAATATGTCCCTCAGGCTCTAGGGAACTCTGATTACTTTTTAAAAATATTTCTTGACTTCACTTGCGAACTTTCTGAAACTAACACTAGTTACCATACCGACGAATCATAGCGATGCATTGATAGGCTGTGCCTCGGGTTGACTGAGTCACCAGTGCCTTGGATCAAACACAGACAGACACAACTGACCAAATAAAGGGCTCCTCTGGTGGAATACTGCAAGCACTAGCAGTCAATAGTCTTATTTGAAGTAGATCCCTGAGAGGCTGGAGTAACCCACAGCCTGAGTGAAGGTTGGTCCTGGATACAAACCAGCGCTCTCCCCTCTCTATGGACACAGACAATACATCTTGAGGCCTTGTGAAACAGGTGCTGGCAGTTAGCCGGAGCAGCGAGACGTAATGTTTGATTGGAGTGGAGCCAGATCAGATTGTTCCCTTCCAATTGAGCCCCAACCAGCTGACATTTTCACAGTATTTAATAAAAGCCACTCTTGATTAGCGAGGCCTTACCACAATCTTTTTATTTATTCTCGGTGGCAGAAAAGCATTAATTCAAAGTAATTAATGAACAAGTGGTAGAGGGCCTGGGAACAGCTGCCTCCTCTGGGAGGCTGGAGGAAGGGACTGTTTCCTCTGCCCTGATTAGATGCACTCCATTTCCAAGCTCCCCATGACACTTTTACTGTCTAATGATAGCTGCTGCTGTAGTGGTGTACCTAGGTTTTATGTTGCACAACACACTGGAAGGACACAGAGCTGTTTTGGTTTTCTGATTACTGCTGCTGTGCAACATATTCTTGTTTCTTTGGGAACAATACACTGCAACTGCTGTGTCCAGGCTTTCTCATTGCATGCATGGTGAATCATACTCGCAGTGTTGTTGCAAAACAGTAGAGAATACTGACAGATTTATGAATATTTCAATGACTAAATACCACTTTGCATATTCTGCCCTGCAGCTCCAGTGTTAAAAATGAAATCCACAACAACTGATTAACATCAAAACTGAGATGAAAGTGTTAAAAGCAACCCAATTTCAAAATGTGATTTTATGCAGCAGCCACAGCAGACGTGTTATGAGTCCATTTGGAGTCGTTCAAGATCCCATCCGTCTTATAATGTGCCCATTTCGGCATCGGGGCTTTTTCTACATTTATTTCAGTCATTTTGTTGTTTTCTAGCCCTTCCCTTCTCATATCTTCTGTCTTTGGCTGTCACTCGACTTCAGTCAGACGGATAAGCGGATCTCTTTTATCTACACTTGATCTTTTTCTCTTTTATCACAACGTCTTGATTTCACCCCCCCCCCCTCGACATTCTTTTTCCTTCCAGTTGGCTGGCCATAGAGCTCTGCTTTATGAAAACAGTTTAGACTTGAAAGGTGGCAGCGAGGTGGTGTGAGGGGGGGTATGTGGGCTGTGGTGCGGCCAGCCCACAGGTCAGACTTCCTTTCGTATCTTTTCTGTGTCTCTATCAGTGCTTGGCTTCCCATTAGCTGCTAATTGTCTGCTGGCTTCTTATACTGTAGATACTGTCTGAAGATCTGGGCTTACTTTTAGACCACCTTTCAAGCCAAAAAGTTGTTGTTTTTTACCACAAGACAAGGTGGTGTTGGGCTCTGTGAAGGAAATTGTTTCCGTCACTTTCTGCCTGAGACAGGTGGAAGTTAATTGTTTCATTCAATTTAGAGTTTGTTTTGCTACTTTATACTTCTACTCCACTACATTTTACAAGCCAATACTTCACTAATACTGCACGGCATTTATACTATATATATATATATATATATATATATATTATATATATATCATTCACATTATTAGCAAATACAAAATATAATTAATCAAATACAAAACAAAATACAAAAATGAGTGACGTTTAAGAAATGTACTTACTATATTATCGCAGTTACTTTGGCAGCCCTGCTGTTAATAAAAGTGCTTGAATCAAAACACAATTGGTGCTAGATTACTTATAAACATCACTCACATGTTTATGTTGTTCCAATTATTTCAGGTTTATTGCAAGTAGTGTTACACATTAGGCATGGGCGGTATCATTTTTTTCATACCGTCATACCTTGCTGACATCATACCGTGGTATACGGTATATGACGGTATCAGTCCCAATTTAAGGGGTAATTTCTCCCCCCCAACATTTTTTTACTCACTATATCAACAGCCCCACCAAAAATATTTTCCACCAGCCGCCACTGACGGTATGACTTGGGTCGACTTGAGTGAGGTGGCGTTCGGCGGCAAATAGATGTTTCGAACGGTATATTATATGTTCGGTGTAAAATGCAGCCCGAGCCGGTAGACGCTCGCAAAGTGCCGCGACGTGCGCGCAAGTGCAAAACAAGGGCTGCATACATGACACATTGTGCAAATGGCACATTTTGAGATCGGATACAGGACGCGTTTGTAGATGTCCGACGTTGTTTCCATAGTGAGCTAGGTTAACAATATATCATCATACATAAACATTTTCCGGGAGTAAATACTTGACTTATTGAATAAAGTTTGCTATATTCACTAACTAGTTTGGCAATATTATTCCGTGCATGTGTTAAAAACCTTATTTCCATTTGATTCATTGGATTACTCGCGTGAATGTTTAGCACGTAAATGCTTTCGTTTTTAAAACCGTCCGACCTCGACTACAAAACCATCAACCAGTTGCATAGGATTAAAAAATGTCAACACTCACTCACCCCGTCTTAAACATTCCCTAAGAAGTGCCTCTGTCTCTCGTTGTGCTGGATGAAGTCACTGGCGACGAGTAAACCCAAAATAGTCCCAAACAGGCGCAGAGACATTTTTCGTTTTTACTAGTTGTCCGAGTTCGGGACCGGCAAATGCTGCCGCCATCTTGCTCAGCTCAGCTCTGTGCTGAGCTCTGAGAGAGGGAAAGACGGACTGCCCTCCCCTGCCCTCTGCTGGCGCGTGCTGTGCATTACAACCAATGTCGTCCCTGTCAAAACTCCGTGTCAGTGTAATAGAATGAAACGCATCTATGATTTGGCGCACAGTCTGTGACGTCACGGTATTGAAAATCATACCGACGGTATTTCGAAATACCCTGGTATACCGTAATACCGTCATACCGTCCAAGCCTATTACACATACAGTACAAGGAGTTTGCTTTGGTGTGTGATGGTGCGTATATGAACACTGTGTGTGTAACGCATAGTTTCTGGAGGGGCTAACAGTCAGTGTCTGTGGTTCCAACTATACATTTTCATGCCACAGTTAAACTCCACATATTGAAACACACATCTGCTTTTGTAGAAAAAATGTAAGCCTGATACATCTACTCCCTCTCCACTTTAATCTCACATCTCTGAGCCACACTGACAAGCACCTTCATTACCATGAACACACTGTCGTTTATTTTGTCTCAATCCCACATACTGCTGCACAAAATACTTAGCAAATGTGTTCTAATGAGAGGCTGAAAATAGTCGCAAATAAATGTTCAATTTTCTCCTGGATGAGTTACGTTCTGAACGTCTTAGTACATTACTAACACCTTTTTATGCCTGCATGTTGAAAACAGACATTAATATTTTAGGGAAATCTATACCACAAGGCCTTGAGGGGATAGGACACAAAACACATTGTTGGCGATAACCGAAAAACTCAAAATAACAAACAACATTGAATGGGATTTTTTAAGAAAATAACCTTATCTAACTTATAGGAAAACAATAATTAGGAAACAACACTACATTATGTTTCCTAATTATTGATTCCTTTTTCTCTTTTCTTTGTCGATGATGTTTTAGAATAATTGTGCAAGTTTTGAATTACAATATTTAAAATAAAATAGAAAATGAATGTAATGGTGTATGTCAGAGACAAGCTGCAAACTCAAAATAGAGGGAAAAAAGCTCCACAAATTGCCTATTAGGTCATAAATTACAGTTGCATTTATTATATAATGTCAGTTAACCATTTCATAATGCATGTCATTTTGCCAAAGCCAAACCATGTGGCTGCAGAAAAGCAAGTTTTAACCATGCTCCTTTTTGGAATATTGTCTCTGAAATGAATAATAAAACTCAGTCAGACACATCAATGCTGAATACATAATTATCTAATCCTAAATAAATAATATAATCTGTTCATTTATTTCTACATCCTAACTGTCCCTGTGTGAGCCATAACTGGAAATCAAACTTGGAAAGTAAAATAAAAAAAACTCTAACTTTTAGTGCTGAAAATGAAGGAGAAGAAATGATTTCTGAAAACTCAACCTGACAAGTGAACCTGCATTTGCATTAACAAAACGTTACTGACATATCATATCATGGTGATTTATTAACCCTGCATTATAAGAGTAAAAGCAGATGGTGGAATTTTCACCTGAGGAAGTGTTCAGCACTTATTTGGATGACATTACAGCTGATTAGTATTTGTGGATACACGTGTAGCCACACTATGTGCAAGTTTTAGATATTACATTTCATAGTAGGCCCCCGAATAGATTGCATGCATGATCAAGTTCTGATGGTGTCACGTTGCAAATGGACAGCATATTTTATTCAACCTTCTGTTCTAATTTGTTTGAATGTATGAATAATGAGGAGAGCAGAGCGGCTGTCTATTGAACCTTGTATTTATGGGCCCAATGCATTAGAAAGTGCAATTCCTGAATGATAGAGAAACCCATTAAAGTAGTAATAAAATTGCAAATGTCTCCCTTCTCTGTTTTCCTACCTTTCAATATGGGCAGCGGATCACGTTGCTCTCACCAACTGTGTGCGAGCCTCTGGCGCAGACATACATAGCAATATGATACAGAACACATTTCCCAATCCAATTCCTCCCCACTGCGTCGGTGAAACACTTGGTGAGATCCATCTTTTTCAATTATGCCGAGAGAGGACACGCATTCCTTTAAGCCTGGAGGGAGAGGGAGGTTTTAAGGACAGGTCTCATCCCCAGATCTCAGCCTGCATTCAAATGTATTGGTGCCATTGGATATTAAAGGAGAATCTGCCGGATTAATCGGTGAGAGGCAAACTGAGGAATCGTCGTCCGGAGACACACACTTACTTACAGGAAAGACCGCTATGATAACACATTTAAAAAAACATGAGCTACACAGCCGGCCATGTTAAACCTAAAGGGTTTGTCTGAGGTGAAAAACATGTGTTGAAAGATAATTCCAGTTTATTACATTTGGGGCTGCATTTTGGAAGTATCAATGCTTGAATTGCCATCCAACTGATATATTGAAAGTGCACCTGAAAGCCAACAAATTCTCTAAACTAAACGACAAGACATGCCACTTTTTAGTTGCCTTGCTAAATGAACCGTGTGACTGTTTCTGATTTGCCCTGCTATGGTTAAGATTACTTTTTTGCACAAAGGGAAAAACCGCTGGAAGAAAAGCAATGTCCAATGTTATAGAAAATGGGAAATGAACAGCAGACGGAGGAGTACAATGCAAAGACTTTATAGAACTAGAGGTGTTTTACCCTTTTACTTGATAAATATGAATCATTTTAGCTTTTTCTAGAAAATAAGCAAATAGTTAAATGGATGGACACTAATCAAATGTAGTGCCCATTCCATTTAACCATTTGCATATTTTCTGCCACTTATCTCGATAAGATTCCTGGACATCTCTAGTACCTTCCAGAGTTTTTGCAGTCTCCTTACAGTTTAATGGTCCTAACCCTGACCCTCACCCTCAAAATGGAGGTGTCCAGGACACATTCTGAAGAGATGCCGAAACCACCTAAATTGCCTATTTTCAATGTGAAGGTTCACTTGTTCGACTCTAAAGTCCATCTAAACATTTGTACACCAACCATTAGTAACTGTAGCCTCATACAGTAGGGTCGGGGTCGAAAAAAAAATGTATGGCCAAAACTATCGAATTAGACACAAAGGAGACTGTCGAGTCAGGAACAATAAAAGGGGACTGTTAAAGCCAACACACTCACCTGAAGGTGTAAGCCAACATTCACAAGTCACCGGCTAATGGCGTCGTCTGGCTGCTGCATGAAGGAGCATGAGCTATGCAGTTAAAGGTTACGGGAGCGGAGTGCGCCCCCAGCCAGGCCCCCCTCGCAGCGCACTATAATCAGTTCAGTGTGTTCATGGTGTTTGGTGTGTGATCACTCAAAAACCCTATTGTGAATGGGGATTGGAAACACCAGGGCGCTTATGAGTAATGGACAGAGAGGGGTCCCTGTTCCCTAACCCTCCTTCTCCATCATGCACAGCAACTGCAGGGGAGGATGGGTGAGGCAGGCCAGCGGGGGGGAAAGGCAGTGGCAGGCCCAGGAGCGTTTGATGCTCGCCCCAACTCACCCGTGATTCACAGCTGGTCATTTGTTTGGCTGTAGGTAGCGCGGCATGAGCGCTGTGCCGGCCTTTCTGATCACCTTAAACATGCACAGGGGTGTTAGAGACCACCCCGGCACCCAGCCAGTCACATCCTCAGCTCCTAATCAGGGAGCCAAGCAGCATCCCTCCGCCTTCTCCTCCTCCTATAGTCCCCCTGACCGACCAGAGGAAGGGAATTACATTTCCCCTGGGTGGCCCAGCGCTGGGAAACAAGCCCCCACTGGCCTCGTGTTGGGGGGGAAGATGAAGATAGCCTGTGGGGTAGATTGAAAAAGTGACAAAATCTTCCCCAAATCAGAGAGGTGACCTAGCCCAGATTGTTTGGCAGATTAAAAGTCTAAGTTTGTGATACTTTTCATTTGTCAGACTACAGTGATTGATTTGTGCTCTAAACCCTTTTTAAGTGCAGTGGCATCGCGGTAGTCTCAGGGGCCGTGTCTCTCCCAATGACATTAAGAGCACTGAGGTAGACATATAGAGAGGCTCGTACCTCTATCTGCACACCATTTTTATTTATCCCATCCTTATATCTAGTGATTAAAGGATTAGTTCATTGATAAATGGACAGGAAATGTATTGGCAACAATGTTGATAAACAGATATGGCCAATGTTAAATCTATCTCCGCAAATATTAAGACATGCTCCTGTTCAAGATTCAAGATTGAAAGGTTTAATTGTGTAATGCACAAGGGCCACATCATACTTGTTGGCAACGGGCATCTTAAGTCTGAGGCTCCTCTATCAGTACAACATACAATGTACTAAAGACATAAAATAGTGTAAGAAAATGGTGCAATTAAATTGCAGGATTACGGAAACTACATGTCAATTCAAATACTGGTTATTGTGATCATATTTAAATATATGGACCTAAACAGGTGCTTTTCTTCGTTTTATATCATATATTAATAAATAACCATCATAAATGTATCATATTTGGACAGTTGGTTGGACAAGCTAAAGTACTTTATTTTCTCTATATATATTCAAGTTAATTCTTGCTATAAATAAAATGCTCCACAAACACATTTTTCAAGCACTGTATGGTAAAATAGTTAACTATGTTTAAATCATAGTCATTTTTTTTTACCCACATGCATGCAAAAAGTACTTTTATTTAGTGACATATTTGCTCTAAATGTGTTTTCTTGCTAATTATGCCGTACAAAACACTTTCAATATTGGTGATTCAACAATGCCTCCATTCATAGAGAACTGCTTTTAAGCATCACATTGTGTTGGTGCCGTAACATTGACATAGCTCCTCTCCATCAACAGTATTATCTACATCATGTTATTCCACTAAATCTGTTGTGAAGGCTCCATAAAGACTCCGTCATTTAAATGGGCACTGGATGTCTCTTGCTCGAGTCTCTGACCCTGTGAAGGTCACTGACGGTCTTTGTAGTAAAACTTTATGGGATGAAAGAATCCCCAACTGAGCGGAGACCTTGGTCTGTAATTGCTTGATACCCTTCTGCCTAATACAAGAGAACGAGAGCGACACTGAGGCTCAGACGGCGAGGGTCTCATCTGTGATATTCACAGATGAGATTGAGTGACTTGGAGTTAAATATTCCGGATGATTCAGTTGGACGCAGTGATCTGGCTCATCCTCTATTGTTTTTTTTGTATTGCCACAGATGGGATAAGAGTGTGCGGGGCTTTTGTTGTCTCCGTGCTCATCGCTGGTCCGTCCTTTATGATCCCGACGTCCCCAGTCTATTCTACACAGAAGCAGCGATTGTCTCTGCAAACAAAACCTCCCTCCCAAGTGATCACTTTCATTGAACCATAGACACTGTATGAAAATATGTTCTCCCGTATTCAGGCGAGGGAAAGGGCAGCCGTCAACAATACCTTTGCCTTTTTCATTCGCACCGCACATCAAAAGAGGGGAAAAATGCAGCGGAGTTGCCAAGGACTTCACAATGATTCTTATTTTTTTCGTTTTATTGTAGCTTTTTGTATCCTCTTCATAAAGAATAACAATGGCTTATTGTCTCTGTCTCTCACTTGGAGCCAGGCAGGGACTATCAGAGGAAGAGTAATAGGATGTACAGGTTGGGGCATATGCTGGCGCAGACAAGGCCCCTAAACTTCCTCTCCATCATTCTCTCCATTTACCCACCGCTGAGGCACATCTGGGTCCAGGTGGCATCTGAACATGTTGTCAGCATGTTGTGGTAACTGCCTTAATGGCTTGAGTCATTCTAACTGACAAGATGGGAAAACAGACATGGCAGAGTCTCACTCAGCCTCTTTATCTTGTGTTTACCAACCACTGTTCCATTGATAACAAAGAGCCTCCTACCGCTGAGGCTTGCTGGAGCCCCGACTAGGCTGGCCAGGTTGGAGTCCTCTGGGTTTCCATAAAACAGCTCACGCAGAGCCGTTTCCTGCTCTGCGGTGGTAGACTTGTATATCTACAACCCTAACCCTAATACATTATATCAAGTGAGATTGAATACTTTGTTGTTGTCTTTATGTGCTCTGTTTGGATCCTGTTATTAAAAATGCTAAAACTAACCAATCAGAGGTCAGTAAAATATATGTTGACTTTATTCAATTTCACACAGTATATGTAGTGAGGTTCCTAAGAGCATTTTCTTAACAATCATAACATACAAGATTGTAATTCTCTGCTTTTTTCATATTTTGGATTTATGCTCAATCTCCATTTTTGTGGCAGTTTTGTAATCAAATGTTCCATTGACTGGCACAATATGAGGCCCCATTTTTGAACCCACACTATTGGTATGATGGTATCTCGGAATATTTGGAAATACATGATGTGATTTAGCCTTGATAATATGCAGTCAGTGACACTGCTATCAGCAACCATATTATCTTGTACAAAATGCTGTAGTTTTGCTAATGTTTTATGAAGGTTTTCTAGTTATAGAAAAACACAAAAAGATGGAACCAATATTGAATTGTATTATATTGTTTGTGTTAGTCTTCATTCAAGATATAGGTTTTTTGCCTCTGAAACCTTAAACTTAATCCATTATTTTTAAATCTCTATGTTGAATGTTTGATTCATTTGAAACATTCAGTACCTGTAAGGAGAACCTCATTTTACACAAATAATGAAACATATCAGACTGATCGGTCCACTGCAACCATGCACACAACAGGACATATTATACATAACCCAACGCTTACAGCTGGACAAGATAATAATACCCAGAATGCTTTTCATGGCTCTTAGGAGCCCAGTGCACTCTTGCTTTGGTAACCTGCTCAATACTGTCAGCAGCTGTATTTGTTTACCAAGTGCCAGCTGTTGGCAGGTGAGCCAAAAAGTTGAATTTAGTTACAACATGCTGCAGGGTAAATAGAGTCAATATAATCAGCATGCATAACTTTGTGAGCCTGCTGTATGCATCAGTACCTGGTACCCCTATAATTTATCCACATTAAGACACACACACACACACACACACAAACACACACACACACACACACACACACACACACACACACACACACACACACACACACACACACACACACACATGTTAGTATTTATAAGGATAAAAGTTGGTTTGTGATGAATCTTAATGAGCTGCACTCCCAAGATGAGCTCAAGGATTTTTAATTGACATCACAGTAAGCTTGTTGCCCCCACACACACACACACACACACACACACACACACACACACACACACACACACACACACACACACACACACACACACACACACACACACACACACACACACACACACACACACACACACACACATACACAGATGTGAAATAAATTGGCCCTTGCCTCCGTAGAGCTTTAAATGTTACATACAGTAAGAGCTTCCAGGTACATCCTTAAAACAGTTCATTGTATTTATAAAATAATAAGTCAGAGATAAGCCCTTGTTTGCGGTGACATGAGAAGTGATGACCCAGAGGAGTTGAGGATATTATCTGGGTAGAGAAGGGACTGTGAACCACCATAAGTTATAGCGAGACGTGCACTTATGTTTAATTAACGCAGAGTTCAAGAAGTGCTGGCTTCATCCGTTACAGAGACGGGCGGACGGAAGCTCCTTTAATTGGGGATGAGGGCAAAAAGAAGAGGAAAAAAAACCAATTGGGCTAAGTAGATGGGTCATGCGTTAAGGTCAACATATTTCATAGAAATCTCCAATCCTCTCCCCGAACAGCATGATTACATTGTCACAGCTTCATTCTCTATTGTGCACCAAGATAATGAGTTTAGAGTTGAAGCGATAGTTCATATATTTTTTATTTATGCCTCAGTTGGTAGAATAAGGTTTCTTTTTACAATTAGTTGCTGGAAATTATTCAGGCCAGTGATATGGACGCTGATGTGCCCTGAGGATGGATGAGGTGACTCAGATAATCAGTGTGACTTTCCTTTATATTCTCAGAACATTTCTTAGAATGACATTCTCACACAGATAGATTACATGGCTCCATTGGACTCCTTTTGCACACTTCTATTGGCTATAGTGCTCCAACACATTGTATTTGATACTCAGGGGTGGTACATTTCCAACACATTGCTTTTGCAGTAGCCTTGCAATAGACAAGCACTTCACCTGAGCCATCAATGGTCAGAGACAAACATGTTGTCACCAACTCACATTTTTGTTAAAAAAACTAGCAATAATCAGAAACAACAGTAACATTACTAATACTCAAACTATGTCTCAATCACAATATCAGAATATGTCCATGACTGTCTTGGAGCATGCTGCAGGAATAGTAGAAACATATCAGTATTCAGCTGTTTCCTGAGGTCACCTGGGGAAGAAATGTCAAATGGAAAGACAAAGAATTTAGGTAAAACTGTACGTTCCCTAAGAATTGGAGATTCAGTAAAAACGTGTGGCCCCTGCACAGCCCTTGTTTTAACTTGTCATCTCTAGATTAATCTTGCAGATGGAATATTAAGTATGTTCTTTAAACACAAGAGGGTGGAAAAAACTGTAGAGAAAGGGAATTAATCCGCTCGGCTTTATTTTGATAATGTTTTAGAGCTACGCCTGCCCAAATCCATCGCAGAGCTGTTCTACTTTCTCTTCCACAGATGAGCCAATTCTTAATCCCAATTCATCTAATTGTACCTCAGAGTGCTAATAAATATTGTTATGAATTATTCAGGCTGTGAGTGGGCTGATGACACAGAAACGGGTGCAGTGAGCGGAATTCAAAGCACTCCAAATTGGAAATGGGAAAGTGCACTAAATTCTCTCAGAATCTGAATTAATGAAAGCAACATGGAAAATGAATAGTGTAGGGACCTTCTCCACATAATTATTGTACTAATGGGGATGTTAGTGCAACTGTCCAAGGCAAAATACTGCTAATTCATCGAATGCAGGCTAATATAAAAGGTAAGTGCCATTAAAACATCATGTTGTCAATGAGAATAAACATCCCTGCATTAATATGCTTGTTACCCATGAAAGTTTGAATGTGACATCGCCTGAATTTTGCCTTGGTGCTTATGTCACAGAAAAACAGTTCAATAATCTATTCACCCTGCACCTGGAAGTCATTTTTATGTCATTTAAGTGCCGCTTTTAATGCATTCATCTCTTAATTTGCCTCCCAGATACTGTATGTTTTCAAATGTCATCCTTGTTCGGCACAGCTGGGGGGTTTACAACTTGCTTCATGGCTGCGGGTCCACAGGGAGCAACTGGGGATTAGGCTCTGTGGCAGCATTGTGCCGAGTCTGTCTCGTCTCGGTACTGTTCCACTACTGAGCTCCACTAATGGCCACTGCTCAGACCAGGCCTCATTAAGGCGAGCTGACACCAGGAAACGGGGGCTCACAGTAGGCGTGATTAGATTAAAAGTTCAGACAAGCCTTTGGTCTGTGTAATTTGTGGGGCTCCGGTGATACACAAATAAACAAAATGCAAGAGCACTTTAGAAACAGCCTCCTTAATTAGCTCATTGAGACTTGGGTAAGCAATATCAACACCATGGCCTTAGGCTCTGGAAGTATCTGCTAGAATAAGGAAAGGGGGGGTGGATCTGAGGGGAAATGAGGGACAGAATAATTATTCACTGTATAGTCATGTTTGTATGAGTGTTATTTTACGGCAAGGGAAGCAGGCGGGAGGTCATTGAACGCAGCAGCTCGGGTCCAAGCTGCTGATTTGGGGCTGGAATTAAAATGTTCCACAGCTGTTTGGCTGGTCTCTGTACCTTGACTAATGAGTTGTGGAACAGGCTGATATCTCGCCAGTCGGTGACATCCTCACTCCGACCAGTCAACTGTTTCAAAGTGTTTTCAGTCTAAAATACCACCTGCCCCTCTCAGCTGTTGCTACAGACAGCTGCCTCCTCAACATGTGGACTGCAGCGCGCTGTGTATGCTTACTAAACTTTTCATCAGACCACCAGCATTCTTACATGGCTTCTCATACCTATCTTTACACAATGATTTAGCTATTTTCTATTCATTCGCCAATTATCCAGCGTTGAATACAAGAAGCAGGAGGAACACAATTGAATCACTTTTGCCAAACGCTGTAAAACACCACTATTGCTCCTGGAGACAATATGTCACCTGAAATATCTTCTGATAAGCATCAAACAGTTAAGTAAACATTATCCATGAACTTTTGAGCACCAAGTGTCATTAAACAAATAATCCTACTCCTCCCATCCCATCGGACCCTGTGGTCGGCCCTTTATGTGTAGTAGCTTAATCATGGTTGCTACAAGGTCTCAGTAAAGATGGTTGGCATAACCTTCTCCAATATTGCTGAGTCTTCTTATTTCATCCATGTTATTTTCCTACAGCTGAATGTCAGCAAGGAACATGCTTGGTAGAAAAAGAGCCTTATGTTCGAGCTAGGTTAGCTTAGTTTAGCCTAGCTTAATTTGCCTTTCAGAGGAGTGTATAAATCAGAAACATAATTAAGAATTATCTGGTAAAATAAAGTCTGGCAACCTCAACAGTACACTGGGAAACATTATCCATGCACTCATTGATTTAAACAAAGAGTCCTACTCTACCCGTTCCATCGGACTTTGCACTCCCGTCCCTCGAAGTGTGTTAGCTTAATCCTGGTTGCCTCTGCATTTAACCCATCCTAGCAGTAGGATCCACAGTGGGCAGCTAATGCACAGCACCCGGGGAGCAATTGGGCACCTCCTGGCAGGGCCCAGGAGGTGAACTGGGACCTCTCCAAGTAGCAGTCCACACTCCATATTTTAGGTCTGGTCGGGGACATGAACCGGCGACCCTACGGCTCCCAGTCCAAGCCCCTACTGACTGAGCCACTGCCGGACAGAGGTCTCTGTAAAGATGGTGGGAATAACATTCTCCAACATTGCTGGCTTACACTGATACTTATTTCATCAACCTTTTTTTTCTAAGACCAGATATCCGATAGGAGTAGGCTGGGTTGTGGAATAGCCTTAGGTTCGAGCTGGGTTGGCTTAGCTTAGCATAGCTTAGCAGTCACTTGCACTCGGTGGCATTTGGTCCGGAAAGTCTTGCTGGGTGGCCGATATATGCCATGGGTTATGATTGTCTCAAAGCCCACTGCACTTTATCTAAAACCTACATTGTATTTCTCTATGTTCATCAGCATATATACTGTATCTGTCATACGTCATAATGCTTCTGACCCACGTTTATGAAATGTAAAGAAAATCCCATGTTTTAATAAGCAATGTTTCTGGTTAACAAGTAAGTGTAGTTACCCTGTTTCTTTATACATGTATTTGTGTTTTTTCACGATGAGTATACTGCTGGGCCAGGAGAAAGGTTTAATTAATATTTGATAAGCAGTGACAGGAAGTTGAATATTATATTTGCATAGACAAACATTTTTCAAGCTGTCAGTTGAATCTCAATACCCTCTGAATACTAACCAAAAAACAAAAAGTACAGCTCTAAGTGGAGCAGATGAGAAAACAGCTGTCAGCACTGTTCCTGATTGTCGATGAAGATTAGTGGGTGCTCATCCAAGATATGGTAGGGAAGAAACACGGAAAAATATCATGTCCTTCATGACAACCCTGCTCCTAAACATTACCATAATATACAACTGTATATACAATTGTTTTACCTATTATGTTATGGCAAAAATATCAACATAAATGAATACAGATTTATTATCTATTCAATTAAATGTTGCCTTTTTGAACCGCAGATAAATGACATAAAGGTTTGCAGTTGGAATTCGGCCTTAACAAAATTGGGTAAACTGCTAGGCCGAAAATGATATTGGTCAAATTGTCAAATGTTGAAAAGATAAACACATATTTTTTCATTTTATGAATTTTTCTCATGACAGACATATTTCCCATACTTTAACCCTTTTTTTTCGTTGCGTAACATAACCATACAACCATCAATCTCGCTTCAGTCGCCTGCTGCCTATATTGGGGAAAAAACGTACAAATACGTACAACGCACAATCAGAAAATAAACTCAGAAAAAAATTCATACAACACAACTGCACAAGACACACAGATGTTCTACTGCAGTCTGTGGCTTTCATTGAAGGACAAAATGACAAACTAAACAAATAAAATCATAATTTAACATTTACTGTCAGGGCCGATGTGTAGAAGTCAAACACCTGTCCAATTTATTGTGTGCCAGAACTGATTGGAGCTGTCTGACGGTCTGAGGTGTTTTGTGAGCGCTGTTGTCCCTCCTAGATGTTTTGATGCCAGTTTGTTGGTAATTGATGACAGCGAGCATCATAAAGGTGTCCACAATATAAGTTGGTCATCACCATCCAAGCAGACATCTTTTTTTTGTAGTGTCTGTACTTATTTAACACCTTTGACAAAGTATAGTAATATATATTTCTTCTGTCGGGAGCACCATCAGTAAACATTATTATAGACGCAGCATGATAGCTAATCTGATTGATGGATCGTGCATGAGTAATGGTGACACATAAGTGATGGATGGTGTTAATATCTTTGAAAACATTTCTTTCCTTCTAAAAAAGACAGCAGCAGGCAGCGGCACTCCTACACTTATTTTTCCATCCACCAGTTAACTTCCATTTATCATTGCATTTGTCAAAGTATGTTCACTAGATTTATTTTTACTTATTTTCTCACTCTCCTTGCTCAATAAAGTTTCCTGTTTGCTGTTTGCTGCTTACCCTAAGGTAATCAGATTTAACTGATATTCCAAACCTTTAACATTCAGACTTTAAAATTGCCAGCTGTCAGGGAGTAAAGAAGGAAAGGCAGGCAGTTAAAAACAGGTCTACAGGCTGTTTGTGTGTTTGTTGACTTTGGAGCACTGCAATAACATTTAATAGGCCCATTTCAGGTGATATAGGAAGTTGTTGCATTCTTATTAGGAATTATGCTTTTTGTGTTTTCTTTCAAGCTTAAGGACATTTTTTAAGTTGGAAACGTATAGCCGACAGGTTGTTATTCAGAAATAACGTAAGCCTGGTCACTACAGAGCTGTGCAGTGATGATTATTTTTTGTTGGCCAACCTGGAAGTTAGCATCGCAACGGCTCCCTAGACACAACGCAATGGGATTTCCCAATTGGATTTTGTTATATTGCCGAAAAAATTGATTTTTAGCCAAAACAACACTATACTTAGGTTTACTTAAATGTTTTCTTCAGCAGGGTTATATCCACACATCAACACCACTTGCACCACAAAGCTAAAGGCGGACATTTAGTAGTTTACATACAAGTTTCAGACATTTACAAGTAAAGTATTTGCTGACGTTTGCTATGTTATAGTACAAAACGTGAACATCTCGTAAGCTTGTGTTTACCATAGACCTTATTTTAGGCTTCTAACCAAAACTACTTTCAGAAAACCATTGACTCCTAGGGAATTGTAATACATAGAATGCTAACTCATATTGATTTAAGGACTCATTCTTGGGCCACTCTATTGCTATCTATCTTGTATACATTATGAAACAGTGTTATAAAATCCTTATGCTAGCAGTGGCGGCGCCAGAGATTTTCTCTAGGGGGTGCTGTGGGGTAGCTTGATGTTTCATAGAGGGTGCTCAAACTTTAAGGGTTTCCCATTAATGCACCAGCACTACAGTTGAATTTTCGACTGCAACTCATACTTGTCAACCCTCCCGATTTTCGCGGGAGACTCCCGATTTCATTGCCCTCTCCCGGTTTCCTCCCGGGGTCATATTTCTCCCGCATTTCTCCCCAATTCTCCCTTTATTTAATACAACTGAACCATTGTTTGGTTTCCATGGTAACACATCTCTTTAGTAGCGCGCGCAACTGAAAGTCTGACAGGGTGAGGCAGATAGTCACAGAAAACAGAACAAAAATCGACAACTACTCTACTCTCTGCTCACTCCTTTCCTGCCCACACATATGCTCCATCAAGGATGGTGCTACAGGCCGCAAGGCATTGCACTTAGAACTACAATATAAGCATGTTAATGTTAATCTAACAGCTCCGGCGATCCACTAGCATCCCCCCCCCCCATCTTGCATTTTGAAGTGCTCCCGAAGATTTTTTTTTTAAATATTAAAGTTAAAAGCATCAATCTGGTGCACTTTGAGAGCAAAATGAAGAGATCTATGGATACATCTTTCAACATACATATGAAACGGAACTGTAAACAGATTTACTATTTCTTTATAGATATTTTACAAATCCCTCCCCTTTTAAAACAAAACGTTTGAGACCCACTGAGATAACTAGACTAAAGTTAACTATCTAAACACTGAGAGTCCTTTACTTCACCTGAGCTGAGGTTATTTGAGACTCTCAGTCTGACAGGAGAGAGTTCTCCCTCCACTTTGTTGTTGAAATAGCTCCTTATATCCGTTAGCTTGGCTAGCTAGCACCAGATGCTAACCACAACGATCTCCGGTAGAGACCCACCGGTGCTCGCGCACGCACACAAAATGGCTCGTGCCACACACACACAGAGCAGAGCTTGAATGAAACACAGAGAGCCAGAAGTAAGCTACTTGTACTCACGAGGCCTATTATGTGCAGAATCCCTCTCGCTTTCAGGTGGTTTTGATTGAGTGTCCACACGTGGACGTTTAAGGACTAAAAAACGATCCATTTGTCACTTTGCTGTTAGCAAATAATTTGGCGCTCCAGCTAACAGGAAGTCACAAAGTAATTTAGCCTATGGGTAGGTAAAAAAATCTAATGGGTGCTGGCCATTAGCCTAATCACCTGTGTTGGCTTTATGTTTTTGGTCAAACATTTGTTTGTTTCAAATTTGCATTGATGTAATCAATAATTTTTCTAATTTAATATAATTAAAAAATTGTTAAAAACATATATTTCTTGGGGGTGCTTAGGGGGTGCTTTGGCAATCCTGGGGGGTGCTTCAGCACCCCCTAGCTCCCCCCTGGCGCCGCTCCTGTATGCTAGTGATTCATACTATGCTGGACTTTTATGTAATTTAACCCAAAACAATCCCTGCTTGTAATTTGTTCACAGTGTTTCAACATCTGTAGCCTTATCTACAGAGGACAGTGTAGAAATGAGGGGGATATTAATTTAGCAAAAATGCATATATTTATTTTTGTTTCCTTAACCTTAAATATGTGGAATCCCAAATTCAGATCAGTTTTCTGATTGATGGATTATCTCCACAGGGCTTTCAACAACGAGGTGGATTCACCTGCGGTTAGCGGTTAGCAATGCTAACAGCGCAAACATACAACAGCAACAATACTGACAGAGCTAGGGTGGGGGGCATTATCAGCTGTGGGTGGGGGGGATTATCAGCAGTATTATCAGCAGTATTCATTAACTAGCTAATTGTGTTAGACATGCTAACACCAAAATCCTTATATGAAGAATAGTTGTTGCTTCTATATCAATGCTCTGAATTTGTCATTTAGAATCTGTACATGAATAACCTTAATCCCTCTTTCACATATGAGGTATCAAACCCTACATGCATGGGAGTGGAACCTCCAAATAGCATTATAGTGCCCCTCCCCCGATGCAAGATCCATGCAGCCAAGCGACACGCTATGAAGGATGTTTGACTTCTGTAAATTCCCTCTGCTATGCGAGAGTGTCGGTTGAGGAACAGAAGGTGAAATTAACAGAACTGGTAGCTCCAAGTCAACTAAGCAATAGCATTTCACACACAAGTTGATTGTCATGGTATACGGCCTTACCATTCACTGTGGTTTAACTTTAATGAGCTACCTGGACTTTAACTTAATGCGTAGAAACACCTCACTCGAGAAATGAGATGCTTCCTTGTGCACTGCTGTAACGGCCACTGGAGAAAAAAACATTTCAAACCAGATCAGAGTGTGTGTAATGTGTATTAACACTAAACACACCAGAAAGCTCCGGGCTTGTGAGAGGCAAGAAGGACTCTGCTACTTTAAGTCATGTGTTACGATGTAGTTTGATAGGCTATTCCACTTGGACAAGCACCAAAAAAGAAGAAATATTGAAATTATAACGATGCCCATAAGGGTTAAGAAAACAGTGAAACATGACTACACACCAAAATATAATGGAGCAAGTTTATGAAAACACAAGCATTAAATGGTACACTTTATGAATGAAACATATCGGAAAACAAATACTGAGAAAACAAAGTGAATGCATTCAAATCTGATATTAAAATTGGTCCAATAATATGATTTCTTTGCACTTTCTGCAGCAACCTCATCAGGCCTCAAAGCCAAGTTGATCCCTCGTGGAAACAGCCAGGAAAAACCATCTGACCTTACATGTAAATAAAGCATTATGTGAGTCATTTTTTGGATCTGAGCCATTCTCTCTGAAAATGCATCTTCTAATCAAAATACCTCAGGCTCCAAAATGTTTGCAATTTCTATCGTCGAGTAGTTTTAATACGAACCAAACTTATTACAGCCAGGAAAGCAGTCAACGGATAGATCTCAGAGATTACCAGGGCTTCTAGTGCTTGCCAGACAACAAAGTATGGAGACTGTATAAATGTTATTCTTTAATTTATGCCTCTTTCAAAAAGACTTTTGATCAATTATAGTGACAGGACAGAGACTCACTAAATGAATATTTACTCTTTGTTTTAAATTTGCACGAAAGCCTCAAAATCAGTCTTTCCAGAAAATTAGCTTTTTCGGTTCTGTCAAAACGTAAGATCTTTTGATCACCTACTTAAATACAGAGGTGGAAGAAGTACTCAGATGTCTTACTTAAGAAAATAAGCAATACCTAACTGTAATTCAGTAAGATTTGGAATGCTGCACTTATACTTGTAACACAGCATACATATAACTTGCCAAAAATATAAGTACTCGTTATTCCTAAAGGCTCATTTCAGAATCATATATATATATATTAAAATACTGGATTATGATCAGTGGAAGTACTCATATTATTTACTTGAGTAAAAGTAGCACTCAATCATGTCAAAATACTCCATTTCGAATAAAACACTTCATACTAGGCAATTAGAGGTTCAGCAGTATTATCAAAAGGAAATTGTTGCATCAAAGATTTTACTGTTGTAGACAAACAAAGTTTTAATAACCAAATTATTGTTGAATTTATTATATAATTGAACTTTTTTGTACCTTAAACAAAAGGTTAAAAGTAACCTTATTAAACTATTGAAATAGTATATTATTTTAAAGTTTATCACATGTTTTTTGTAGGGAAAATCTGAAAAGTCATTCAAGTTTAGTGAAAGGAAAAAAGGCAGTTTTATTTGGTTGGTGAAATTACAATGTTTATTTTTCTCAAAGGAGAATATTGAAAAATGGGTTATTAGTATTGTACTGTAGCCGGAGTTCAGAGAGATTGGGATTCTTAAAATACAAGAGTCCTAAATGTGAAGGTTTCATACCCAGAGTCACTCAAGGGTTTGTGAAATAAAACCAAAAAAAACTGGCAGAAAGCTACACATAAGTCAGGCCATTTTCTGTTCCTTTCAGATTCCTGTCTTCTGCCACCCACAGTGCTAAAATCAGGGGGCACGTTGAGCGGGGGGGGGGGGTGTGTGTGAAGCTCAGCAGGCCTACACTGCCTGCCTGGTCCAAAGGCCAGCCATGATCTGTGGAGGACTCCGTGGTCGCTTCCACACCACTCAGCTCCCAAAACATCCACACTGCCTATACCAAACAAACCGGAGCGCGAGCAAACAGAGCTCAAAGTAATATTATACAACATATACACATAGTGTGTTTGCACAGGGGCACTCTGTTTACAGTAGACGTATGGAGTATACATATATTTACACCACCTCCTAGAAGGCGTTAGCACACACACACCACCACACACTCATCTCAGGAAGTACAGAGTAGGAGGACAGCCCGGTATCTTCCTGTCACTGTGCGGTGGTGTGCTGGATCCGGCCTTGTGTTTGGCACAAAGGCCTCCTACATGCCTGCAGGCCGACTCCTACAGGCCGGCTTTACCCGGCTGGGTCCTCCCACCAGGACTCGCTCTGAATCATTAGCTCTTACCAAGCTTCTTCTACAGTGTCAGTGTTTGAAAGAGCTAAGTCCATGCAGCTGATGGGTAACGTAGAGGTCACTGTCATTTATTTTGTCATCATTTACAATACTCCTATGATACTGAGTCTGGTGTTCTTCTGTAGCACTTTTTTCTGATAGGGCCCCTTCTGCTGTTCTCCCTTCAAATCAATCTGATGGATTATTTTTTCTGCCGGCAAAAAATAATCCACTGGCAAAAACAAATCTCAGACAGAAAAGTTATATTGGAAGGAATAAAACCACTTATTGAGCTAAACTTTAATGGCTAGTCTTATTACCACCGCTTTCACTGAGAGCATTTGACTGAAGTGCTAAATACATAAAAACTGCTTCATTATATCTTTCCTCTTGCTACATTTTTATTTGGACTTTTCCTCAACTAATGAGATTTTTTATTTTGTTTTGTACCAACCTCTGAACTATCTGAACATGTCATGTTTGCCATTTTTAAAGAGAACATATTATGCTCATTTTCAGGTTCACATTATGTGCCTCTACTGTGACATGTCTCCATGCTTTAATGTTCAAACAGTTCTTTATTGTTCTCATACAGTATGTTACGTCCCCACTAGGGGATGAGGAAAAGCAACACACACCAGTTGGAATTAGTAATAATTATAAGGAGTTTATCAAATAAAGATGTAACAAAATGGAAGGCAAGCAGCCTGGAGCAAACAAAAAGGCCAAAAGGGTGCCGCAGCACCTCTTTTCACCCTCTGTCTGAAACCAGAGCTCAGTCTGCTCTGATTGGTTAGCTGGCTGGCTCTGTTGTGATTGGTCAACAGTTTAGGGATGTGTTGGAAATGTCCCAACCCGTAGCAAATCACATACAATGTGTCGGAGCGCTAGCCAAAATAAGTGCAAGTGTTTTAGGCAGGAGGGGTGTATGAGGGATAAACTCCCCCTGGAGGGAGCTTTTGGATTTTAGCCTTTGCAGACCATTTACATGCACACACAACACAAAACTACACATACTACTGGCAATGGAAAACCACCAAAAGCATAATAAGGCCCTTGTAAGCAACTAGAATAGGTTTCATTTTGTGCTAATGCAGTGTTCCTCAAAGTGGGGGGTGCGTCAAAAAAATGGTTTTGAAAATAAAACAAAAACCAATCATAATTTGAAAAATTATTGATTAGAAAATAATATGATACAGTACAGTACAAGTAAGTCTGGGTCTCTGTGTTTCATTCAAGCTCGGCTCTGTATGTGTGTGTGTGTGTGTGTGTGTGTGTGTGTGTGTGTGTGTGTGTGTGTGTGTGTGTGTGTGTGTGTGTGTGTGTGTGTGTGTGTGTGTGTGTGTGTGTGTGTGTGTGTGTGTGTGTGTGTGTGTGTGTGTGGCACGAGCCATTTTGTGCGCGTGCACGCACGAGCGAGAGAGAGAGAGGGCACCGGTAACGGCGATCGTTGTTAGCTTCTGGTGCTAGCGAGCTAGTGGCCGGGTCTCAAACGTTTTGGTCATGATTAACCTAAACAATTATTCCCGAGGCACACGTTTATATGATCATTATAGTTGTAAAAAAACAAGAGAATAAATGAAAAATAGGTATGAAATACTATAGGACAGTAAAAAAAGAATAAAGTTTAAAAGGGGAGTGATTTGTAAAATATCCGTAAAGAAAAAGTAAATCTGCAGTTCTGTTTCATATGGGTGTTGAGAGACCTATCCATAGATCTCTTCATTTTGCTCTCAAAGTGCACCAGATTGATGCATTTAACTTCAATATTTTAAAAAAAATCTTCCCGGGGAATCATTGTTTTATTATCACTGTTCTAGCAAAGGAATGCTCACGTTCATATTGATGTATTTTAATAAATGTTAACTTGGCCCATTACGTGACTATTTGTGTTGGGGGGGCCCGATTTAGTTTTTCTCCAAAGGGGGGGCCTGACAGAAAAAGGTTTGTGAACCACTGTTGGGACTTTTTAAATGCATTTTGACTTAGTAGATAAAGCACATCCATGACGATGGCTGTGTCTCTGTCTTCCTTGTAAATCTGCACTCCATTCCAAAAGAAAATGGCGGGTAACATGACTTATAGTCATGCAACTTTACTACTTTTATTCAACCAACAACATTCAAAGTGGCAAATTATTTCTATCGTGAGTTAATTGCTTCTCGCAACTGCGACAACAGCTTCTGTGTTGACACGGAATATAAAAAATCAGTCTGTCGCTGATTGCTTTGGGCAAAATAACAAGCCCCTTCTAAACAGAGAACATCAATTATGAACATGATGTCAGACCGAATAATGAAGTCAAAATGAAAGTGTGATTATGAGGCTGATAAGTTCTTCTTTCTGCATCCTTTCCCCTCTCCAAGAAGTGTTGTCGATAAGCCAAACTCCAGTCTGCCGTCTCACCCCAGGGGACTTTAATTTCAATGAGATGACCTTCAAGGAAAAGCCAGTGACACAACAACATTAGTGAGAGAGGACTGTGTATAGGTGTGTGTATCAGGGGTCAGGGATGGTTCAAGGTTGATGCAGGACAAATATATTGTTTTACTGGAATAATTAGTATTAGTTATAATGTATGATTTTAGCTGAGAACCTGTAAACAAGCAAATGTCATTGTAAAGGATGATCCACAGTCTATCAGCTCTATAGCTTTGAAAAATGAAAATACATATGTTAATTATTACACTAACACATCCTCTGCAATTCATTTGCATTTATTGGCTGAATATATGAAAATTTGATTTCAGGCACACAATGACTAAAAACTTCCCACTGCATGTTTATCTGAGCATCAAACATCTCCGGGTCCCCAACAACACCAACGTAAGGACACATTGGAGGCCAGGCGACTCTCGGATGTCATAATGAGTCCGGACAGAATCAATAGACATCAACGGTATGATTGATTACGACCCAGAGCTCTGTGCACTTTCTCAGTTGTGATCCACTTATAGTACAATGCACATTAGCATGTCGTCTCTAACGAAGGGATAAAAACAAGGCACGGTTCTCGGGGGACTGTTGTCTAATTTTTTTAACGTTGTGCTTGATTGGGCTGTGTGGCGTCCTAGTAGCCCATTCCAGTCACCATCAACTAGCTGCTACACTCTAGGGCCAGCAGACCTGACTTAATCAGACCGGATATACATAAATAGCAGGCCAGCCATATGTTGGCGGGTAGTTCCTCATTACAAGGCTTTCTTAAAACACAGCACATTTCTCCTAAAGGAAATGTTTTGTGCATTTTAATGCATTTGCATATGTTAGCCATCATACTTTCTCGGCCAAAATATATATTTAAAAGAAAAAATAGTGTGCAGCGCTAACTCGAAGCGGCTGCTGACTACTTCAAGCACTCACTCTTTATTGAAAAGTATTTCCAAACAACCATGGTGAAAAACGTCTGTGTGGACACACTATAGTCAAGCAGTTCTTAAAATAAGTAACAAACAGCTGCATCATGAGTATAGGAGCTGCCTCCTGTATAACATGTACATATGTGCTGCACACGTGGTGGAGTAGCCATGGGCGATGCAGCATTTGCCATATGCTTTGGCGTCTTGGTCAATGCAGAGCTGAATTCACAAAACCTAATTTAGTCATAGGAACACACGTTTGTCAAGCAGGTTGGTGGAGGAGAAAATGTATTGGCGCTGCTGGCTGTGGGGATGGTGGGAGGGAGATCTATAAATATTTGCCGTATATTGTGTCAGAAGCACTGTAATTGTAGCCTATTAAATCAGCAGGGTGTCCGGTGGGCTAGCTCTGATGAAACACCTCGCTGCTGCTGCTGCTGCTGCCTCCTCCATCCACAGCAGGGTCAGCAGGCTGGGGATCAGCCAGATGATTTAAGGCCCGGGTTGCTGGTTAATAGTTAATGAGCGTGAGTCGTTCCGAGGCCCCTGGATGCTTTCCAAGGTCCGTCCAGCTTAGGGGCCGCTGCTTCATAGCCAGTCTGGGCTAGAATTGAGAGGCAACAGATAGGTCTAATCGCTTTGTTATATAAAGATGGCTTTCTCTTCATCCTTCTGCAGATATCTATGCACTCAATAAAAACGGAAAACAAACACCATAAACACAGTCGCTCGCTCCTCCTCCTGCCTCATCTCCTGCCCTGTCCCCGAGTCGGATTTAAAGCCGTCCCCATCGCCTCAGCAACTTGTTCCCCCAGAATATTTTTTTTTTTGCCCTGATGCTCATTACTTTTCCATTTTTCAGGCCCGTGCGCGTCAAGCCATAATTCAGGATTTGCCGGATAACTTATCATTCAGCCATTTCCCGGGGAAACACAACGGGCCTGTGTTTAGGGGGTGGGGATGAAAAACCTGAGGCTTCCACACACAGACACTTACAAGGGTTAACTAACTGTTGTGCCCCTCCATCCATAACTACAGCTGGGAGGAGTGATAAGTGAGAGGAAATCAAGGGCACATTAGTCTGCGGAGAGAGAAAAAATGAAACGGACCTACAGTATGGGAAGCCATTATTACTACAGGTGTTTTGCTAATGCATAAAGTGGCCATTATCTGAACACGGCTGCTACACTCATCCCTTTGGTGCAGGGGTGTTTATTGGTTTATTAGGATCCACACTGACTTCACTGTAGCAATTTAACACAACGGAATGGAAATAGAACAAGACATGAAGTGTTGTCCGCAGCAGCAGAGAGGACTGTCATGTAGCATGGTGATTTGGTTACGAGAGAGTATTTAGGATGTGCTGCGGAGGTGATAAATTCCGTCTGCATCTTTATGTTCTGCATGAATCTGTGCATACGGAGCGCTACAGCCAGCTTTGCGTGTCTGTACCTTGCTGGCTGAGAGAAAATACAGAGATTGGGTGAGAGCTGCAGAGAGGCTCTCCAGGGTTTAGAGAGAATGCTCATTAAGGCCTCCTATAGCACAGCCAGCTCATTCCTCACAGTCCCAGCGGCCGGCTCTACTACGCTCCGCTTCCTCACCACATCCTCTCCCCTCTCTTTATCTGCTGTCCTCTATTTCTGTCTCCTTCTCTTTCTGTCTCCTTACCCGTCTGCGTCTCACCCGCTTCCTATTCCACCTGCCATTCGGTAGCTCAAACAGCAGATGTTTTGACGTTCGGTAGACGTGATGTGACGGCTCTGACTAATTTAGCAACTATAACAAAGACAGCCTTGCTTACATTAAACTAGCATGCAGTTGTCTTTACCTGCTGGTTGCATTATTGTGTGTAATTGGGCTTTACATGTTTTTCTTCGGTCAGCTCTGCAACAACAAATGACAGCTTGATATAACCGATTTTTTAAGTTTTTTTTACACTTTTTTCTATAATGTCTTTTTGAGTGGTGAAGGCGGAGGTGTTGAACAGGTGGAGTCATCCCCGGTGAGCCGAGCTCTGAATCTCTAAAAGCTCTCCACTGTTTAAGAGACAGTTTTATATTTAACTCGCCCATTTTGAATCTTCACTCTTCAGCTAGTTTCACAATTAGAGGAGGAAAACTCGGCTCCGTTTCTGCCTCATTTCCTTGTTTGAAGTTAATGAGGTTACTGTATTATTGCAGAAATATCTCACACAGCAGCTTGAAAGGATTGCACTGGTGTTATTTGATCTTTTTTCTTTATTTTATAAACAAATAACCTGAACAGAGCAAAACCAACAACGCATTGATCATGCTATCTGATAACCTAATGCCTCCATACTACGTATATTTGTTTGTCCAAAAAAACTATGAAAGATATAATATGGTGGCCAACTGTTGCAAACAAGTTACAACGGCCCAAAATACTCCCATTAGAGGAAGAACCTAATCATAATACAAATCAAAGTAGAGCTATATTAGGCGTTTGGGAACCTAGACAGTTCTTGTTAGGAGAATAAACTCATTGTTAGTTTGGGTTTCTGTTGTGAAAAACAGCAGGTTGTATTCTCATTACCATAAACTTTGCAGCTGCCTGCATGTGCTTTTTTTTAGCAAACAAAGTAGGATACTGAGTGTGTGTGTAGGGTGCCTTTGCGCGCTCCTGTGTACAGATGAGTGTGGGTGACGTTATCTGTCACGCAGACAGGCAGCCCACTGTTAGCTTGATTACTGCTTGCCAGCCAAACGCTTGACCCGCGAGCGGTCGAGGCCCCGGCGGTGGCAGCAGTGGGAGCATTATCCACCTCCACCCCCGCCTGTGTATAATGGCCGCACTGTGTGATGGATGGTCCCCCGTACCTGTGGAGCCCAGCAGCTACAAAGCTTCATACACACATATACTGTACAACCAACATAGAGGCCAGGAGACACACAGTTCCCCTCAGGAAACCCTTCAAAATCACGCCCTGACACATGGATCCATTATACAGGCTTGACTAGATGTATGGTGTATTCATCATCTTGTCCGAATACGCTGCACTCCCAATGCTGAGTTGCTTGGTGTAAATCTGTGTGAAAGCTGCTTTATGAATTGTACATGTTTTTTGTAAAGGTCCCCTATTATACTGTTTTTCATCAATATATTATAGGTCTCAGATATATACAAAGCATGTCTCTGAAGTGTTTGGTGTTTGAACACCAAACAGATCATTGCAGCATTACCCATAATCCCCTCTGTTTCTGCCCTGTTTCAAAAGTGCTGATTCTCTGTCTGTTACTTTCGATGAAAATAAGGAGCCCCTCCCCACGCCCCTCTGAGAGATATTTGGTTAAAAAGAACACAATGGTGCTCTAGGAGGAGATTCAGGTGATAAGGTGTGTGTGTGGGGGGGGGGGGGTTACCGGTTGGTTATTGGCTAAAGGTTACACAAGCCAACAAAAACGTTATGACATCACAAAGTGGCCAAAATCTGATCAGCTAATTTTCCGACAGGTTTTTATATAAATAGATCAGGACAAAAAGTGAGCAAATCTTTTTTCTTTGGAATCTCTTTACACAGAGGGGACACATCTTTATGTATAAAAGACATGAATTGTGCATAATAGGTGACCTTTAAGGCTTTCATATAACTACATACTGTAAGCCCTGGAAGGATATTGAGAAAAAACGCATCTTGTAATCCATTTTCTAAGCCAGGTGATCGTGACTTAAATACACGTGTTATGGTTACATCAGTAGTATCTTTCCAAAGTTTTCAGATTTGTTTTCATTTGTTGCACAGGTTTAAAAAAAAAAAAAAATTGACTGTTTTTTTTCATAAGCTCAACAATACACCATGTTCTAAATAAAACTACAAATATTGATGTTTTCTTTGAGGAGAAGTTTCCTTTCTCCACATACAACCCACATATATTGTGTATTAGCACATTATTTCACATTACTGTAGTGTTTAAAAAAAAAATAACAAAGGAATGGAAAATAAAGGAACTCAGGAAAATGATCCAAGCAAAACTTTAGGTAACACTTTATATTAATGTACACAAATTCACCATCAACTCGTTGTTAACTAACATTTTCCTCAATAAACCTCTAATTAGTGCTTATTTATGGCAAGTAACGAAGTTGTTGTACACAAGTTTTGGTCTTAATATGCTCTGCTCAATATGCGCCTAATAAGGCAGTAGTACCACAAGAATAGTAATTAGGTTATCCCATAATAACACTTAAAGAGCAACTTGCATGTTAGAGACACCAGTGAATAAATGTGTAGGAAAATGATGAATACACTAAATTTTCCCAAAAATATACAGAAATATACACGACAGTGAATTCTGGCGTCGTTTTAGTAAGACATTTTCACTTCCGTATAAAAAAGCCTCCGCACGTAACCTCCCGCGTATGACGTAACATGGGGGAAACAAGGGGGAGATCGGCCGGTCTAAGGTATGAATAAACAATGCTAGTTTTGACACAGAAGAGGTTGAAAATCGATATATTCGAATGCATATGATTATAATTATGAGCCTGCTAGGCGTCCAAGAGACCAGGACCAGCCAAGGATTAGAAAAAATAACGGCCATCGGAGAGAAATGGAGCTTTGGTGTGTGGAGAACCAGTGGAGAACAGAGCAGCTGTCTTGGTGAGTGACCGGTGTTAGCATGTTAGCTAACGTCAGTCACATCACAGCATTGTAAAGTTAGCAATCATATATCAGGCTATAACTAAAGTAGCATTGATAATATAGTAACGTTACTGGCAGGACTGTTGATACTGATCCATAACAGAAACTAATGCGCAACTATCAGCCATATTTCGCGTAACCTAATGCAACTCCACACTACGGTGCTGACCGGAGGGGAGATACGGCTGATTCTTGACGATCTGGCGGAGAAAGATTGTGGAGCCTCCGTTGATATGCCGTTGTAAATGGCTTGATGGAAAGCAGGTGTGTAGTCGGGGAGGGTGCACAGCTGATTGCAGCAGGTGAGTGGAGGTTGAGCCGGGAGCCATGAGTGACAGCCACCACGCACACACAAACAACACAGACAGGGGGAAACAAACAAACACAAAGGAGACGGCTGGAGCAGTACAGCCACCACAGCATTACCTAATGCAACTCCACACTAGTCTTACGGTGCCGTGTACCGGAGGGGAGAGAGAGCAGCGAAGGGGGGAGAGAGAGAGCAGCGAAGGGGGGGAGAGAGATGTAATACGGTTTCTTGATAAAGCTGTGGAGACGGAGTATGTGCTGCAGGGAGGTGGATGCACAACGCACCCAGGAACGAACGCTAGCTCCGGTCCTTTTCCCGTGAGGGAAACTGTGGACTCGATGCCCTGACAGGCTTGAGTTTGTGCAACTTGCACAAACACAAGCTCACCATGATTACAAATGGTGAAATACAATGTAACATTACCGAAAAAATACCAGCTCACTAAATCACAACCGCTCAAACCAACTACAAACTACTACCGCGGATTGGGCAGAGAACGAGTCCGAGAAAGTTGCTCCCCCATGTGACGTAATATGACGCGTTTGAGGTATGACTTTAAAAAAAAGCAGTTTTTAGTAGCAGAGCTCAAAACGGCTCCTTTTCCTCTGAATTCCTGCTCTTATGTCTTGTAAAACATATCAAATCCTGCATTAACATTTTTAATTGTAATTTTCAGGCAAGGTTAAGCATAAATGTAGTAAAAAAACCTGCAAGTTGCTCTTTAAAGGTCCCATGTCATGGCCATTTCCATTGATCATAATTCCATTGTTGAGGTCTACTAGAATAGATTTATATTGTGCAATTTTCCAAACTCACTTTGGTTTCTCATACAGCATCTCTGTAAACTACGTGTATTCACTGAATTTCACTCTCTGCCTTTAACGGCTCGTTGTAGCTCCAGTAGCTCCAGCTCCCACCCTCCCTGTGAGCACAGTGTGCTCTGATTGGTCGGGACGTTGTGAATCGCGCTAAGCTCCGTGGAGGTGTTGTTTCCTTGTTTAGCGATACACAGCGAAACACAGCCAAACTCATCCTGAGCACACACAAAGTCACAGCCGAAGTAAAAACAATAAGTGTGGCTTGATATTGAGTAAGAAAAAGGTTGATAAACGCTGTGAGAATGGATCTGCAGAGAGAGTTTCGCCGCGATCCCAACTGTCTGTTATCAGCCTGCAGCCAGGGAGGAGAAATCAGCAGAGCTGCTTGCAATGAGTGTGTGTGTGAGGAAGTCAGTGGATTGGTCAATTTGGACCAATCAGCGGGGGCTTAACGTAACAGCTCCGCGGACGTAACGTAACTGCTCCACGGATTGGTCCATTTCGTTCCGGGTACGGTTGACATCATGCGTACCCGGAAGAATCAAATGGACAATGACGTATCTCCAACGAGGCGTTTTGGGGAGGTATTTTCTGTGTTAGAGTTTTACTCGCTACAGGGTGTACTTTGAGGTTTTGTGACTCTGCAGACCGTTTATATGCATAAAAACCTTCATAACACAGAAGGGGACAGGTAATAACCAGAAAAGCATGACATGGGACCTTTAACAAATATAATCTATTATTATGTAACAAGAAATGAAACTATAAGTGTTAATTGTGTCTAAATAACAAAAAATGTGGTATTTATATCTAATAATATGTTTTGGGGTATTGACAGTTCAGCTACCAATATGCATGGTGATATTGACCTTTATGTTTCATATTTGCACATTTACATGTTTGTAAAATGTTAGTTATGCTAGCCTGTATACATGCTTATTGCACAGCTAGCATTAGCTATATTTACCTTGTTTACACATAGCGGTCCTATGTGTTAATATGTTATGTTACACTTGCATGTATGAGATCATTAAGTTCCTTGTACTGCGTTTTTCCCCAAACTCTTCCAAAGAGGGATAGAAAATATCAGGGAACTTTTTTCGCAAATTGAAAACACATAAAACTATTTAAATACATAGAAAATCAATGTATGCTCTCATTTGCCTCTTTGGGCTTCCATACATGAAAAGTCTGTACACATTATAAAAAGGGATCTGTGTATAATCAAACTTCATTTTCCAATTTAAAGTGTATATTCTGTATGTTTTCCTTATACATTGCAGCCTGGAAATAGTCTGTAAAGATTATTAAATAAAATCGGAACCTAATAAACTTCTCTGATCAATGACATTTGATGTTCACATCATTGACCAAACACTGAATAGCTTAAATCACATTATGTATCTACTTGTTCACAGCTTCTGTATAATTCTTTTTTGAAATTGCTTTAAAATGATTGTGAAAGAATATGAAAAGCATATTCATCATGTTGTCACACTTTCAGTACACTGCATCCTAAATGCTGAAGGCCTGATTGTCTGATAGAGTTGTGTACCTGTCAGAAGTTACTGGTAACACTTTTTCCCTTTTACTATAGAAACATATTACCAGAGGCATTCAGATAAACAGCATGCACAGATTCTAAAAGGCATTCATGTTTTCTCAAGCACTCTTGTTTGACTGTACGGCATACCTGAATGCAGCAGGGGGAATGAAATGTCGAGAAACGACAAGTTTACACATTTAAATTTAGTCAGAGGTTGTACACACGTCAAGGAAATGTATTTTCCCTTCCCCATAAGCTCTTATTCAAATTCATATTAATATGAAAAGGATTCTGGAGTGCCATTTGAGCTTGATGCATTAGAAGGATATCCATCCTAGAAAGCTCTGAGTGTGCTACTCTATATATATTCTCCATGCACACCTGTGTTCTCCGTAACATCCTGTTCCTGTCCATCTCCTCCGTAAACAAAATCCCTCCTGCTTGATCTCTTCAAAACTCTCCATTTGTCCTTTGGAGAGCCAAGGTTACCCTGTCCATCGCTCCCCTCCCGCCACAGCGGAGATCTGTCAACAAACTTCTGAAGACTATCTCACTTGGCAAACTTGAAGAGGAGCCGTGTTGTCCCGGGAGGTAATCAAGCTCCTTCTCGCGGTATCTTTAAACAGAATAGATAAAGGAGGAGCGGCTCATGCAGGAGAACTCAGGTACTCGGCAGGAAAAAGTTCAGCGTATTGATGTGCTGCAAAGGCTGCTTCACAGAGAGAGGAGCCCGTCAGACCCCGGGCTTGATACCTGTACGGGATGCCCAAAGGGAGCTGAGCTAGTGCCCGGAGAAGTTGACTTGCTGAGAAAAAGATGACTCTCTCTTTCTATCTTTTTTCACACAAAACCTTTTTTGTGGAATAAAAAAAAAAGCACATGGATAAATGACTGTCTTCTTCGCTGGAGACTAATGATCCACTGGTGTCTTTCAGTCTTGGCACTGAAAGTGGAGAAGAGCTTTGATGATGGAGGATTGCGACTGACAGATAAAAGCTGGAAGCCCCCCCCCCCCCCCCACCTCCTTCTTCTCCACCACCCTCGAGATGCTCCCCCATTTCTCATACTACTTAGTTATGAGCCGTTATTGCTATGGCAACCCGTTTGTTATTGTATTCCGACGTCAAAGTTCAAGTTGAAGGCAACCCGATACGAATTAAGGTTTGCCTCTCGCTCTGCACCTGTTAGTCTGCCTCCCTCGTCTGTCTTTTGTCTGCGTTCCGCCACTTTTTACCGTCTGAAACCGTTCATGAGACAGAATGCACTTTTGTAATTCAATGGCGTGTCATTGTGAGACATCTTTTTTCCATTGGTGCTGTGAGTTTCTATAGCATTGATTTAGGTTTCCTTTTGTGAGTCTATATTGAAGATAAAGACCTGCATCTTTCTGAAATATGTCTTATATTACACACTCAGCGACACAATTATTCACAATAAAAAGGTCATAATAGTGATAACAGCAGAAATGATTAAAGTAAAACATTGGTTTGACACAAACAAATTATCAGTAAATATAAGCAAAACAAAGATTATGTTATTTGGAAAACATAAAACAAATCCACAGGTGCAATTAATACTAGATAACATAAATATAGAAAGAGTATATGAAATGAAGTTCCTTGGTGTGGTTTGAGACCACAAAATCTTCTGGAAACCTCATATCACTCATGTAAAAGCAAAACTGGCTAAGACTATTGCAATATTGGGGAAAGCCAGACACATTCTGGACTACAACTCATTGTATACTCTACTCTATATAACACACTGATATTGCCATATCTGATTTACTGTGTGGAGATTTGGGGAAACACGTACAAAACCAACCTACAGCCGTTATGCACATTACAAAAAAGGACTATAAGCGTTATCAATAATGTTGGATATATTGAACACACTAATGTATTATTTTTGAAGTCACACATATTGAAGTTCACTGATCTGGTTAAATTTAAAACGGCACAAATCATGTACAAAGCAAGACATAATCTACTATAGGAAATTAAAAACATTGTTCGTAGACAGAGAGGGTGGGTATAATTTGAGAGGAAATCTACATTTGAAACAACTCAAGGTCAGAACAACTCTGAGAAGTATGAGTATAACAATCTGTGGGGTGATTTTATGGAATGGTTTGGAGCAGGAGTTCAAACAAAGCACAAGCATAATTCCCTTGGTCTCAGGATCATGGACAGACCATGTATGTCCATGGTCAGACCATGGTCAGACCATGGACATTAACCATGGACATACGTGATCTGTCCGTGATATTGTCCATGGTTGACCATGGTCTGACCATGGACGTTAAATGGCACCATGGATGAATCATGGAAACCCACGGCCAAGTGAAACATGGACAGACCACGGTAATTCATGGACATCAAAGACGTGGTTAGCCGTGGTCTGTCCATGGTATAGTTAACCGTGGTTTTCCGTGATTGATCTGTGGTGCCATTTAATGGCCGTGGATGTCCATGGAGAGACCATGGTCATCCATGGTCTGACCATGGACTTCGATGGTCAGACCATGGACATCCATGGTCAGACCATGGTGCCATTTAACGTCCATGGACAATATTATGGTCAATGGTCAGACCATGGATATCCATGGTCTGACCATGGGTGTTCCACCCCTGAAGTTATAGAAAGCTTACCAATTTGGTCAATTGTTACCAAGGTTGTATATAACAAGACTTACTATAATGTCCACATAATGCTCGAGGGGGGGGAGGGGGGGCTACAGACAGGACAAATTTAACTTGCATCTAAAGTCTACAGATATAAATGTGCTAAGATTGCATTTCAAAATGTTTATTAATATCTTATCATGACACTCTTGTACAAGAAATACTACACAGGATGTTTTTTAACGAATCTCAGAGAACAGACAGTGGTACAAAACTTAATTCACACAATTACATGAAAGGTTTGTCAATCCATGGGAACATTTTACAGTATTTATAACATTTAAGTAGAATCCTTGTCTGCTTTACCACAAACGATACATAACCAGTTCCCATATGACATTGTATGAAGAAATATGTGTGCCAGATATATGTTCACCATAACAACATACATTTTCTTCCCAAATGTACACTTAAGTCAGTTTTCACACTTTTTTTAAGCCTTTTTGCACATGGTGCACTTTCTCCACCATATCCTTGTCTTTCATTTCGGGAAAGCGTCCCCGCATCAAGTCCTTGTATACCAGGAACTTATCTTCCGGAAATCGTGGCTTTGGTGGAGTCATCCGGTTGGGAGCTTTCCCGGACACACTGTGGCTGAGGAGATCGTCTTTGGAGAACAACTGTGTCAGCAGCCGTCGGGCTGCTTTGAAGGTGCTCGTCTCCAAGACGACAGTTGCACGCAGCTCCTCCATGGTGTTGCCATTGTACCGTGGCTCACAAACTGCCACACGCCCCTCGCGGTTCTTTTCCAGTTCGCGAACTCTTCTCTTGAGTTTCCTTATACTCTCCTGTGATTCCGCAAACTGACCTTGCAGCTCGTACAGGTTCTTGGCTAGTCTGAAAAAGAAAGATTGCTTAAAAATATAATGCCGAAGTAAAAACAATACAGACGGAACAAAAATTACATCTACCACAGTCTTCAAATATATAATTTGCTGCCATATCAGACAATGTGTAAACACTATTTTGGAGTCATATAATATTAACCACATTATTTTCCTTCCCAGCAAACAGTATATTATAAAAAGGGAACATCTGTATCTGTTAACAATATAAAAAAATATATATATATAAATATATATAACATATATAATAATATATATAATTAATATATATAATTAAAATAACTTACTGGGCAACATTGATATCCTTTCCAGCTGCAAAGGGAGATCTGTAAAAACAAATACCCAAAAACTAGAACCTAAAAGGTAATGTGTGAAGTTGAAGCAGTATACAAAAAGGTTCACCATGTTCACCTGGTATCAATATTCATTCCATCTTAAAATAATGAATAAACAGATTTTAAACAACATTTTGCTGATTGTCTTCTACACGTCTCTGGCTGCAGTCAATTGGAACTGCGCAAGTAATTTACCTTTTCAATTTATGACTGATATTTCCAAGTCGACTCCAATGAAGTCCAGTGATGTTCAACACTAGACCTTTGAAGGTATGTGTGAAATTTATCAAGTTCAGTCTGCATATTTGTGCATGGTTTTATCAGCAGATAAACTTCCTAATAGATCTTTTCACAATGATAGTGTGCTACATTTTGTTCTCATTTACACACATATACATATACATATACGTATATGTATATGTATATGTATATAATATTAATATTACCTGTGCTTCTTTTTGGTGATCGTTGGAGATGGCGACCCCAGTTCCAGTCTCCTGTGAGCAGAGGGGGAGGCTGTGCCATGCTGTGGAGGTGAGCGACTGCATCTGGGTGCAGCCTTTTGAGGCGACTGGCTGTGGCTGCGTGCTGACGGTGCAGCCTTTCTGGGCGATGACCGGTTGCAGCGAGGTATTGTGTTCCTCTGAGGCGATGGGCTGTGGCTGTATCTAAAACCTAAACCCTCTAAAGATCATATCAACCCTCCCGACTTGAAATGATCAATTTATTAATATGAATCTGAAATAAATGCAACTGGAAAAAAACAGCCGCCATCTTGTGAAATTATCTATTTATTTAAATATTAAAAACTTATTTTTCTTCAAATGGATCATATTTCTGGTCTCTGATATGTTAATAATCAAATGTACTCACCCTCAACGTTGAAAGATCAGTATTTCAATGTGGATGTCAAAGGTTTTTAGCAGAGTCTTCTCTCAGCTGCCGTCCTATGTAAACGCTAGACAGGAAGTGGCTGTTCCGCTACCCGGAAGTGACGCCAAAAACGGCGGAATTAAAGGTAACATGACCATTAGCACTCATAGTGGTTACTCCATGAACTGCAGACAAATTATAATATACCAAATGTCCGTAAAGACAGTGTATTTAAATTAAAAAATATATAAATCCGTTTTTTAGATTTAAAAAAAATATATATTTAATTTTTTAACTCATTCCACCCTAAATGTATTTATCTATATAAGAGTAAGAGTAAAGTTGGAGTGGTATATATTAAAGTAAATAAATAAAGAAGTATTCTAAAGATCAAACCGTGAACATTAAAAAACTTCTGGTACAGGTTACACTTCTATTGTGTTTTTAAAAAATTCTAATATTTAAAGAGTGAATATAAGCGGACATTTAAACGCCATCACTCAGTAGAATTGGTCAGTTGACCTCTTCTACTTTTAGTCTAACCACAAAGTTTCGCGGTCCGACTAAGGTTTTAAGGGTAAATCTATTAAATGATTATGTTATTTTTGAAGTATAAGTAAGGAGGTTCTAAAAGGATTTAATATAAGATATATCTTAATATAAGATATATCTGGCACACTTAATTATATTTGTTCATATTGAAGTAAGGGAACTGGTTCTGTCTTGTTTTTGGTAAAGCAGACAAGGATTCTACTTGGGAGTCCAATATTGTAAAATGTTTCCATGTATTGACAAAATTGTAACCTTTCATGTAATTGTGTGAATTAAGTTTTGTACCACTGTCTGTTCTCTGACATTCTTATTGTATTCATATGAAATTGGCACTGTTGTTTACATTTTCAATGTCAGTCTACCAGGTAAATAGAGCACATGTCCAAAAAAAAATCCTAAATATGTAGTGCGTGCCAAACCCTAATTTTCATGTTGGCAGGGGTATTGCTAATGTCATATTTGCAAACAATTTATTATTTCTGCTGACGAACATGTAGGTCACATATTTAATGTTATTTGATCAGACATTACATTTATCTGTACATTCTGAAATAAATTAAATGTGTCTATTATAAATACTGTATGTTGTGCCTTCATATTTTTCATAAATCCCCAGTTCAGCCCTGTGTAACTCACTACTCCAGGACAAACAAAAAGAGTCAGAACTGAGACAAAAAGATTGGCACCAATATCTTTGATCTGCATTCAACATTGAGACCACAGAAGAACATGATCATTTCATGGTTAGAAATATCAGAATTCTATCCATGTTTTACCATGTTTCATGACCACAGAAAAGCATGAATATTTCATGGATAAAAATATCAGTGATTGTCCATGTTTCACCGTGTTGCATGACCATGGAAAATCATGGATATTTCATGGATGGAAATAATATAGGATTTGTCCATGTTTGTGCATGTTTCATGACCATGGAAAATCATGGTCAATTCATTGCCAGACAAGTGAACATGTTTTTCCATGTTTCATGACCATGGACAATCATGGTCAGTTCACGGCCAGGCGGGTAGTACGTGTTCTGTCCATGTTTCATGACCATGGACAAACCACGGACAAACATACCATGGACACCCACCATGGACAGATCACGGATGTCCATGGATGACCATGGTCATCCATGAGTTTTCCGTGAAACATGGATGACACGAGACCAAGGTCAGTTTAAAAGGATGTACAGAAACACTTTTTTGGACAACTATGAGAATGAAGAGAGGTGATTGAAGATGAGAAATTATTGTATATGTATGTATACATGTAAATGTAAATAACTTGCATAATGATTTAAAGGACAATCATTGATCAAGTAAGGGGTGGGAATTAATGAGCATTTGCTTCCTCCTATTCCCTTTCAGAGACATATGATTTTTAAAAAAATTATTATTATTATTAATATGAAGACTTTTTGTATCATGAATGTGGACAAATACTGTATTTTAACAATACGGTATTCTGTTTCTCACATTTGTTATTTGGTTATTTTTTAACATCTGTTCGAAATACAGATTGAAATAAAATGAGATGAATAATATTGAGTTCTGCGTGTATACTGTACAAGTCTGCAAATCTCAATTTGTATTCACTCCTTACCTTCCTTTCTACTTGAATTTGTCTTTAATAAAAACTGTTGCTGCTCTAAAGCTACCTTTGTGGAAAAGCAACTGCGCTATTTATCAAATTGCTGGTCTGAGCTATTATAGAAAGAGCTTCACTGAGAAAATGTGACTGTTTTCCCACCCTTTCTCCCTACCCACTTCCCCATGTTTTCATCCCTGCACAATTTGATTTGACTTGATTTGATTTGAGCCATGCCACTTTCAGTTTGAATAGGGTAACCAAGAGTTATTTGCTTGGAGAGACAAGGACCTCATCGTCCGAGAGGTTTGATGAACTTCCAACCCGCTTAAAAAAAAGCTAGCTTTATTCAAATGTAACACATGACTACAAAGACCCAGTGTTTGATGAGGTGTATGAGATGTAAATACCGAATGGAGCCTCTCCACTTATCTGCCCCGCCAAGGAAAGGTGCCCGGCACCATAATCATCCCATCTGAATGGAATCAAAGTGTGCTGCTTTATGTGAATGAGTGCTGCTCCGTTGCTTTGGTGCGGGAGCCGTACAGTAACAGCCCCCCGGGGCTCGGTGGATCAGATGGAGCAGGCTGGAAGATGTGCTGCAGCTTCTCAGGGATCTGAGCGCTAGAGTACACTTATTTTCCAGACATCTTTTTTTTTCCTAAAGGAGCAAAACTTCAAATCCCACATTCATGCTACATTTGAGCCTGATTCCACCCAGTGTCTCCCAGCAGAAGGCTCTCGTTCAGTTTACCATTCCACCCCTTTTCTTCTATAATCTAGCCCCTTGTTTTTTAACCTTTGCACTCCTTATTGTCAGGTGCTTGGAGAGCAATTCAGTCATTTGGAATTAGTGCACTTGTGTTTGTATAGTAAGCCACTCTGGATAAGGGTGTCAGCTAAATGTCTAAGATGTAAATGTATGTAAATGTGAGACCTCCTGTGAACAAATCCAGGTCTGACTGTGCATTCCCCTCAGCGGCTCTAGTAGGGGAACCAAATACGTTCCTAGAAGCACTCTCTGAACCACTCAGCAGTGCTATGCAGGGCGACATACAACCACACAATTTTCCCAGTGGGTTAATGAAAAACAATAAAAACATAAAGTATCAGAGCTTAGATGTGAGCAGCAGATGTTTAGCAGAACAGCAGATGTTCATCAGGGTATGCATACAGTAGCTATTTGCTTATACAGTAGCTCATGGAGAAGTGCGTATTTAGCCAGAGCCTCTGGAAGGCTGCATCTGTGTGGGGGCAGGCTAGGCTCAACCTTAAACGTGTGTGTGTGTGTGTGTGTGTGTGTGTGTGTGTGTGTGTGTGTGTGTGTGTGTGTGTGTGTGTGTGTGTGTGTGTGTGTGTGTGTGTGTGTGTGTGTGTGTGTGTGTGTGAGCCCCCAAATCAAACTGCTCACTGCCAGCCTGTCTCTTGTCCCCTCCAGAGGGTCATTCAGCGCCTCTCCCTGCTTCTAATCCCGTCTGTCCGGGGGAGATAGAGGGGAGCGGACGGCCGCGGCGCACCCGGGGCGCCGCAAACACAATCACCAGCCTTTCACAGACACTTAACGGGGCTTTGCGCTTGTTCAACAAGGCAAAACGCGGCAGGAGGGATCAATTTAATACAAGGCCTGACTCAAATGGAAAGAGGGTAAATAAATAAGCAATGACAGCAGAGACTTTTGCACAATTTGTGTAGTGGCTGTCCACTTTCTCTCACTCTCTCCTCTGTGGCTTCTCCCACCGCGGCACCTATGCGATTCCATTTCCTGCCTGAGCGGCATATGGGGACGAGCTGAAAGAGAGCAACCCTGGATCCTCTCTCTCATCAGGGTGTGTTATTTGAATAAATCACTTCTGCCATTGCTTGGTACATTAATTCCCCGGGCCCAGAGGGCTGTGTTGCCACTAGCAGCGATCTGCATGAGGCGCTAAATGATGTGGGGGATCCCCCGGTGAGAGAACAGAGGCTCTCTGAATCTTTCCTCCGTCTCAGCCTTGTCGGGTTGGCTCTCACCCTGGGCTGGCCCCGGCTCTCAGCAGACATCATAATCAGAGGAGAGCCAAGGCCTCGTCGCGTCGCACATACCAATGAGACGCACATATAGCCAGGAGGGAAGTCACCTGACACCTCGCTCTGCAGACGCTAGCCCCTCGCGTGGCTCCATTTCGTTTCCTCACTCTGGGGCTTTATCATAACATACATGGCAATAATACTTTCCTCAACATATTTTCAGAGCTGTGTGTTCTCTCTTGGGGAGTTGTTCCCTTTCCGTTTACTCCAAAGACAATGGGTTTAAAAGCAGTTTAACCTATCTTCCTAAACAGAAATGTTCCATTTGTAAAAGGAAATTCCTTCACGTTGTTGTATAAGACGATCACAGCGTTCAAATTGTGTCTGCAGGTGGCGGTGTGCATAAACACTACGTCGCTGTTTTACATGGCTGCTTGATTGAATCCAGCGCAGTGTGACAGCACAGAGGCAGGTGGTGCGAGTAGCAGCCGCCAAAGTGCTAACACTGGCACCGTAGTGTTGAATATATTTCTCCACTGGGGGTTTCCAGACACCACCATTTCCCCCTCCGACTTCTTAACGCATCAAGGACTGGCGTGCAGCTCTTTTCCTTTCTTTATACATCCTGAGACAGAGGTGAGGTTGCCATTGGTATGCACAGACAACAGCGGTAGATTCACCTCCAACAACACCGCTGGGAGATTATACTCTTCCCGCTCCACACAGGGATCCGGCCACCGTAAATAGAGTGTGCCATGTGCACGGAATGACAGAGCACCGCGGTGGCTAACCGTGCTAGCCAGCCGGCGAGCACAAACTCAAGGACTGACACAAATATAGTAATCTCTCATGCTTTCAGTTGTGGATTTTATCTATTACTACGGGGATTCACAAATCGCCACACTGGATATCCGTCTGGTGTGCAATGTGCAACTGTTGGGGCATGCAGGATATAAACAAACACTAAAAAAACTGAAATATTAACTTAATTAAATGTATTATATCAACATAGTTCACATTACCATATTAGGTTATTGAAAGCAATAATATTAAAGATCCCCTATTATACTGTTTTTCATTAATATATTATAGTTATCAGATAAACAAAACATGTCTCTGAAGCGTTTGACTCCAAATACCAAACAGATCATGCATTGCAGCATGTCATATTTATTTAAAAAGAACACAGTGGTGCTCTAGGAGGAGGTTCAGGTGATAAGGTGGATGGGGGTTACCTTGGTTGGTTATTGGGTAATGGTTACCAAAAAAGCCAAACAAATCGTTATGACATCACAAAGTGGCCAAAATCTGATCAGCTCATTTTCAGACAGGTTTTTATAGAAATGGATCAGGACAAAAAGAGAGTGAATCTTTTTTCCTGAAACGTTCAGAAACTCCTTACACAGAGGGGACACATGTTTATGTATAAAAGATGTGAAAAAGTGGATTTTGCATTTTAGGTGACCTTTAAGTTTGAATACAAATTATTAGGTTCAACTTAATATTATTGCTTTCAATTAACCTAATACAGTAATGTGACATTTGTTGACATAATACATTTAATTAAAGTCAACATTTCAGTTTTTTTAAGTCAAATCTGTTGGACTTCAGGAAATATGTATCTCTTTAGAAAGCAGAGAGAATTTGACTTTGGTACAGAGTTGTTTGCACAGGAACCATGTTTTCTAAATATGTCTTCCTTTATGTTAAAGCTGCTCAGTCAAGGCAGGAATTCAGCCCTAATCACAGTTCACAGATGAGAAAATTGGCCCTGTTTATTTGCTTTTTGCTCAAACATTAAACTAGTTTATCAATAAATTATTCATTGTCTGTTTATATCAAATCTTCTAAGGGACGGAGCATGAGTTGTGGCGGTGGCTCAGCATGCAGATGAAATCATAAATGAGAAGCAGGTTTTTTTCTAAAGGGCTTACGTTGTAGTGGAAAATACAACTGAATGGCAGAAAGTGAAGTAATTTGAGTGAGTATAATGACTTACTGTTGCTATGGTGTACGATGACACACAGCGTGAACACATACGCAGAACAGTGACATTTAAGATGAGAACTTGGGTTTGTTTTAACAACAGACTCAGCTACCTTTCACATTTTAAGAAGCTATTTCGAGTTTAATTACAACATTTCATGGTCATTTTCAGTTTTCATCATGGAGCTTCTATCTTTTTGCACATACAATTTGTCTCACTTGCACATACTCTGACCCATTAAAACTGCATCTGTGCATTTGACTTAATATGGACACGGAAGGCTGTCTTAATTAATAAGCAGGCATCCACCAAACTAATCTGCCTATGTTGTGAAGTCTGTCCTTTCCATTAAGTGGGACTCACATTATCTCCTAATCAAATTAGTCACTTAATTGTGGCCCTCCCTTGATGGATCCCATGAAAAAAGTAGCGCCGTGTTTGCTGGAGGGGGATGTGTGAAGATGGAACACGGCTGTTTCATTACGATATGAATTTTTTAATAACCAAAGCGTTCGCTGTCATCTCCTTGCTTTGAACCTTTGCGGAGGGTGAAGTTGAATTTGACATTTTATCCACTCTCACAGTGGAGTATCTAGCTGGTGTGTTGGGGCTAAGTACCTAGCCCAAGGCCACAACCCTAATTGCCCAACAGGGGATTGACCCCTGTCATCCACTGATCACTAGTCTGCTTTCTTAATCACTCCCCCACACCGCCTGCCTACCTGATCTTAGTCAATACATTATCTCCTTCAGCTCTGATAGAACTGCTATTCCCAGAGTCATGATTAAGGAGGGAAACCTTATGTGCCCAAAGAACGCCACTCTCTCCTCCCTCGGCTGTTTAGATTGGCCCCCGGGAGCCCACGTTTAAAAAAAGGGGAGCCAAGGCTACCCCTGCAGGTTGTGGTGTCCAGCGTCCAAGGGGGGAAACCCCAGGCGTCTGATGAATGGCGGCATGTGTGGTCGTTTGTCCCGCTGATGGAGTTTTATCCCCTGCCCTTTCAGAGCGGCCAGACAATAAAGAGAGCCACAGCCAAGCGTGACAGGTTAACCCAGCAGTAATAGAATACCCTTAATAGTCTGGCTTGAGCCAAAGTCGGCGACAGGGTCCGCCAAATTGCGCGGCTACATCGGTTGTGAGAGTGCAGGAGGACCTGACACCGGCTCTCACTGTTGTTGTCAAACAGGGGAGCAAGGACAAAGAGGGCAGCTTGATGGCTTAATGGGTGGTTTGATGGCTTCATGGGGTGGAATTGAAGTTGGTGAGGGCAACAACGCTGATGAAACAGGGATTGGGGGGCATTATACAAAACGGAAATTAGCCATATATAAACGTGACGTCAAACAACCATATCAATTATATATTTTATAGGAATCCTTGAGCTTTAGCGAGTTGGTATCGTCTCCCTCTTTCTCTCCTTCATATGGTGTATGATTTATAGCGGGTGCCATGACACAGTGGGGGGATGCCTGTACAGAGGGGTTGAAAATAAACATGATCAAACCGAGCGAACAGTCAAAAGAGATTTAGATGATGTTGTCATGACGTTGACGTGAGCGTGCCTTTTTGGCAGATAATCCTCACAAAGAGAACCCTCCGGGCTACACGCAGCCGCACAGGCAACATGGCTGTCTCTGTTTGTTTCTGTAGCACCTCGGCTCGCAGTTTGTCATGTCTGACTCTGGCTTTAATTAGGCCTGCAAATTGAAGCTGGGAGCCCTCTGTCCACAGCTCAGCCGTCCTCCACAGCGTCTCCTCGGAGGACCTCTCTGCTCTGTGTGGTTAAGATAATAGCGGCTCGCTCAGAAGATGTTAATTGAGGGGAGATAAAGTGCAGTAGTGGCTGGAGGGATGCAATGTGCGGGGGCGGAGGGGAAGGCTACCTGATTAGAGGCCGAGGTGTTTGACTTACAGCTCGTTTTTTTGTGATATACGTGCTGCTGGAGTTTCAAAAAGGGGTAGGAGGAAAATACAGGAGCAGCATGCATCAAAACACCCAGACCCAGAAGACAGTTATTAAAGTTTCTCCTGACTCATTCGTGTTGTTTGGCGAGCTAACCTAGAAAGACCCGATCAAGGCCGGAGATATTAATATATTTTATATATCCCAGCAGGGTTGGGGTGGTTACTCAAAAACAATAATGCCTTACCCAATTACTAGTTACTGTTTAAAAAAGTAATGCCTGACTTTATTAAATTACTCACTGCTGAAAGTAGTTCACTGCATGCTGGACTACTCTGAGTGTAACATCACCTGAGATGCACTATTAGTATTAGTCAAATGACAAATAACAATATAAAGATAAACCACATTTTTTTCCAGATCTGCACCAATCCTTAATCTAATAAGGACAATACTGATCACAAGACTTCTGTTTTCTGCTCTTTGTTTGAACATCAGCCATGTTGTTCGGCTCAGTTTTCATCATAATAATTCAGTTACAGACAAACATGTAATATGGAGTAATGCATTAACCCCCAACACTGAATATCAGTAGCTCCTGGAGCAGGTTGTAGTTGTTGGAGTTTGGTGGAGCTGCATACAGGTAGGGAAGGAGGCAGACTCTCAAGGTGATGGCAGAACCGATCTGACCAGCAGCAGCTGAAGTGACAGAAGCTGCATTAATAGTGCCATATGTCTGGAGTGTGGAGAAACTAAAAGGGAGAGAAAACAGACCCTCCACCGGCCCGGGAGAGAGGGACGGAGGGACCGGGGAAAGACGAGGGGAGGACGGGGGAGAAAAAGCTGAAAACAGTGCCAGCAGCCGCTATAATTGCCTCAATGCCACTGGGATTGCTTTCATTCAATTGAAGCGCTCTCTTTCTCTGTACATTGGAAGGTGTGTAGGGGAGGGCGGGGGGGGGGGGGATCCGACTGTGCCCTCCCTCTTTCGGTAACATGCAACTTTGAGGGGCCGATAGCTCCCCTGTAGCTGCTGAATCTCTGGCTTCAGTGTGAGCAGTAGAGAAAGAGTGAGAGAGCAAGCGGGTGAGAGATAGTGAAGAGAGGGGGGGGTGAGAGAGTGTGAGAGAGAGAGAGCTGTGGGAGAGTGAGGTAGCGATAAGGAGGTAGGTGGACCGCAGATCAGACCTGTCAGATGTGATTGCACGCCCAAGTGCAGCCCTGAATGTGAGTGTGTGTGTTTTTATATTTCCCAAAGACAACCCCCCCTCCACTCATTACAACACACACAAACACTACCCAAACACACACACACACACACACACACACACACACACACACACACACACACACACACACACACACACACACACACACACACACACACACACACACACACACACACACACATACACACACACACACACACACTCCTCGAGGAATCCTTTATTTCTTTATTTGGGATCCTGATGGTGCGTGCAGTGGATGCTCTGCTCCCTCCTCCTTATTCTCCTCCTCCTCCTCCTCCTCCTTGTCCTGCTCTTCTCTCCTCCTCCTCCTCGTCCTCGTCCTCTTCCCTCTGTGCCGCTCTCACAGCCTAGTTTTCTTTTTTTTCTCCTCTTCAATCTTGTGCGTGCAGGTTGTATCTGACGGAGGGACCGGTGCCGCGCTCCCATCCCCACGCTCCTTCAACAACAACACTGTGAGTATTCTCATGCTAATTTGGCTTTTCTCCAGCCTTCCCCTCACGTCGGTTTGTCTCTTTCCCTTTTCGGCTTTCATTTCCTTGCCTTCTTTTATGTTTTCATCCGCCGCGCCAAATGCAGCAGCGGGAAAGGGAGGAAAAGAAGTGGAGACAAAAAGGAATGTACAGAAATAGAGAGAGGAGAGGAACAGGGGAGGGGGAAAAGGAGACAAGGGGGAAAGAGATTGCCGAAGCTTCCCATTCTGCTTTCGGAGGTGTTTCTCCTGGAGGATGGTGGAATTGCCGGTGGGATGTAGGGGGCGGGTCTTGGTTTTGTGAGTAGATAGTTGTGCGGGAATGATAGGGGATGTTGTTGACAAGCATAGAGTGGCTCATCAGACAGCCGGGCAGCTGGAACCAAGGTTTACTCTGTTGACTAAACTTCTGATTCATCCGTCACTTTTTATATTTACACACAAAGAGACACCTCCCTGATGTCTTGTCCATCTCCTTCTTTTTTCACTCTCATTTTCTATTATTTTGAACTTTTATGGCATGCAGTCATTCCTCAGGACGCTGTATTGTTTCTGCAGATGGGAGATGGATTATTTTCAAGATGTACGGAGCATATGTGTGTGCCATCCATCTTATGCACTTAGTTATAATGACAACAGTAGCAGTCGCACTAATGAGCTTTTTTCATTCAACATTTGCGCCCACGCATGTGTGTGTCTATCAGTAAATGTGGATTTCAGCTTTTGTGTATTTGCCTCTGACTTGAATTATTATGCATTCTCAGTATTGAATACACATATAATGTATGTTTGTTTGTGTGGGAAACATTGATGTTGAGCTGATCTTATGCCACAGTAACTTCAAATGGTTTTGTTTCATTTGAACCTTTTCTCATAAATCATGGATGGATATATCATATTTTCATGCATTACATTACAGTTTGCGACTTACTTACTACTGTATTTTTTTATTTAACCTTTATGTAAACCAGATAAAAGCATTGGGATACAATCTCATTTTCAATGCTGACCTGGCCAAGAAGGCAGCAACGTTACACATAACACATAACACAAACATATAAAATACAGAGAACATAACTAAGTATGTGTCAGTTGGTGTGTGTGTGTGTGTGTGTGTGTGTGTGTGTGTGTGTGTGTGTGTGTGTGTGTGTGTGTGTGTGTGTGTGTGTGTGTGTGTGTGTGTGTGTGTGTGTGTGTGTGTGTGTGTGTGTGTGTAGGTCAGTAAGTCAGTGTCCTTTCCCACACGCTGCCCTTTGATCAAAGGGCCACATTCAGTTCGCCCACGGCATGTGTCTGAGCCATATGAAGAGTGGGTGTACTCCCTGTGTGCGTGTGTGTGTGTTTGTGTATGTGTGTGTAGGCTGAGATGGATAGGCCCTGTGCTCTCACTGAAATCGCCATGGCTAATAGGCACACGGGCCAGCGGGGATGGACACGCATCCGACCGGGCTGGGTTATGTCACGGAGACCAAACACCTCTCACCGGCCTTCGTCAGGAGTCACGAAAACACAAATCTTTGTAAGAGAAAAAGCATATTGGGCCAACAAATCGCTCGCAACACACTTTGGCAGATTCATTTGGCAGAGTAAAAGGGATTGATCTGAGCATGGCAATTAGGCAAATTTCAGAACTAAGCATCTGGCGAGGCGAGAACGCTTCGCCTGGCAGAGGATTACCATTTTAGTTCCATTTTGAAACGACGCAGCCCAGAATGTGTTATTTCACAGCACTCCAGCAGCACAGGCGAACGCGGCACATGAGGGATCTTCGTGCGGCGTTTATGTTGTGTATGTTGATTTCACGACCTGCAAAGTAAGAGTAGTGCTTTGATTAATGACGATTAAGTTTAATATGTGTGTACGCAGCCGTGGCGGCCCGACTTCCCTTTCCCCGGCCTTTATGAAAATGAATCGTCGGGGTAAAATGCCTGGGATGATAGCAGCCTGCCGATGAGCTTGCTTTCTGAAGTAGGCTGATATAAATGAGAACCATTCCCCCAATTACGGAAGATTAGGTTACCCTCCACCAATCTGAATCCTTAAATCCCTTCTGTTTTTACAGCTCTGTCTGCCGAATGTAATTCAGCCGCGAGACCTGGGCAGAATAGCAATAAAAGAAAGGTAGAAACTTTTGCAGTGAAACCCAGGCAGTAAAAATATCCGGTGGGAGAGAGCTAAAGCACATGATAATTGACACAGCGCTGTGTTGCACTTGGCTGTAATTAACTGTGTTACAGAGGTTGTCAGTTGGAAAGGGAGAAAGCCCAGACTTATCTTAGTGCATTTAACACACTTAAAAGTGCAACATTTATCGTGTCTTCCCAGCTTTCTCCGGGGGAGCGTTTCAGGTTAGCCTCTCTGCTGCATTCATCCAGATCTTGTACAGGCCCAGTCAGACATTATACTTCCTTTATCCTTACCACCACAGTTTGAACACATGAACAAAATCAAAAGGAGCAATTGTTTTTCTAGGGCGAGCGGAAAAAAAAGAACAAAAAAAGCTATTTTTAGTGTGCTTTTCCACATTGTTGCCTGGGCCACGATTCATGCTTACGTCTAGTGGTTGTGTGCCATAAACTATGTTGTGCTTCGCAGCCAGGCGCTGGCTGGTGACAACTCTCACCCACACATTAGTGATCTATGAGCCATATACCACCGGCCCCCTGCCGCCTCACCAGACGCTTTCCAACGCACAGGACCACAACAATGTCATTCCCCCCGTGTGATAGCACCCATATGTGTCGAGAGCACCTGTATTAGCGTAATGCGCCAAGCGTTTATTTCTCATCACTTATCACAACGCTACATGCTGTACCGAAAAAAGGGGGGGGGGGAAGCTCATAAAGATAAGAATCACATTTCACTAGAGGGTGCTTGTATGACAGTGATATATGCTGTGAGCATCCTGCCACCTCATTGAGATGGGAGTGAGTTCTGGGTGGCTAAATCAATTTGTGCAAAGGCTGATGGCGCTCGTATTGGTGTCGTGATATGATCTTTGCCGTCCATTTTTAGAGGTCAGCGCGAGCGAAACAACAAGGGCAAAATAATCTGACCGCTTTCTCTCTTGTTTCAAGCCTCGTAAATGATCTCGCCCAAGAGGATTGTGGGTAAAGTCACTCTTGTTTGTTTTTTTTCTCCCCAGGTTTAGACACTATGGATTCTCTATTAAGAATGTACTTTCATCCATTACCGCACGCGTCCTGATAGAGTGTCCAGACCCAGAGGCGAGCGCCGTCCGTGCATTAATCGCTGTAATTACTCAATGAGGGTGACAGTCATTCTGGTTGTGCGTCTCACACTATATACCAGTAAAGGACTGGGGGTGGGTTGTGGTAGACCAGTCGATAGGTGAACCTGACTCCCTCTAATGTTAAAGATCTGTCTATAGGCAGAAAAAAAAAGAGAGGAAATGCTTTAAGATGTGTCAGCAAGTCAGGCAATTTCCTCATGTCCATCTCATGAGGTATGACATTGTGTGTGATACCGTAGAAAAGCCATAATATTAGCTGGAAATAGCACAGCTTTAACAAATGATGTTCAGTCCATTTGTATTGGTTTCAAACCCAATGACAGTCATTTTTCAAGCTGTGTCAATGTATTAAATGGGTGTAGCATTGGTGTTACACAGGTCTTATAACACTGTAATATAGGTCTACTAACAGTTTAATATAGGTGTTAAAACAGTGTAACATTGTGTCACATGGGTATACTATGGGTGTACTAATGATGTTACATGGGTGTCATAGGGGTGTATTCATGTTTAATATGGGTGTAATGTGGGTCTAACAAGAGTGTAACATGGGTTTTATAGCAGTGTAACATGGTTATAATATAAATATAATACAGGTGTTATAATGGTGTAACATAGTTGTCAAAAGGGTGTATTGATTCATAATAATATGGGTCTAATAACAGTGTCATATGGGTGTAATAACAGTGTAACATGGGTACAATAAGGGAGTAATATTAGTGTAATAATATTGTAACATGGGTAGCTATGGGAGTAATAATGGTCTAACGTGTGTGATTGCCCATCTAAGGGTTAACGGATGCAATCAAATTAAATACAAAAAGAAGAGGCAAAGTTCACTTCAGCTTCACCATGGAAGACGTCAGAGTGCCGGCCACACTCTTTTACTGACTTGTGATCTCTAGGAAGTGCAGTGCAAAATCACCCCAGCAACGACTGCTTAGCAACAAAGATGTTGCCACCATAAAAAAAGAAAGACAAACCAAACAAAGAAAAAAACAACAACAAAAATATGGAGATTTAGGAATTTGTCAGTTGATTTAGTGCGTCGGGATGTAATTCTGCCGCATTTGTTTTATGGCGCGGACCGTTGTGGCGTGTGCCAGACAGATGTTCAGTGTGAGAGATGATCGTAAAGAAAAGGAGGCGAGTGGTCAAATCAAGGCTGTCAAGTCAGGGAAATAAAAAGCGGAGGAGGGAGAGCTAAACATGCTGCAGCTTTGAAGGATCCTTATTGTCTGTACAAGGGCAACAGAGTTACTCTTTGTGTTGCGCCGCTGGAATGTGTGCTATAACGACGTGCCAGTTAATCAGAGTGCCATTGTTGGTCATAATAAGTGAATGGAGTTTAATAGGTGAATGTCTTTCCACTTCCTTTCTTATCTCGCAGTGACTTTCACTTTCTTGTACTGCCTGCAGCAAGTAATCATGGGAAATATACGACTCAGAGACATCGTTTTTAATTAGGGGGATTTTTAGCATCATGGAGAGAATAAAAAAGGACATTTGAACATGTGGATGGGAGAGTTTCTTTCGCACACATACACACGTGTGTGTGGAGAAATTTTTCTTGGGTTTGGTTTTCTCATTAATCAGAGCAGAACCATGTCTGATACTAGCGTACAGGAGATGAAACCAGGCCGGTGTCGAATATTTGAACATCTCAGTGCTGATGTGTGCAAAGCAGAGCGTGTGTCTGCAGGGGAGGCTTTGAAATTTCATCCACTCCATCCCTTTTAACTCTGCGGAGGGGATGTGCGTCTCACTCCAGTTGGCCAATGGCTGTTAGGAAGCTCCTGTAACCCCCCCCCCCCCCCCCCCCCCTCCACCACCACCACCACCACTACCCCTCCAACCATTCACACACATACACTCCTCGCTATCTGCCTTCCCCCACGCCCTCTCTGCTACTCCACCAGACCTGCATTGTGTCAGATAGTTTAATGTGAAATTGCTTTTCTTTCAAATTTCCCCCTGGAAACGCAGGTCGTTGCAAAATGTTACATCTCATAATGGCGTGTTATTGTTGTTCTTTCATACGAGTCCTTGGCTCCTTTAGTGGAGGATTTTCCAGCTGCAGAGCTGAGCTCACACTCGGCTTTTTCTCCCCGCCGCTTCACCTCTCTCTGCCATCTCGGATTCTGCATAGAGCTCTTCCTCTGCTGCGCCCACGGTAACCCTGCTGAAACATTTATCGCCACCTCACTCTATGATTACGCTATGCATTAGCAGGGCTTACATTTAATTTGTCGGCGGGCCCTGGCGGCAGTGCTACGGGCCTGGCCTATCAGAGACACTTTGTAAACGCCCTGGAAGAGCCTCCCGGGGTGATCCTATCAGTCAGACACACTGTCAGCAGACACACTCAGTTAGTCAGCATTGAGTCAGAAATGTGGCCCAGCCAAGCCACACGCCACCGTTGGCTGCTCCGCTGGGCCGCTGCACTGGGCACCAAGCTCCCCCGCCTGCCAATCAAAGCTCCAGCAAGGATGCTGACCTTTGTTCCCATGCTGAAATGAATGCTCTTCAACAGGTGATCCCTCCCTCGCCACCCTCAAGTTTAAATATAGCCCGCTTCTCTTTTCTCCTTTTTCTTTTTTTCTCAACCTCCCTTCACATTAGCCTGTTATAGCCCCTGCTGTGTGTTTATGTCAGTAGCTCTGTAGCATGTAGTCACATTATTTCCTATATTTTCAGACTCTACTCAAGTTACACAATGTGAAACTTGAAGAACAGTATTTATTGTAAGTGTTTGATTTCATGTTGGATGCATACTTCATGATTGTTCGACAGCATGTTTTTAACAGAGTTCTGTCCTCAAGAGTAACAGCACAAGCAGTCGTTTCAACAAAATATGATAACGTATACTTAAAGTAGGTTTCTCAAAGCCTACGAGAAGACTCTGTATTGTTTTTTTTGAGAGAGAGACATAATTTATAGGTTTTAGTGAATTTAAATGGTCTGCATGGTCTACTTTCCCCCCTGTCTTAAACACCCCTATTTCCCTCCTTTGTTTACTTCAATAACATAGTTAAATCACTACGTATCACTTGCACTTCTATTGGCTAGCGCTCCAGCACATTGCACGAGATAAGCTTAGGGGCGGGACATCTGGGCATCAAGCTCCCCCGCCTGCCAATCACATATGCTGACCTTTGTTCACCCTGCTGAAATGAATGCTCCTCAACAGGTGATTTAAATATAACCCGCTTCTGTTTTCCTTTTTGTTTTTTTTCTCAACCTCCCTTCACATTAGGCTGTTGCAGCCCCTGCTGTGTGCTTATGTCAGTAGCTTTGTAGCATGTACTCACATTATTTCATATATTTTTAGACTTCTACTCAGTCTACAATGTCAATCACCTCAATAATGATCACCTGTCCCAAAGTGGCTATTAGCGTCTTCCGCTCCTGTGAATTACATTAATACCCTGTGGTTAATGTCATGTTTCTGTACCGAGAGTACGCAGAACATTTAAGTGCGAGGCTCCACTTCTGCAGTTATGCGCTGTGTGATTATGTTTGCCTTATTTTTACTCGTCCATTTTACTCCTCGCACTATCAAAATAGCATGATCAGAGGACACTCAAGGCTGCTTTTATCGCCCCGCGCAAAATAAGAAGGTCAATCTTTAAGGCACTTTGTGGGGGGAAATGTTTAAACCAGCTAGTTACCAAGAGAACCAAGAGGGCCTTATTCCTGCGGCTCTAATTGGGATCCATTTTCAGTTTCCTATGGTTTTAAATGTCAAGAAACGAGCACACGCAAAGTGTTTTGAATTTGCGCCTGGAAGGCCTCAGTCTCCGGGTCGGAAAGGTTGAAAGCATATTGGTTTATTATGAAAAGGAAGACGTACTGTAACCATTTTGCCATTTGAAAAGAAGAAAGACAAAGATGATATACTGCTTTTGACCTCATCCATGGTCCGCTGAGAACATAGTGTCAAAAGTTGCCAGCGCCTTTCTTCATTTGACAGAAACAAATCCTCAGGAAGGACTCAGTGCCCCCCCCCCCTCCCCCCGTTCATGCCTGTGTGGGTTTCCCCTGGGTGCCCCACAGTACACCCTCATGCTCCGAAGATATACAAGTTAGGTGGACCGAAGACTGCCAGTCCCCCAAATGTATGAGTGAAAATATGTATTTTATAGAAGGTCAGACCAGCAAGTGACACAGCAGAATTCATTTCTGCGTCCTCTTGGAAATAGTGCTGTGATGGAGAGTGTAGTCTCTACTGTTAGGTGTCCTTGTCCTGTTCTAGATAAGAAAAATAGCATGTATTTAAAGGAATTGATGTAATTTTGGATGCATACTCCTTTTTCATGATCGTTCGACGGCATGGTTTTTAAAAAAAACTCAGTCCTCACAAAAATAATGGCACCATCAGTTTTTATCCTTATTTTTATATTGTTTTTAATGCGCCATCATTTAAATGTGCACCTCAGGTAGCCAGCCAGAAAGCATTTGAGCATTATTTTAAGAAGTTACTATTAAAAAATGTTTTTAATAAGTGTATTATGTTAGACAACAGAACAATGTGAACTTAGAAAAGAATAAACCAACCACGAAACTAAAGTTCACCAAAGCAAAAACTGGGCTAACCCAAAATGCTCCTTTTTAGTTGAATACATACAGTTAAACTCACACACACTTTGTTATGAAAATATACATCTTTTTACAACAAATTCAATATACTATTTATTGTTTTGAATTAACATTTTAATATTGCTCCCCAATTTGTTTTAATTTAACAGTAATCATATTATTTTTATATTATGGAATTTAGTTTTTCTTCTAATCCTAATTACGTAATCCCACTACATGTAATCCATTTCTCCCATCTCTGCATTTGGATTACTAGGTGAATTATAATTGAACAAACAGATGCAAAAATATCGTAATGCTTATTTTACTGTATGAGAATATAAGTAGGACTGGACTCAAAATGAACACTGTGAGGGGACTACTTGATTTCAGTACGTCCCACATGTTTGTATCCATAGAAAGCTGTTTCCACTGTAAAAAGGATCTTACCTATGGAGTTTTCAGATCATAAAACACAAATGTGTTCGAGCAGTTACAAACAACATATTTGTCTTCTAATTTGAAGGACTTATGATCAAATTAGCTTAAAATGGCATACGCCTCGACTTTGGACCATCTGTTATTATCTCCCTTCCCTAGAAGGTCAGAAGTGTCGAACGGTTTGCGTGTCTTATTTAAAAAGTACCGGTAGTTTGAAAGAAAAGCAAAGCAAACAATTTGTTGTAATTAAATGTATTTCCAACATGCACTACATTCTGGTATGGATAGTACATCAGTGGCTTTGTACAGAAACCTGTCCGAGTATAATCAGAAACTTGCAGCTAATGCTGTGTATATGTGACCCCCTGGAGACTGGATTTTGTATCCGAGGTTCTAATGCAATTTCCCTTCCTGTAACAATGTATAATCCCTTGTCCAAGCAGGCCTGCATTTCTACCTTAAACATCCCTTTCATTCCTTCATTTAATAAATGACACCCAGAGGACGAAATGGGACAAGTCCCTGCTGACACCTGTGAAATATAGACTGATAATGCTGCTGCCACTCGCTTATTGCCGCTCCCTTCCACCTCCTTCTGTCTGACAGGCCGGCCCCGTGCATGTATCACAATGAGCGGATCTCTACACCGTCAATTAGGAGCACCTTAAGCCTGCCACTGAACTTCTGTGATTCCTGAGAGTAAAAGGAGGAGATGAAGGATCTCTTCATGGGTCAGGGGAGGAAGCTGCGTTCATGTGGGTGCAGCGGATAGGCGGTGGTGGTCCCAAGAGTGGTGTGATGGAGAGGAGCAGGGGCGTAGCAAGCTCGTCCACGCCCCCCTCGTGCACTAACCTCAGACACTCATTGTCTGCGTGGCTCACTTCGAATGATTTAATTACTTGCTTTTCGACTTGAACAATTATAGCTGAGCAGCACATATGTTAATTATATCTGACCTCACATTTTTGCTGCTCTGTTAATTGTTCGCTTAGATGACATTTCGGAATGACTGTCATTGCTGGCTGCGTACCGGGCAATTTAAAGAGAACAAAATGACAGCGGAATGACTGTGTGACAGATTTTTGTCAACGGAAAAGTTTTAGCCACCATATGGAAGGGCTCATCGCATGAAGGCCTCTGTACTGATTCCTTAACCCCTCTTTTCCGCCTCTGAAACAGCAGTTACACACACCCCTTTGCTTATCAGAACTATTTAGTTGTTGGTTTATTTTCTTTATTAACAATCCTAAAAACACATATTAAAAGGGGCTCATTGAAGCTCATTTCCAGGTTCATATTTGTCCTATACTGTGACATGTTTACATGCTTTAATGTTGGCTGGCTCAGTTGTGATTCATTCATTCATTCTAACCGCTTAGAGATGTCCCGCCCCTCAGTCTATCACATACAATGTGTTGGAGCACTAGCCAACAGAACAGTGTTACATAATGATGTCACTATGTTACAGAAGTAAACAAAGGCATCCAATGGAGGCATTTCGGACAGGGGGGAGAGACTCCCTCTGAAGGGAACACAGGAATTTGAGCCTTTGCAGACTGTTTACATGCACACAGACCTTTATAACACACTACATGAAAGGGGAACACACAAAAAGCATAATAGTGCCCCTTTAATGCTGCCAAAAACAGCTCAAACTTTTTCTATAGACGTATAACTCACTTCCTGTTGTTTGTAAGATGATGCACTTTGTTTTTCTCTTGCCATTTATACCAAGGAAACATCTAAAACGCACTAATGTCCCAGTTCAAAGCCCATCCTGTCTGTTCTAATGCATATTCGCCTCCCCTTCCGGATGTCCTCGCCTCTAAAAGTCCATTAAAAACAGCTTGCAGAGACAAATTGCTACCTGAACTAATACATCTTGTTGAACGACACATGTATTGCAATTTTTCCCAACATGGTTTTTATCACACAGCTTATTATCACATTTAATGGAGACTGTTTTTTCACTTTTGCCATTACTGCACACTGTGGTTTAATTATCCCGGCAGTGAGGAGGCAGAGCGGAAGTTAAGGCAGCGTGGAGGGCAGATACACACAGCGAGCTCCTCAAATTCATTTTGTCTTGTGATATGATTGCAGCTGCGTGACTGTGGCCTTATGAAGCAGTGGAAGGGGACATGAAAAATACATGTGCCGCTGAACACCATTACATTTGTTAACGCGGCAGTGTGGCTCTGCATGCTGTTTCTAATGGACTGCGCTTTGTTTGTAACCTTAAGTGAGCGGAGATGTCTCCTGTTTCACTTCGCTACACTGGAGTTGAACTCTGGAATAAAGAATAAATCGAGTTTGTTGTACTCGGTGAGGAATGTTATGTGAGTCGAAGTTTGTGATTTTAGATATATCTAGTGCAGAGAAGAAAAACACTTCACATGTCTTTTTAATTAGACAGGTGCGTAGGAGAGACAAGTAGCTGAAAAGTTGAAAATAAGCTCCTGCATCCTGTCTAACCTGCAAAAAGAAATATATATATAAGCAGAGCTTTGGTATGGACCTTTATCAGGCAAATGGCATGAAGAAGGTATAGTGATCGGTTTAAAGAGGCTCTATTATGCTAATTTTTAGGTTCATATTTGTATTTAGTGTCTCTACTGTGACATGTCTCCATGCTTCAATGTTCAAAAAGCTCTTTATTTTTCTCATACTGCCTGTGCTGCAGCACCTCTTTTCACCCTCTGTCTGAAACCAGAGCCCAGTCTGCTCTGATTGGTTAGCTGGCTGGCTCTGTTGTGATAGCCCCATAGCCTATCACTTACTATGTGCAAAGCAAGAGATATGAAAATATGTACAGCCCTACTTTGCCCTACCTAAATCAGTTTTCCCAAATTTAAACCAACAATTATTGTGATTTAGAGAATAGAACGTGAATCATACAAATAATATAAGTGAGTAAAACTTGTTTTGGGCTCTGGTTGCATTTAAGGACAGTTGTTATGTTCTATATAATTGTTGCTTTTTAACTTGAGTACTGTGGTGATTCAAAGGCTGTTTAAACCAAAACATTTCAATAAAACCGAAAAATATAAAGAAATATGACACAACTGTCGACTCTGACAGTCTGTCTATACAACAACTAAAGTGCATACTGTTTGATTTACAGCTGTGAAACATACATTGCTAACCCACATATCCAATCAGAACAGACTGGGCTCTGGTTTCAGACAGAGGGTAAAAAGAGGTGCAGCACAGGCAGTGTGAGCAAAATAAAGACTTTTTGTTAACATTAAAGCATGTACACATGTCACAGTAGAGGCAGAAGATACAAATATGAATCGGAAAATCAACATAATATGGCCCCTTTAATCTAAGTCTTCCTTGAGTGTGATGTAAAGCTGTGTTATGTAGGGACATCAATCCTCTTATGGAACTAAGAATATTTTGTATACATACAGTTGAACACTATATACTGTTTGCAAATCCCCTGTTGTCAAGGCTTGTGCCTTCAATCGTTCAGATGGTATGCAAATTCCCCCAACTTTGTCCCTTGATATATTCAATCATTTTGCCAAGCTGTTTTGAAAGTTACTTTGAAAAGTCACATAAGTGCTGGTTGTCTTTTATATCTGACAATGCTGCTCATTGGCATTCAACCTAATATGACTCAACTCAGTGTTTGTAATGTGATTAAGTGACTCCCAAGAACTGTTTTTCTATTTGGTCTTTGTTAGGATTCTTGCTAATCTTGCAGTACACTTAATGCTGGTGTGTGTGTGTGTGTGTGTGTGTGTGTGTGTGTGTGTGTGTGTGTGTGTGTGTGTGTGTGTGTGTGTGTGTGTGTGTGTGTGTGTGTGTGTGTGTGTGTGTGTGTGTGTGTGTGTGTGTGTGTGTGTGTGTGTGTGTGTGTGTGTGTGTGCATGTGTGTGTGTGTGTGTGTGAGCCTGTTTTGTTTGACATTCTGAGCTGATGGCATTCATTAAGCGCAGTGCTTCTCCCCACCATGGTTTACAGACAGCTGTCAGTTCAGTAAGGGACTCCTGCACTGATTGTACGTCGACATTCACTCCGACTCGGACATTCCACTGCACATCCACTAACTGCAACATTTGCATATCCATCAACACGGGGCCGCTGCAGAGTGAGCGCTGGGCCACTGTCAGCACCGATAACACAGATATCGTCTGTGCTCCCCTGTGTGTCCGAATGTTCAGGTTTATGGGAATGTGGATGCACCTGATTACTTTCTATTACTGTTGGATTACCTCAATATCAAATGCAATGCAAATGAATACAAGAGAAAACAAACATTGATAAGATGTTTTACTTAAATGTATTATGTAAGACGACAGAGCTTTGTAACATTAGAAACCAATATATTTAGTGTCAAATTGTGGAAAAGGAAAACCTGCTTTTCATTCAGCATATTCAGGCAGCAGCCTATACACCAACAATGAAACACACGAGCACATACTACAGTTTAAAAAGCAGAAATAAAATCTGAGCTGACAGAAAATGCTTTGTTTGAGTTTAATACCTACATTTAAAGGTGGGGTAGGTAAGTTTGAGAAACCGGCTCGAGATACACTTTTTGTTATATTCCATGGAATGCTCTGAACATCCCGATAGCAATGAATATCTTAAGTGCTTTGACAAAAAATCCATTAAAAATGTCATCTGTGGAAGCCGTGGTACTGTAAAAAGCACGACCAATCATCTGAGCCGGCCCGGCTAGAATAACTGGATGGCCTACCTGCCTGTCAGCTTTCCATCTGTGCACAAACTTATCTCGTGCCCTCATTGGTCATGTGCGCGTTCGTGTGTGTTGGAGGAGGGGCTCTTTAAGGAAGTGGCAGATTTTTTCCGGCTGTGTATTTTTAAATTCTAGCGCACTCGAGCTGGTTTCTCCAAAATTACCTACCCACCTTTAAGCTTACACACACACTATTTGTATGATCATATGCTGAGTTAAAAAAGAACACATGAACCAAATAAAGTGAAAGCAATGAAGCAGATACAGGCAGTAGGCGTATAGCCAACATAACAGTACAGCTTACAAAGGAGAAAATACAATATGCTCGTCTTTGTTTTTAGTAACATTGTAATCCTGCTAGTAATCCCCAATTTTGGAAAATGTACTGAATCTGAATGTTTTATGTCACTATAAGGGAATACAGTTACCTTTTTATAATATCCTTATTATGCAATCTTGTTACTTGGAATCCTGTACTCCCCCAGCCTGTTTAAATAGTTGATTCATGTTAGCTAACAGTTAGCGAACATCCCATTTCATTTGTTTTGGTGTCTACGAAATGAATGCTACATCAACATGCATTATTAGCACTGGGTTGCACTGCCCCCTGTTTGGATCCTGTTGTGCAGCACAGTGGGTTTATGGGAGCTTGTTTGCAGGAACAGGGTTGATGAGAGCGCTGAGACCGACCCATAAAGTCCAACTGTGAACTCAGAGAGGCTAAATAGAGTTGGTGAGAAACGTTTATCACTGCCAGCAACCACTTTCATGATACACATAGCAAACGTAAATATGTGCTGCTGTGTGTAATAACATTTTAAACTGAAGACATTTGGGGTTTTGACTGTTTTTTAGACAAAACGAGACATCTAAACATGAACTTATGCCTATTTTTTTGTATTTCATTGACTTACGAATTAATTGAATAGATAACAAATGTATTGATGGTATTAAATACAAAAAATAGTGTTCATTATATAAACTCTTATTTGTACATATACTGTAGTATGGGTCAATCAAAACAAATAATCAATTAAAAACAATATGTACATTTAGATTGTTCAAATCGTTTATTTTAAATTAAAAACACACATTCAACGGTTACTGCAGTTATAACATAGGTAAGAAATCACAACAATTATTATTTATATTATGGTCCTCTAGATGCATACTTTACCAAATAACAGGATTAAACAATACAACAACGACACAGCATACAATACAATCATAACACAACTTACTAATAGACCTAAATAATAATAACAATGATTATTGCAGCTCTATTTTATTCCGTTACAATATCAAATTTGAGCTTCCACCATTCTTTTAACCCTAACATTGTGCCATTAGAAAGTTTGACTACTCCATTGTTTGCTATAACACATGTCTGTTACTTTACCTCCTGTCCGTTGCTGCAGTTTTTTCCATTCATTGGTATTCAGATATGCTGGCCCGAGGTGGCAATCTGTTAAAGAACGTGGAGGGGGGTGTCACCTCTCAGTTAATGCGGCGCTGCCATCCTCAAGGCCTGGTGTGCTTGGACAGCTGGCCTCAGAGTTAGCGAGTGTGACTGTGGAGGAATGGACGCTAAATAACAGAGCCCGCAGCGTTGCCCTCCGCCCGGCCGGCTGGCTGGCTGCTGGCAGGCGTGACGCGACAGGACGGGGGCCAGAGCCAGCTACAATCCATTACTTTTACCTGAGGAAGAGGGGAGGCAGAGTGAGGGAGAGATTGAGTAAGGGGCCAGAGCACCTTTGAGCGCTCTCCTCTGCATGCTAATTCCTGCAGCGCTTCGAAAGGGATCAAAATCTGCCGGCTGAGAAACGTGGCCTCTCGACTCACTAAAAGAAGGTAGAAAAAAACCCTGCTTCCTGCCTGATGCTCGACTAGCAAGCAGTTTGCATACATATGCTTATCAACACAGTGTTTAAATGAAGTGTTTCAGAGCACAAGGCAGGTATTCTTTGTCTTTTGCGTCAGCTGGCTGATAAGGACCCTCAATAAATGCGAATGGAAATTGGATGCTATCCTTTTGGGGTCTTACATTGATGATTGCACATATCTTCTGATGGCAAAACAAATATTTTAAGGAAGATGCACAGAATTCATTTAAATTGATGGATTGTCAAGATCAGTGTGATGTTGTTGTTAAAGGGGGCCTCGTATGCTCCTTTTCAGGTTTCATATTTGTATTGTGTTCCTCTACTTTAATATTTGTACATACTTAGATGTTCAAGAAATGCTATAGTCAGCTGGCTGGCTCTGTTGTGATTGGTCAACCGCTTAGGGATATCCCACCCCTTACGCAGCATCCACACGGTGGCGTGCGTTGAAGGTTGCCAGTGGGCTTGTCTGAAACTCGACCAACAACCAATCACATGAATCTCCCGCCCGGACACACAAGCACACGGTTTGATTGGCTAGAGCTTGTACTGGCATATGATTTGATTGGCTGACGCTTCCGTTGAAGCTTCAAAAGTTGAACATTGCTCAACTTTTGAAGCGAGCAACCCAAGCGAAGCGACGGAACCACAATGCAGTTCGGCAAAGCGTGACGTCACCCCCATTCAAAGTGAATGGGCAGAAGCGTTGAGGCTTCAACGCACGCCGCCGTGTGGACGGGCCGTTACTATCTATCACATGCACTATGTTGGACCAAGTATTGTCACAATGTTGCAGAGGTAAACAAAGGACTACCATCAATGTTTTTCAGGCAGGGAGGGGAGTGTGTGGGAGACAAACCCCCACGGAGGGAAGTTTAGGGTTTTATCCATTACCACCCATTTAAATGCACACAAACCTATAACACACTACAGGAAAGGGAAACCCCCCAAAAAGCATATTATGGTCTCTTTAAATTACTCGAAACTGACTTGATGAGGAAGGGGGGAAAAAGGAAAATGTGCCTAACTGTCACAAACCATGTTTTATGTTTCCTCCTCCAGATGTATTACTTGCTCAATGATGTAACGGCACACACATTGACATGGACACAAATCACCGCCACCCTCGGAAAAAAATGTCCTATGCACGCCAGACAGAGAGCGCGATGAGCATTAAAGCAGAGGGTGATTTTTGAGGTGCTGCTTAAAGCTATCACTATCCGAGTGGAAAGTACACTTGACAACTGGTTTGCAGGTTCCAAATGAGAAACCACCACAAACTGTGTTGGTGGGGGGGCGGTTTGAGAAAAGAAAAAGAAAAGAAAAAGGCCTGATTGGCACCCAGTGACAGTGATAAATTTCACCAATCGTCCAGTGTGAAGATCTGTCTAATCTTTGCGGTGGCTCGCAGCAGGGTAGGACCCCATCACTCTCCCATTATTTGACAACAAAACATCCGCGGAGAGCAGTGAGCAAGGTTCAGTTAGCTACGATACACTCCCCGCATACACAAACACCCAGCAAGGGGGATTATAAAGTAGCCGTTAAAGGGGCAGGCCATTAAAATCTAGCCGCAAACACCTATCCCCACTCTAGCCGTGGAGTGGTTGAAAGAGAACAAAACAAAGCCGTCTCTCAATAGCCTTTAATTTTGAATAGGGAGCAAATAAAATTCAATGCCTATAATGGCCTTCATTTTCCTCCATACTCTTGAAATTGATTCGATGGCTTAATTTGGGGCGCTGGCAGGAGGGATGCGATTGGCAAACATATATATGGCCGCATGCAGTTCACCCTGAATGACTCGATAAACAGCATTGGCAGCAGTTTAGCAACAAAACATTTTTCCAAGGCCATGCATCACGGCCCATATGCATCTATCACGGCCATGTGGTGTTGTGTTGGCAGCTACAAGCGCGGTGTTTACACCCAAAATGTTATTTTGATTTCACTGACACAGAGATAATGTTTCATAACACACAGTCAGTCACGAATTAGCCCATCTGCCTGTTTGAGCCTCCCAGTGCTGATGGAGTCTCTGTTTGTGTTTGGGTGTGTGTTTGGGTGTGTGTGTGTGTGTGTGTGTGTGTGTGTGTGTGTGTGTGTGTGTGTGTGTGTGTGTGTGTGTGTGTGTGTGTGTGTGTGTGTGTGTGTGTGTGTGTGTGTGTGTGTGTGTCTGTGTGTGTGTGTGTGTGTGTGTGTGTGTGTGTGTGTGTGTGTGTGTGTGTGTGTGTGTCAGTGTGTGTCAGTGTGTGTGTTTGACCACAGTGGCTCAGCCCTCTCCCCAGCAGGATTCAGTGACGGCTGTCAGCTCATTGAGTGACTCCTACACAGATTGTATTTGAGCCAAAATCCTGATCCCTTGTCTCTCTGCTCCTCTCGCTGCTTTTGCTTTCTCACTCCTCCACCGGCTTGTCGACATGCATACTGTATGCTGACACTCCCGCGCATTTACAGTAAATACGAGCACTGCTAACTCACGGGACAGCGTGTTGTGTAACAGATTGTGGTGTCCAACAGGAGACACAGGCGAGAAACTGAGTCTAATAGTGTCTGTTCGCTGCAATCAGCCATTCAGCTGCACATCTACAGCTTTAATGGCAGCAGTTTATCCCAACAAACCAAAGTACTACCTGCCAATCGTATTGCTTTTGGGGAAAGACCTTATTCGGGGCTTAATCTGACTTCAGGTGGCTCAATGGCCTGATGCTTTTAGAGAGATTATTTGCCACTTTTTTGCACCATGACACATCTCCTGGTGCTGATGCTTGGGTATGGCGAGCCTGGTCTCCGTAAAAAGACGCTCCCATGCAGCAAAACTGCATTGAAAAGGTTTTAGGGGAAGATATTTTGTGTATTCAAAAATCCTTGATTGGTCCCACTTCGGGGAAATTCATATTGTTACGGTTAGGGTTGGGAGGGTTACTTTAAAATGTATTGCATTACAATTAAAAAGCGTGTTTAACACATGAATCAAAAGCAAACAGTGTTTTTGTTTAATAAACGAGGTGTCAAGCTCTTGCATTTAAAAATAAAGATATTTTAAAGAACGATAGAAATAGACAAATTGAAAACAAAAAAGAAAGTTCCGGCAGTACGTCCACCTATGATTCCTTTGTCTTCATTCTCCCCCCGCCCCCCAGAAAGGCATCAGTTTAATAACATTCAATCTGCGTTTGACTGTTTCTGTCTGTACGGTGTGTGTGGTGCGTGCTACAGGTGTCACATGACGTGTTAGCACATCCATTTAACACATCCATGAGATTGAAGGATTAATATGTGTCACAACACTGCTCCGCTGTGAGACATCTCTGAGAATATATCACAGTGACACTCTATTTATTTTCCATCTTGATTAACACCGGGAGCGTCATTTTAGCCTTTTACGTTGCAAACTTGCATTTATTTGATTGGCCAAGGCCGTGCGTTGGAGGATGACATTGCTTTTCCCGGAAAAAAGTTCCTTTCCTTTTTTTAGGTGACTGTCTTGTGTGATGTATCACAGTCGGGATGCAAGAATAATGAATTGTTGATTTTGGCCCCAATTGAAGAAATAAGAAAACTGACACCTAATTGTACAGCCCTGTGAACCTTTCAAACGTCTGGTCAAACTTGATATTCCTTTTTGTCCTTTAAGAACTAGTTAATGTAAATTATCATCATAACATGTCATTCTTTAAGGAAATAGTCAAGTTAAGAGATAACTGTATAAACTATTTGATCACTCAACAAGACAGCGGAAAATATATATTTGTAGATTTGCTTTTAAATAGCAGCAACACCCTTTTAATTAGACTTGTAATCATTATTAATATTTTTATTTTTTACATTGTTCTATTTATTTATTCATTTATATTATATTTTACATTTTATTGTATTCATGCATTGTGTCTTATGTCTTACTTTTACTAAGTGAGTTCTCTTGCATATTATTATTATTTGATATTATTATTATGATATTGGTTAGAGTTCAAAAAACATTTAATAATTTTATTGTCGTCAAAAACGTTCCCCACATGGCTCTTTTTGTGCGACGCTTTAAAAAAAAAAAGTTCAAATATTCTTCCTGTACATTACTCCATGGGAATCTGCTGTGAACAAAACGCACACAAACTGCATGTTTGTCCCTCCGTCTCATCAGACTCCTTCTCTCCATCCTCTCCTTAATCATCATCAAACAAGAGGCTGAAAGCCTTCGCGCTGGAAGCCTTGCATCACTGCACAATATTGATCATGGCTTGAATTTATAATTCTGAATCCAACAGGAACATTTAGTTCAGCTCTGAATGAGGAATCAAAGTTTTTTTTTTTCTTCACATCGTCCTTATCAAACTTTATTTCTTCTGTCTTCTTTCCCATGTATTGCTCTCTCTGTATCTCTCCCCAAACCTCACCCACTCCTCCGCACGCCATTTTCCAAACAAGTACAAATATATGATGATGCCCAGATTGAGAACCGGATAGATTTACATGACTGATTAGAGTGTAATTTCACACTTATTTGCATGGATCTTCCCAACATCCTTGCAGAGCTAATGGATTGTTAGAGCTCTGCAGCCCGGCCATGTAAATGAGGTAGAGCAAGATGGAGTGAAATGCGGAGAAAAATAAGACAGAGAGGAGACGGAGAGGCAGATAAAGTTCAAGTTAAAGTTCAAGGTCATTTATCTCCATCGCCCTTTATCACGCGGCAAGTCTCAAAGGACTTTAAAGGGAAAGACAAAGAAAAGAGAGACAGGAGCAACACAAAAACCCAGAAACAATTACGTCCCACTAATCAGCAGCCAATCACAAAGGAAAATGAAAGAGTGTGTGGCTGCGTACCAAACCTTCTAATCAGTACGAGAAAAGAAAGGCACACTGATGTCTGCTCAATAAAATAGCTCCATTCTTTACTGCAGGGCCAGTATATCATTAATGAGTATTACCTTTTATCAACAGTGAGCTCAAACTTAGCCTTGTTAAAACTAAACTATTTATTAGGTGGAGATATCGCACTACTAAGTTTAAAGGGGCTCTATTAGGCTTTTGGGTTTTTTATTGGGGTAGTGTGTTATATAGGTTGTTGTGCGTGTAAATAGTCTGCAAAGGCTAATATCAGCCCCCATTGGACTATTGTGTTCACTTAAGTAACATAGTGACATTAGTACATTACATTACATTGCATTTAGCTGACACTTTTATCCAAAGCTACATGCAACACCTGCACATCCATTGGCTAGCTCTCCAAGACATTGTATATGATAGGCTAAGGGGTGGTACATATATAAACAGTTGATAAGTCCCAAAAGAGCCGGCCAGCTAACCAATCAGAGCATATGGAATATATATATAATATATATGGTTTAGATTGGAGAGACAGCAAGCGCATTTCGTGGCCACACAGAGTAGTGGCCTCTGTGGCAGATGCCGGAAGTACTTGCCACTGCCTGCAGATGCCACGAAATGAGCCAGGCCCTACTAGCTCATGGACCGTGGATGTAACGAGAACCAGGTGAATCAGCGCTCGCCAACAACACTTTGGTTTCCTGAGCCCCCACTTGAGTTAAATATGTATAGCTTAGTCTCTTCCATTTTTTTAAGCTGATAAAGAAGACAGGTGTGCACCAAAACCGAACACTCGGAGACGTTTCCAAATGGTGAGTGCAGTTAGCATATTTTGGGCGAATGTAGTTTGTTAGCATGTTAACATTAGCTTGTAGCCTACCTGGTTGTGGTAGAGACAATACAATAATGTTGTTGAAAGGTAGATAGTGAATGGAAGATTCAGGGTCTTAAATCCTAAAACTGTATACTCTGTCATGTTTGCTGTCAAAAAAAGTAGGTCCAAGCTGAATTGGAAGTGTCATGTGATGTGTTGCCATTCCTGTATTAGACAGCACATTGTTTTGAAACGTGTGAGAAGCTGGCTTTAATCTCATATTTTGAAGCATGACATCCCCCCCCTTTAGAGGAGAAATGTGAAAACCCATCTCTCAAACTTCTCCCGTATGCAAGTCAGTGAAGTCAAGGTGAGGCATTTTTTGGAGACATATAGAAAAAAAACACATTTTGGAGTGAAGGGCGTATTTAAGTTTAAATGATGGTTCAATAAATCAATATGAACAACGAACTAGAAGTTTTTAAGACTTCAGGAAGGACGCAAACTTCCCAACACATTTATGAATAACGGTGCATCCCTAGTCAGGTGTTAATAAGTTGCAGTTATGAAAAAGTTTTTAAAATGACAAAAGTATAGAGACTATAAAGATAAAGACAGATTGAATGTTGTGAATGCATTATGAAGTTTGAAGGCTGCAGAGGGTTTGTGTTTCAGCTATTAACGGCATGTCACCGGGTCTACCTATCTGACTTAAAAAAATGCACTAAAGCAGTCCAGCTCCGCTCTATAAAGTGCAGTATTTTATTTTTCTCTACAGATGCCATTTATAGTTTTGTCTGAGAATTTCATCAGTGCTTTTATGAGAGGTTGGCCGTATTTGACACGCTTTTATGTGGCCAGTTTCTTTTTATGTGAAGCCTTCAGTGGAAATGTTGATGCGGTATGATTGCTGGATTGTGAAGTTTATAGGGATCAGTGGTTCCGTCCAATACACACCGCCTCTGTTTAACACAAACAATCTAATAATTGTTCTGAGCTCATCATTTTATCTTTAACTTACAATATGAATATCTAATGTCATTTATTAAGGATTAAACTTCCACTGTGTTATACATGTCCGTTATATTGTCCTTTTAGCACTCCTTATGGCTCTCTAAAGGTCTCCTGAAAAGGTTTTTTTCCTCCAAAGGCAACTTTCTCTTTCTTTTCTTGCTCTAAGTAATTAATTTCCACTTGTTATCATTAGTCGAACCAGTTACAAAAAAGGAAGTCTGGCCAGCTCAATGCAAATAGTGATTAATTGTGGTTGGCTTTAGTCCATTTGTTCTCATGGAAGTTGTACAGGGCAGCTCCCGTGGTGATTCATTTTATTCTGGGTCCAGAGATACGTGGCTCGTCCGCTTTTTCATCGCCCTTTCTGTTTCCCATTGTTTCCCTTCACTTTCATCATAAGCTGCATGCTAATGTACAGGCTAGAGGCTGGAATATATCTTAGTCTGATTACATTCTATAAATGGATTCGTGGCTATTTTCACAGAGGAAGTGTCACGGCGACATTAGATATCAAAAGCTGAGTTTCCGGCGCAGGTACAGCCGCAGCAGGTTGTCAGAACGTCCGTCTGCTCTGCAGCAGGTCCTGCTTTCTGACGGGAGAACGCTGCTGGGGGAATTACCGGCCGTCAAGGGGAAGCTCCATTAGAATATCTGTGATAGATCCCAGAGTGGGAGTTGACGTTGAGTTTTTTTTCTTCGAGTGATTTATTTTAGGTATCTTATGCATAAATGGTGCAATTCAGACTGCTACTTAAGCCCTTGAGAGTTGCTTAAGTCTTCCCTCACACACAATTTCCACCCTGCTCATTCTGACATTGAACAGAAATGCAAAGCCCTGGTGCTCCCAGCAAGTTGCATACTCAGATTGATCATTTGCATTTTTTAAAGGTTCCTTTGAAGTTCAATAGTGTCCCGACCAGTATTCTTCTGACATAAATTAAAGTAGCAAAATAATTGATTGAATATTGTAATTTTACAAACATAAAATATGTCCAACTGAAAGTTTACCTCAAGGAATGATGGATTGCTTTGTTCTTAAACTTTATGTATTCATTAAGTCTCATTGACATGAAGTATCAATATCCAAACTGAAGTCTACCCTTAAGGACACAACACATGCAAGAACAAAAGCATTAACATAATAACAATAACACAAAACCTTGGTTTGGTACAGATCCTCTTAAAGTTGTCACCATGATCCTTTTAATGTGGTTTTCAATTTTAATGAGAAAACTAAAATGATTTATTCCTCCAACATTGGGAATCATATTGTAATTGTAGTTAAAATAATCGCAATCGAAATCGTGCAGCCCTCCTACAAAACCAAAAATGCAGAAGTTACCACAACAGTTGCTAGAGTGAAAAAACACTGAGAAAAATCAACAACAAATCACAAAAAGGAGCCAGAGATATAACAAAGAAGAGTCCACCCCACAAACCTCCGATCTTGAACCCACCTGTTGATATAAGTCCCGACACAAAGGCTGTGTAGCTCTGCATAAAGGAGGTCTTTACTAGCACGGCTCAACCGCCAGGATCTTCCTGTGTTTACTTACAAAACATCAGAAAGTTAGTCAGTTCAAAAGCAAGATATAAAATAAACAAACCATTTTTTCAGTGGCCAGAGGGATTGAGCAAACCCCTTTCGACACTTTTAAAGATCTTGTTATGTTAGCTGAATCACTAGCAGGTCTAACCTGCTGTACTGCAGCTCTGACGCCTCTCCACCACTTAGTGTACTGTACCTCGGTCCAGTCTGCACCTAAACCTCCACACTGCCACCCCTCCTCGCTATGTACTCTACTCTTTATCTCTCTCTCTTCCTCCTCTCTGTGTGTGTCTTCCTCCTTCCCCCTCACCACGGTGGGCCTCTGCCAGGGGCTTGTGATCGGATTTAGCGCGCGTTCTCACTCCGTCTCCCAGAGATGAGTGACAGATGGTGGCCATTAGTGTATATTCCATGCATCTGTTGCAAGGCGCTAATTTATCTCATTAGGGGAACGTGTGGAGGGGGAGGAGGAGTGTGTAGGAGCAGGATGAAGCATTTTATTATGAGTGTAAAAACACAGGGAAAGATGCACCGAGCTGGCTGATACCGACACGGAGAGAGTGGCGCGGTGCGATGAAGTATCGAAGGTCACCGAGTCCAATCATTAGGCGTCAAGATTTTGCCATGTGTGGCGGTTACAGCACGAATGTGTGTTTGTATTTTATGGGTCATTGCGAGAGGTGAGCCAGTAAAACTCACCACCTTATGTGCACCCCACCACAGACGCACACTCAAATAAGCAGCCATACCCCCACAAACCTCACACATACTGCGTATTTACATTAGGAAAGTCACGCCGTGCATATGCTCAGGCTTAATTAATGTTCCTCACTGTGCTGGGCTATGATCTGTTTGCAAAGTATGTTGGGTATTCCATTAGTAAGTTGCTGTATGCTACTGTTCTAGGCAATTGGATTCTCTGGATATCACAACAGATGAAAATCCACATTCATGCTTTCTTCCGGATTTTTTCCAAACAAAACTAACTCAATATTAAACTCCCGCTGATGCACCAGGTAGTGAATCCTACGCACGATAAAGTCCATTGTTCAGGTGATAGTTTATTTTGTTTAGTTTATTTTTCTTGGGTTATGCAGTCAAACAATACATAGAACAATAGTTTCTACCTCCTCTCTTGCCTGATAAAACTCCATATGACTT